>NC_081836.1:25689864-26031602 GCF_030867095.1 Alligator mississippiensis | reverse complement strand
GTTTAAATGTAAACTTTTTTGTTACCCAAGACGAGATTTAATTGCTGGCATGCAGTCCACAGGAACTCTACTGACTGAACCAAACCAGTACAGAATAAGAATGGTGATATAGTTTAACTTTTTAAATTGTATCTAGAGTAACCAGAAGCAGCAGGTTGAAATGGTTAGCTATTTGAATATCAGTGGTGAGCTCTACCTACAGTTCCAAAGCTCTTATATGACAGGCTTGTAGACCTAGAATCAATTTGTATAAAATTTACCTTTGGGGCCTGTTTTTGGATGCCTGGAACAGGATAAACTATTCCCTTTTTTCATGTGATATAAGAAGAGAACTAAATCAAAGGTACCATATGAAGTATATGGTGTAGTTCTTAGGGCAACTTATTATTTATCTCTCATATGTTTGTTTCTTGATGGCCCCCTCTACAGGTTACATGTATTACACAATTAAGTGGCTAATTGTGCAATTCATTTAGACTGGCTACACATGCAAACTATCATGCCATTAAACTGCCCATCCACCTATAATGTTAGAGCTAGAAAATATGTAACTTCATAGCTAGTTTCTATCCAGTTTTATTTTGCGCACTTGTAGATGCTGACCAGGAGCAAATTGCTCCCAGTCAAGCTAGGAACCGGGGGCCACAGGGGGTAGGGACAGCTGTCCTGGTTTGGTGGGACACTGCCTCCTAGCCACGTGGAGATAGGGACCTGCCCTGATCTCCATTGGTAGGGAGAGCTGTCCCAGCTGCTGAGCAGCTGCCTCCCAACCACGTGGAGATCAGGATGGATCCTGATCTCCATGTGGTTGGGAGGCAACTGCCTGGAAAGCTGGGACAGCTCTCCCCTACCTCATGGAAATCAGGACTAGCTCCCATTCCCCCTGCCGACTTTGGCTGGCACCCAGAGAAGCATGGATCTCCCCCTGGCTGTTGCGGGGGGGGGCAGAGCAAGGCAGGAGCGGCTTGAAACTGAACTGCTCCAGTTAGGAGCAAATTTGCTCTCAACAGGCTCATGTTCAGATGCGTGGGGGGGGTGCAGTTTAATGTTTCTGAATTTTCTGCGCAGGAAATTCAGGCACACTAACTGCGTGTGTAGGTGTGTCCACTGTCAAGTAGCTTAAGTTGTTAACTTCCTGTGAATAGCACTGTCTTTATTAAAACAGAAACTTTAAGGAAAACTTTGGAGTGTGTCTGAAACATACCCCTTCAGGGCTGGTAGCCAAAAATTCACGATCACCATGTAACAGAGAGAGCCAGAAAATTAAACTGACTAGAAATGGAATGTGACCAGACTAGCTTTGCTGACCTCACTGGTTGAAAGGTATAAGAAGGAAACACATGGCATAAATGTTAACATCCAAGAGACCTCATTCTAAAGTTCTACCAGTCAAGTTAACCTTAAATGCTATAATGTTGGATATATAGTTACATCACTTCCCCTAATGATGCCCTTTTGAATATTTGTTTTCTAACTCTAACACTATAATCAGTAAACTAAGCCTGTCATTTACTGGCAGCAAACAGTACCAGTTAGCAAGAAGATGAGATAACCAGTACTGCAGATGGCTAGTGCTGTTCCCATTATTATCTGTTTGTGTATATAAAATGTCACTTTATGTTTCTTATGCATCATATTACTAATTATACAGCTGTCAGTGCAATCAAGCATCAACAATACTACATGTATTTTGACTGCATATGCAGTAATTTTCAAATGGCAAGAGGCATGGTATTGATTCATGGCACAAAATGGGTTGGGACCAAATATAGAAGTAACAACATGTTCTTCATTCTATAGGAAAACCTAACTCATTTCCTATTGGGAGTTCTTACACTGTGGGATCTACTGGTTTGTTTTTTTTTTATAACATCCTTGAGCAGAAAGGTAAATTCCATAGCAACAGCTTGCTCTGCAGAGGCAAGCCTCCCTGTTCCCTTCAGCTACTAGTATATAGAATGGCAATTTAAATTACATACTGTTACATAAGTACTCATTGTCCTCAAAATGTTTTACTCACCATCTGCTACATTTCTGGGCAAACATTCCCATTCTTTCTGGTATGTGAATCACCACATCCTGCATATTCATATACTTTATTCACATAATGTAGACATATTATCCTGACCTGAAGGTGCACAAATGCTGTTATCTTCAGGATGGCCTTTAAAATGTACATCTTCAGATCCTTCTAAGAGCTTCATTTTCTACTAGATCCATGGTTCTCAACATTTTTAGTCTCAAGGCACTCCTATCTAAACTCAAGGCACCCCTTAGAAAATGTTAGCTCTTAGTTTTCACTTGGTTTGTTTACTACAGGAAAATAAAAGAGTAATTCTTCTGTTGCAAACAACTCAGAAATCCCACACGAGGTAAAAATGTTTTTAAGACTATGAATTCCTATGTGAAATCTCTTGGGAATCATGTCTGCACACGTAATAGTGCTAACATTGTGTTGCACCCCTGAAAAGATCTCAAGGTACCCCAGGTTGAGAATCACTATACTAGATCCACACAGTGGACTGCCATTTATATCAATAATCACTTCCCATATTGATCATGTGTTACCATAGCCTTTATTATGCAGGCCTCTTTAATGTTTTCCAAGACTTCTGGCTACATTCTCCATTCACTTGTGATTGCTTTCTGGATTTTCCAGGTTTTGGTAAAACTTTTCTGGCCTTGGTAGCTTTTTTATGTTCTGTGGTTTCCTCAGTTTCCTTTCTGTTGGTCCACGTTTACCAAAATGCCTCTAAGTGGTTTTACTTTCAAAGAAGTGACATGGTGGCTTCATGAGTACTGATAAAGCTGCAATGCATTTTTTTAAATTTAGATGTGTGGTTTAAAGTGAATACTCCTTCAAGAGAAGGAAATGTCAGGCTTCCTGAGATGTTTAGATAAGGGAGTATATATCACTGTCAGTGTTCAAACCCAGGGAACTGTTTGATACAATTCTAATTGCCTTCCTTTTGCTTGGTATCTTTAACTGCTCCATAAAACCAAAGTCAAATAAATCCACACTTTTCTGCAGTAAGCTTTGCTGAATAACCCGGGGGAGAGGGGGGAAGAGAGAAAGTTACTATATTGCCTCTCTCACCTGCTTGCATGTAGGTGAACACTGATTCTACACTGCTTCTTTGAGTTTCTCCCCCTAAAGAAGAAGAGATGAATAGATTAGATGAATAGATTTTAATAGAAGGTAGCATTGCTTGGGGAATAATACTATCATCTCTGTTGTAAATGTAGCATGTGATTATTACACAGTTGTTCTTAAGGATTCATTTGTTTTTAGAATCCCATGTCTGGACATACATGGCCTTATTTTAGAAGTTCTGGGATTTCAGAAATGGTGGGAACATCCACAAATCTCAACCCAGTCCTGCAGGAGCTCACTTGTATAACTGGTATATACTGCTTGGTTTGATTTTCACAAGTGCTGAATCCCATAGATCTAATTCTCATTTACCTTGTTATTGTGTTCGGGGAAAGGAAGTTAGCCTTGGGAGGAACAGAGGTGGTTTAAACCACCTTTGTGATCCCCAATGTTGTGGCCAAACAAGAGTCTGCCTGATCATTTGGGTAAGCCAGAGCAGTCTCAAGATTGATCTAACTTACACTCTGTTTCCCAGATCCTTCTATGGGCTCTAAAAAATAGAGAAGAGGTAGTGAAATGCATTCTGGCCACACCCCTAATCTACCTCCTAAAACTAAGAAGCAGAGCTAATTAACATGAGTGTAGCACCATGCAAACACAGCCACACTACTGGTTCAGGAGGTAGTGGGCGCATCTACATGCGGTATGGCACTGTTGCTACAGCACTTTTGGAAGTACTAAAGCATGGCGCAGTATGGGTGGTTACTGTGCAGTGCACGTGGGTAGATTTCACTCCCATGTCGCTATAGGGGCGTGCTATTCCCAGGGAGTGTGCCGCTAAGGCAATCTAGCTGGTGATCATATGTAGACACACTTGATTGCAACATCACCATAGCCTACTGTACGGCAACATAGCGCATTGCTACGTCACCATATGGTGATGTGTAGATGCACCCAGTGTGTGCAAAGCAGCAGGCCTGTCACAGCAGTTTAGCAGTATGTATGTCCCTCTAGGCTGTTACTTTGGGAATATCTATGGGCACAACACAGGAGCAATAACTAGTGTCTAGGCAGCTAAAGCTCATGTTTATAAAAACATTTGCAATGTAGGGATTGGCTGACTCAAGGGATTATAATAAAGTTTGAAACCTCATGCCTCTAGGGTACCAGCCAATCCCCACCCTAGGTGAGGGAGGGCAGAATAGTATTGACATTTGAAGGCTCTTTGATTAAATAATTTAGTGGGTTTCAGTCCAGTGACAACACAAAGATTACAAACCCCACTAAATGTCCCTCTTACCAGCACTCTTATTGGAGAAGCAAAAGGAGTGAACAGGTCAAAAATAAACTCCCTGCAGACCCCTAGAGAACACTCCTCATAGCCAGCAATGGGGAACATCACTGAGGAAGCTGGGGCTGTTTCTGCTTCTTTTGTAAGTTATTAAAAGAAAGGAGCTTCTGATACTTTTAATCTGGTAACTTTAAACAACACTAAATTTAATTCTAAAAAGTAAAAAACACCAAAAAACGCCCAAAGCCCTGTTTGTTAAAGGCAGACCCAGTCATTACAATCCTTCTGTATTTATTACAGTCTGAGGTCAATACTGTCTCTTTTTCCCATAGCACTTTATCTGGAAGCTGCTTATCCATTGGATCCTTTCCTTCTAATAAGATCAAGTTTCTTCCTGTGTCTCTATTTTCTGTTCTGCTGAAATAATAAGAGGTGATAGTATAGGGCAGGTCTGACTCTCAATCCCTCATCTCACTTCTCAGTGAGTACATCCCCTCAGGACTGATTTCCTTCTTTACAACGTGAGGTTCTTATAAGCTTTCCTTGAAACTGTTTCAATCTTGTTTTAAGAATATGAAATGGTCTGAAAATAGCTTGTAGAAATATACTGAAATAGTTTGAAAGCTAGTGTCTAAAAGGGGCAACTGCTCTCATAACTATGGTCTTACCTTCAGTCCTGGAGCCTCTGCCAGGTGGTGGCAGGTACTTCAAAGCAGGGCGATGTTTGGAATCTGAAAAGGGAAAGAGAAGTGCTTTTTATGACTAAGCATGGTGTGATGGTGGCAACTACTTGTTGAGGCTGGGAATGTAACTATATGTACCATGACAATAATAGTGGGCTTTAAGCAGCTGCAAACCACTCAAGGGAAGAACTACTCCTTAGAACAAAGACCTCCTGAACAATAAAGCAAGAGGAGGAAAGAATTCAGAGTGGTTTTACAAAGAGATCCTGCAGGTTCTCAGAGTCATGGTTAATAGTAGTGTCTGTGCTTCATTGTTACTGTTGACAATGGCTTATATGAGTAAGACTGGCTTTGCAGTTAACTCTTCCCTATAGAAGCTGATTTCTTACACTACACTTTAGATTTCAAGATTACTTTAATGCAGGTTAACGCTGCATTAAGTCACATGGCTCTTACACTACATTTTTGGAGGCTGAACCCCACCCCTTTTTCAAGAGCCTATTTTTCCTCCACCTTCATTCTACATATACAACACCTGTACCCAGTCATCCAAAGATCTTCCTTTTATAAGAACAGCATGTGTCTATTTCTTCTAACACCATCACAAGTCCCATCTTATTTTCTATAATGCTGGTTCATTGTTCTATTCTATATAAACATCTGGCATCTGATGGAAGTACATAAGCCTTTGGTGGTGGCAATGCAAATGAGTTTTCTTCCCAGTGAGAGCAAAGGCAGCTAAAGGGCTATTATTTATATAAGGAATAAATGAGCTTATGGGACTCCAACACTTCCTCACTTTTGCTATCGTTATTGTGTGCTTGACATACCTTCAGCTCTTTAAGATAAGCATGTAAGCATAATGTAAGAAACGTGCATGGCTGTAGGATCTAGAAGATGGTATACAATGCAACTGGGCATACTGTTTAACTTTGGGTGCTGAGAATCAAGGTTTCCTTAGATCTCATGTGATGTGCTCCTGTATTTTGTATTAGAGGCAAACAGCAAGAACTTCATCCTGTACTGCTCCAAGGCAGCCAAATATTCCCTCCACTTGCAAAGTGATTTGACTTGAGGAGGTCTACCTACACAGTACTTTCCACAGAAGAAAACTGGCAGGTTCACTACATGGAAATACCAGTATGTATCATTCATATTTGGGAAGCCTTTGTCAGCAGTCTATCCATGTTTCACAAACTGTTCTTCCTTCTTTAGTGTGAAAAGAAAATACGACAAAAATTCCACTGCATCATCTGCTTTAGTTCCTAAGGACCTAAGGTGTCTATCTGCACAGGAACACCAGGTGCTGGAGTGTATGTCTGTACTTTTATACGTTGTCAAACATTATACAGGGAGCTGAGTTCTGAAATCAGTGGCTATGATGTGCTTTGTCAGATTTTAAAGAGTATGGGATGTTTGAACTAGAGCATGGCCATCCCACAAGTCACCTGTGGGCTCCAAGGGGTTAATGTGCAGCTCTGACCCCCATACCACAACATCTCTGCAGCTGCAATAGCAGCCATAGCTCCAGGCTCCCCCCTCCTTTCTCCAGCTGTCAATTTGTGCCTTTGTCTATCAGTGCAAGGAGATAAGGGTAAGTCTGTGGCTGCATCCTGGAGGGGGGTGGGGGCCACATGCTGTGGAGGGGGATAGTGCCCATATCGTGCAGCATTTAAAGGTATGTGCCCACATGGGCATGGATGGAGTGCAGTGGTGGGTGGATGGAAGTATCTGTGTGGCACTGTGCAGTGTGTGGCCTCTGGAGCATGTGGCTCCTGGAAGCTTAGAAGTTGGACAGCCTGTGAACTAGAGAATGGGAGTCGCATGCTAATCCTTGCTGAGTAACTTATTAATATTAGCCCTCAGTCCTGGCATTTAGGTTGTCTGTCTTGGTTTCTTCATATATGAAGTTGCAAAATGTTTGTAATATTATTTACCTGATCCATGGGGTATTGTAATGGCTACTTAATATTTGCAAATGACTTTTAGATGCTCAGATGAAAAGTGCTACGAGGATGCAAAGTTGTATTAAACTATTAGAGCCAAATCATGCTTCCAGGTTTACCAGTGTGGCTGCCAGTGACTTTACTGGAGCTCTACACAGGCATTTGAGTGCAGAGTTTTACCCTGAGCTAATATTTTAATTTGCTTCTTTCCAAGTCTGAACAGACCCCACAGCAAAGGATTCCTTTATCTGAGTTCATTGGAAAGATTTAAAAAAGCAAAAACAGCACCTACCTACCAGCTATAAAATCTTTCTCATAGAAGAAAAGTATTGCCTGTCTGAAGGCCGTTTCTGGAGTAAAGGCCATCACTCTCTGTAGGTGATGAATGTCAGTGCTTAGTTTGTCCCCAGGTGGCATTAGTCTTTTCAGTGTCTCAGCAAGAACCGCAAAGGCATTGAGTCTCCGTAATGCACATACAAGGGCTGGGCGGGATGTCAGCTTATCAATGCTTCTTTGCCAGGATGTATCTCCCACCTCAAAAGGGGTTACTTCTTTGGCCTGACTTCGAGTGAGACAGGGCAACCACTTGAGGCCCAGAAGCTCAAATCCTGGATCCAGCCCATCTGCAAGTCAAGAGAATTGTATTTATTACTAATTGGTAGCTAAGCTCATGTTTGTCTCCTGGGGACCTTATGTCTTAGGGCCTTGTTGCACATTACACTTAGGACATATTAACTGCACTTAAAACATCAGGGTGCCTGTAGACATGCCAAGAGGCTGCTCTGACACACTAATAACAGTGGTAATTACTGCGCTCCAGTGAACTTCCTTGTCTCGTGTATTAGCATCCCTGTGCTTCAAAATGGCAGCAGGGGTGCTTTAACTAAATCATTCAAGCAGTAAAACACATGCTAAGTCCATTGTAGCATAGCAAAGTTAGGACTTTTCCAGCAAGGAGCATCTTCAAATCATATTACCTAATACATGTTGAACTAATACCAGGCTGCTCCCTGGAGGTCATACGGAGAGTCCATTGCTGTGCAGGGGGTGAGACTGGCAAACAGTTGTTTATTGCTTCCAACCCCACCACTGCACCAGGGTCTTGAACACACTTGGTGTGTTGCCAGGGCTCGGACAGACAAACAGCTGTTTGTCACTCCCAGCCTCTGAACCACATTGGAGTTTTGAACCTGTTTGGTGTGTTGCTGGGACTGGGACTAACAAACAGATGTTTGTCTATCCGAGCCTCCACAACATGCTGCAGTAAACTTGAGTGTTCAAGGGGTCTGGCACTTAGGACATGTTTTATTTAGACTGTACTAAGCATGACCATGTGAGTGCTTACAATACTTTCTAATTCGCCGTAATACAGTTACTTTCCAACTTGCTTACCACGATCTAATTAAAATGTGTCCTAAGTGATAAGGCGCTCACATTCACAGAAGTCTCGTAATCTTCTTTTAGTAGACAGCACATTCCAAACTTGTTTTGACTGCACACCCTCTCCTGTCCAACGCTGAGTTTGATACAGGTTTTGGAAACCTACTGGGCAAAATCTTTGTGTGGTCAAAAGAGAAAACTGCCAGCAAGTTCCATTACTGTTAAAGAATGGGCTACCTGGGAACTAAAGTACCCTGTGTACATCAACAGGGAGTCAAACAGAATAATGCCACAATCTGATTAGAGAAAGGTGGTAATGTAGAGAAATTGAAAGGGATATGTTGAGAATACAACGGTAGCTAAATGCCTGAATACAGCACAGTATATAATTATAGATACTTTAACATCTCTGATAATGCTCCATTTAAGGGCTATAAATTATAGTAATAAAGTGCAATATAACATTGACTTGTCACTAGAATGACTTAGCCCTTATTATGTTTGCAAACTAGTCTTGTTTCCAGTGTAGCAAACTATTTGGGGGTTCAATACATAATTACATATTGCTGGAAGTGACTGTGGGTATTCAGATACCTTTGCTCACTTTGAGTAGTATCTTATTCTAGAAAGATTGCTTCAACAGTACTCTCAAAGTAGGATCATATTTAGTGTAAGCCAGGGTGACAGACCTATGAGATGTCAGGGCTGTCCAAATGGTGGCCCACAGGCTGGCCACATGTAGCTTTAGAGGGGTTCAATTGTAGCCTGCAGGGCTTATTGGTGCAGCTCCAGAACCCAAAGGTTGAATGCTCCCACCACGTGCCTCCACACTCCCAAGACCCCTGCCAAACTCAAGATCTTCAGTTGCTGTTGGTGACTTAAATCAGAAGCAGGGGATGAGCAGTGGCAGTGTTCACCTGGGTTCTAGAGTCATGACAATTTAAAGGCAGCAGTAGCCACATCAATAAGCTGCTACCCTGCCACCAGAGGTGGGTTGTTCAGCCCTGCAGTCCAGATCGGGCCCAGATGGCCAAATGAGTTGGACAGCCCTTATCTATATTATTCTATGCAATGTTCTCCAGTCTACAACATATTTTGTGTTACTAGTGCCATGTAATAATAAATTACAAACATAGTTTTTAGATCTTATATAGCTTTTATGTGTACATCTGCAAACATATAACAAAGTCAGTATTACTAATCTCATTGTGCAGGGAGGGAAACTGAGGCATAAAAAACATGACTTGTCAGTAGTCACACAGGAAGTCATTGTCGGAGTTTGGAGTAGAACTCATGTTTCCACACTCCCCTAACCCATGCTGTAATTGCCAAACCATGCCATCTCCCAAATGTTAGACAAGGGCAAAACTGTCTGGATTACAGCAGAGCCAGATGGAGCCTTAGCACATGCTTGAAGTGATTCAAAACCTACTGACACAATCTGGGCCAGAATACTCTTTGAAATGTTGCCTGGGATTGGACCATCACTACTAACACTCACAGACTATTTGAGTTAAATCCTATTTCATGCGAGGTACCTAAATGACACATTCCAGGTCACTTTAATTGCCACTCTTTGGCACTTACCAGTTAATGAATCTATTTAATCACAGAATGACCCTACTGGAAGCTACGAGGCCATCCAAAATTTTAGCCCCAAATCCTAATTGTTAGGGCACTTGCATAGGAAGCTGAAGACCAAGGATGCCTGTAGACATGCTGGGAGGCTGCTCTGACGTGCTGTAATTACAGCATGTGAGAGCAGACTTGATTAACTGAGTCTGCTAGAACGTGGCAATTACTGCACTGCAGTCAGCCGCCTCTTGTGTATCAGTGTCCCTGTGCTTCAAAATGGCGACGGGTGTTTTAACTAAAACTTGGTAAATGAGCTTCAGTTCAAGTGCCCTCACAGCCATTTTGAAGAGCAGGCATGATGATACATGAGACATTGTGGCGCTTTAATTAGAGTGGCACTCACAGCAGCTCTAATTACATGTTTCCCTCACTTTATGCTGTACAACATTTCCTGGAAAATGGCACATAATTTGAATTCACATAAAGGGAACCCACTTTACAATGTAACAAGTAGGGATACCATCCAAGACCTTGACTGTACTGACTTACAGACCATTGCTACCACTTTTACAAGACAATTTTGGTACTCACCAGCAGCAGACAGTACACACAACCACAGGGCACTATCATAATGGGGATGGCAACTACAGAAACACATCTTGCAGACAACGAATAAGGAGCACAGGAGACTATATTTTGGTGTGCGTCACTCCCACAATACACTGCACAAAGCAGCTGACTGCAGACTTCTACCATACCAATTGCATAAGAGTGAATTTACCTCGCATATAATGAATTTTTGGTATAAAAAGGGTTATCGCATAAGAGCAAATTCGCACATACAGAACCCACATAAAGCGAGGGAAACCTGTAAAGCACCTCCCCCCCCCCCCCCCCGCCCTTCCCCCAGAGCACATGTAAAAGTGCCCTGAGGTTCTAGGTTTGTTGGTTGTAGCCATGTTGGTCTAAGGACATAGGCAGACAGGGTTCTTTGGGTAGATGTGATATCTTTTATTAGACAAGCTAAATAGCTGGAGACCTAAGTGACCTTGTGTGGGTACGTAGCCATATACCTGACCAGACAGATCACAGCCCTACTGAGTATGCTTAGCAGGTACTTGCAGACTTGTGTGCCCAGACCTGAGAGACAAAGCATATGCAAATGCCCCAAACTACAGTTATACAATTGTGTTACGTACTATTTAGGTGCATGACATGAAAAAGGATTTAGCCCTTCATCTCTTGAGGCAGGGAAAATAAATGTAACTAAGTCCTGAAAGAGCCTATGGAGCTATGGGTAGCTAGGCAAGTGGTTCTCAGCCTTTTGGGATTTGAGGCTCCCCTTACTGGATTCAAGACACCTCTCCAAAACTTTTGTTAATTGAGTGGCACCCAACTTCAAGAACAAATTTTTAGATTGCAATAGTTGCCTCCTTGCAGAGGAACTGGGCAGTGGGGGTGAGAGAACAGCCAGGGAGGGACAATCCTGAGCCTGCACTTATCTCCTCACCTCCTTAATTCCTCACATCTCAGGGCAGCCTTCAAAGGATCTGGTGGCACCTCAGGCTTCCTTGGCACCTTGACTGATCATCATCAAGCTAGGCAGAACCTAGGCAACCTCTACAGCCCATCCCTAAGAAATGGAATCACCTGATTTTTCAGGTGACTTCTTGTTGCAAGGGCAAAGGATTTGGCGAAGAAGGTCTCCGGCATTCTTTATGGCTTCATTTCCACTCAGTGTCAGGATGACAACTTGTTCCATCTCAGGATCAGAGGCATAGGTTTGACTGCATAAAACATTCAGAGGAATGCTACATGGGTCTGGCACTGCACTGAGATTGCCTCCTGCCCAGGGAGAGAAGCAAAATAAATCTAGTTATCCAAGGAAAATTAATCTCCTCTTTCTTTTAATGGGAGAGACTGAGTCATCTTTGATAGGGCAACAGAACGCAGATTCTGAGTAACATCCTTACAAATACAAAAGTAGCCAAGTGACTGGTGACTATCTCAGCTTGGTCCCTACCAAAGTCCTGCTTGAAAAAGTAAGCTAAGCCACTGGCATAATCCTAGATTATGATATCTTTACTCACCCTTGGGTAACAGGGAGAGTGATTAAAATCAAAGTGATTTAAATTCCAGCAAGGAAGACATCTTGATTTAAATATCTCATTTTGATTTTGTTTTACTTTTGTTTTTTTAGATACTTAGACTTATAACTGAATACAGTTTTTACATTAAATTAACATGGAAGATATGTTATGTGCAAATTTATACAAATATATATAATTTAACATACATTTGTTCACTTTCTTAATGTTTATATCCTATGAAATTAGAAAATGGTGAATAACTTTATTTACTAGATGTTTTGGTTTTTTACCTGTAATTTGTGTCAATTTGCTTTTAGAAAGAAATTGAAATTTGACTGAAAGCACAGATTGTAATCATAGCATGTTTTGCATTTCAAACTAATTTATAACACAAAAGAAATATTAGCTGTACCTAATTAAGTGAATTGATTATTTCTGGTTACCATGTCCACCAAGATTTTAGAGCTAGTAGATATCAGCCTCTCACTCTAGTAATTATATAGACATTTAGAAAAAGCAAACACATTTTCTCAGTTTTTTTATGGACTAATCAGTTTCTCAACTCTGAATGAGCCAATTACTAAACTGATTCAAACTAAATAAACTGAAAAAAGACACTTTTGTCTCTGCACCAGTAGAAAGGGCAGTAGCTGCCCAACAGGGGTGTGCGAAGCAGGCCCTATTCAATTCAGATTTGGATTTGGCCTGAATCAGGGACAGTGATTTGATTTGTTGATTTGAATCACAGTCCCTGAATCGATTCGGCTGAATCTGAATCTGAAGATTCGATGCTGATTTGAAGAATCAGCGATTCAGACATAGACACAACTTTAAAAGTTTCTTCTACATACCTTGAGGTAGCAGGCATGACTCGTGATCACTGCAATGCTGGGGTGCATGGAGCATCCCACAGGAGTGCAGGGGGGCCCTCCACGTGCTTGGCAGTGAATCTGGAAGTGGACTAGAAGTAGTTCCGGTCCACTTCTGGGTCTGCTGCCGAACATGCTGGGGGCCCCCCCCATGATTCTGTGGGACACTCCATGCACCCCAGCATCGCAGCACTCATGAGCCCCTGCTACCTAGAGGTATGAAGAAAAAACATTTAAAACTGTCTCTATGCCGGAATCTACGAATCTCTCTGAATCAATTCGGAGGGTTTCAATTTGATTCAGAGAGATTAAAGGGTCCTCTGATTCGATTCGGATTTGGAGATTCAGCCACCGAATTGGGCCGAATCTCCACTGAATCGAATCAGGGACTGAAGCTTTGCACAGCCCTACTGCCCAAAGCTTGTTTATCACTTCAACTAATTTAACTTCTAGGTGCTTAACCAGTGACATATTTCACCTTAGGGATTCGTATATTTTTAAAATTTTGACAGTGTGTACTGATTGAATATTTGCTTATAATATTAATTATTTGAATATATTATAATATATTTAGGGCTCGCTATATATCAGGGTAGCCAATGTTTTTGGTCGAACTGCTGAAAAAACCACAATGTCTACCTTGTAAGGTGCCAGAGTGCCAGCATCACAGAAAAACAAAACCAGGGTGGGAGGGGATTGGGAAGGGGGGGTAAGAGGGGGAGACATGGCAGGATGCACTGCATATTAATATAGTTAATAATCATAAATGGGGGGGGGTTACAGGGTTTTCTTTAAATTCTAAACCTGGTCACAATAAATAAAACTTCATATACTACCTTTGTTCTTGTGTATTCTTTTTTGTTAAGCATGTTTTGATGAGAGAAAAAAGGAGAGAAGAGATCAAAAGAGAGGTAAAGAAAGAAAAGGAAAATAAAGAGACGAGAAAGAAGAAAAGCAAAAAGAGAATAGATAAAAAAGGAGAGAAAAAGAGAATATAAAAAAGCAGAGAGAAAGAGGGAGAGAAAGAAAAAAGAGAAAGAAAACAAGAAAAAGAAAAAAGAGAAAGGGGAGAGAGAAAGAGAAGAGAGAAAAACAGGGAGATAATAGAGAAAGTTAGAAAGGAAGGAAAGAAAGAAAAAAAAGGAGAGAGAAAAAAGAAAGAAAAAAGAAAAAGAGGGAAAGAAAAGGGGAAAGGGAGAAAAAGAGAAGAGAAAAACAGAGACAAAAAGGGGAGAGAGAAAAAAGAAGAGAGAAAAGAGAAAAAAGAGAGAGGAGAGAAAAAGGAGAGAAGAGAGAAAAAGAGAACAGAAGAAAAAGAAAAGAAAAAACAAAGAAAGAAAAAGAGAAGAGAGAGAAAGAAGGGAGAAAAAAGGAAAAAGAGAAAAACGATGTGTCCCTTTGCTGTCCATGTCTCCCACTGGTACTGGCTGTGGCCCGGGCCTGCTGGTCCAAGGCAGTGTCTGGCAGAAGGAGGCAGTGACACCCCAGCAGCAGCCTCAGGCCTTGCCAATGGTCCTGGAGCAGGGGGAGCCTGGACCCAGGGCTACGAAGGAGGGCCTGGCCCGGGCTCAGGGCAGGGTCCAGGTGGTGAGGGGAGAAACAGGCGTGGGGGGAATGTGCCACGGACAGGCTAGCCCAGCTGGGCCCTTGGCAAGGCAGCAGCTGGAGGAGAGCAGGGGCTGGGGGGAACCCCAGGGCTCTGCAGACTCAAGCTGTGGCAGGCAGGTGGGGGCACCCACTGGCACCTGAGGTGGGGCCCAGCCTGGCCCAAACAGCTCTGCGCTTCTGCCTCTGGACCCGGCCTCCCTGTGCACCAGGTACAGCATGAGTGGGGCAGAGCTGCCCCGGTGCAAAGGTCTGGCTATGGGGCCTGGCTTGGGCAGCGCTCAGGGCCGAGCCAGCTGGGAGCCTTCAGTACAGTGGCCCTCCATGGCGCCTGCCCAGGCCACAGCCTCACCCACCCACAGCTCCCCTCCAGGGGCTGAGCTGGGCTGGAGGGTGCAGCTCAGGGACAGGGAGTGGAATCAGCAGAACGCAGACTGCATTGCTGCCTTTGTTCTCCTGCCCCTGCCCCCAGTGCCTGCTGTGGCACTGGGACCTTTGGCTGCTCCAGAAAACCCAGAGCAGCAACTTAAGAAAAATGTTTTTGTTTTTTAAACAATTTCCTCGCACACCTACTGGCATGCCAGGGAAAATGTCTCTATGTGCCACTATTTGGCATGCATGCCACGGGGTTGCCTATCCCTGCTATATGTTCATAATTTCATATTTCATTTTAAATGAGTTTATTTTTCAAAATAAATATGTATTTAATTTTTTAAAATACTAATTTTTTATTTTTTTAAAAGCTTTGATTTTGTGAGCAACACTTTACCCCACGACTTGTTCCACTAGACTCATCCTGCAACACAAGTAGAGGACACCAGTGTCCAGGGCTAAACAGGTTACAATTGTCAGTGAACCACAGCCTGGGATTTTTACTCAGGAAAATTCCCTCAAGATCTGACCTTTGGATCTGATTCCGTATAAAAGGCAAAATCTTAAATCTTCTATTGCTCCAGCATACCCAGTGCCTGCAATAAGCTGTCAGTGTAGGGAGCTGCGTGAATACACAATGCAGGCTCCAGTCTAGCATCAGGAGGCAGGTTGCTTTGCACCTCTGCAAGAAGACCTTTTTCTGCCAGTTCATTCATGAGTCCTAGGAACAGAACAAAAGTACACACAAGAAATATAATGCAAAGCTGTTTACAGTGCATTCTGATATGAGAACAGTTTAATCCTACCATGTATTTTTGGGCCATATTTCCAGACTCTTGTTACAGCACAGTAATATGGGTCATAGTGAGTTCACCCAAGAGATATACAAAATTCATTGCCATAATCAATTTCACCAGGATGGCAAGCCACAACCATTTATAGCAGAATTAAGTAGCTGCTGAAAGTCAGACTTAGCCATTACTTTTCTTAGAAAGACCTTTGCTTTGAGGTCAATATTCTAACTGTCTCAATCAACACCTAATCCATGCTATAAAAGAAATATCTTCTGGAGTAAGAGATTGAGCCTCTGTGCTCTGTTTCAGCCCTGTTTGCATTTGGGGTGGCAGTTTATTCCTTTCTTGTCATCTGTTTTTCAACTGCCTACGTGACATTTTTTACATTTACATGCAACTAGAAATTCTATTCCTGGGTGAGTAGCCCTGCACATGTACAGTGAGCCTGAGCAATAGGCTACACACTGGCCATGTACATGCCTAGCTATGTAGTTGGCCAAAATGCATGACTAGTATATGTGAGGGGGACCATTTTGTTTTCTGTCTGCAGCAGAGGTACTAACCTAGGAAGTCAAAAGACCAGGTTGTAGCCACTCCCCCCAACCCAAAGGAGGTTTCAACCTGGGTTTCTCACTTCCCATGACACTACTGTCTGCAGCAGAGGTACTAACCTAGGAAGTCAAAAGACCACGTTGTAGCCACTGCCCCCAACCCAAAGGAGGTTTCAACCTGGGTTTCTCACTTCCCAGAACACTACTGTAACCACAGCACCACTAGTCAGTTAGCAGTTTCTACACTGGACAGCTCAGCAAAATCTTATTCAGCCATAGACTATACAGGCAGGCAGTGCTGGCGGGAGCAGCTGGGGGAGCAGCCGGAGGAGCCGCAGCTTGAGCCAGCAGCCCCGGGAGAAGCTGCAGCTCATCCGACTGCTCCCTGCTGGGGCAAGGCAGGTAGTGCTGGCAGCCCCAAGAGAAGCTGCAGGGGCTGAGGGGAATGATCGGGAGCTAAGGGAATGATTGGGGGCTGGGGGAATGAACAGGGGCTTCTCCCCAGCTCCCAGTTCAATCCCCCAGCTCCCTGATCATTCCCCCCAGCTTTCATGGCTTCTCATCTAGCTGCGCCCCTAGCTGCTCCTGCTGGCACTGCCTAGCGCCTGCCCATACAGTCTATGACTGAATCTCTGAATCTCTCCAAATCTCTGTGAATCGATTCAGAGGCCTCTGATTCAATTCAGAGAGATTAATGGGTCTTCCGATTCGATTTGGATTTGAAGATTCAGCTGCCGAATTTGGCTGAATCTCCTCCGAATTGAATCGGCTATGGAAGCTTTGCACAGCTCTAATAGATATAGTAAAATAAGCAGATGGAAGAAGATATAGTAAAGACATAGAAGATAGAATTTTATTAGTAGATGTTAAGAGTTATGAGTCCAAAAAGATGACAAAATCAGTAGGGAAATACAGATCACCTGACCGAGGGACTAACATAAGAGGGATGGGGGTGAGGAGGAGAAAGCAACTAGGTTACAGAAAATACAATGTTATCCCCCCACCCACACACACACACTTTCTAGCACAGCAAACATTATGAAGCATGCTGAAAAGACAGGTGCCAGGTCTTCTGGCAGGGAAGTGAGAGGGGGCAGAGGGAGAGCTGTAAGTTCCCACCCATACCAAACTTAGATGCACCATCTTCCCTAGCAGGCATGAGGTTTCTGTAGCTAGTGGCAGCACGGAGGTGGGAGCAGTGTCTGCACCTGCCCCACCTCCACTAACACCAGCGGTAATAACCCCCAGCACCACCAGCATGACAAACACCAGCATGACAGTCTTCTCCACTCCAATTTTGGTTCTCAGCATGAGCCTCCCAGTGCCAGAGGAGGAGCTGCATCTGGAACCAGGGGAGCTCAGTGCCATAGCCAGGGAAATTCTGGGGAAGGAGGGGGAATCGGAGTTTCTGCTCCACACCCGTCAACGTTCCCCTAGAGCCAGGTCTCCTTCTCTGGAAGGCACTGCAGAGGAGGTTGTGGGGGCAGGTGGCTCAGTTTCCCCTGTTGTTGTGCCTCTGTCTGTTGAGGAGGGGGATAAAGCAGGATCCCCATCTGCAACCCAGAAGTGAGGGAGTAGTGTAGTGTGGGATCATTTTGAGGTGGCAGATGATCCCAAGTATGCTACCTGCCTGCACTGCCGATGCAGGACCAGCCAGAGCAAGGACAAGAAACACTTCAGAACCATGGGGATGCTGATGCATATCAGGAGGCACCACCCCCTTGCCTTTGCTCCTCTTCATCCTGGCACCAGTGGGAGCATGCCCAAAGGGAAGTCCCCCTCTCGCTCCAAAGCCCTTGTCCCCCAGAAGCAGAAGCAGGCCACCCTGGAGTGGTGGGGAAAGGCAGAGAGAAAGGGGGGGTGCGTTCCCAAGGCGAGCAAGGTTACCCAGAGAATTGGGGAGATGCTTGCTCTGGATGGCCAGCCCTTCTCCTTAGTTGAGTGGCCAGGGTTCAAGCAGCTCATGGACCCATCATACCACATGCCCTCATGTACCACCTTCAGCACGACAGTGGTACTCTCCCTGTATGAGGCATGCAGGGAGTACTTGAGGGAGGAACTGCACAAGGCAGGTCCACAGGTGGCCTTATACTTCACCTTGGACATCTGGAACAGCCGGGGTAGCTCACTGGGCAGGGTGAGCTCACCCGTGGGTTCATGGTCACTGACAATGGGGCCAATATGGTCAAGGTGGTTCATGATGCCAACTTTGTTGGCATTTGCTGTTTGGCACACAAGTTCCACCTCATAGTTAGGGATGCCTTGGAGAGGGACAGGGTTCCCGGTGATGACCATCACTACCATGACCAGCCAGCTCATTTCAAAATGCAGGAAGGTGGTGGGCTACTTCCACTGGAGCATCAAGGGGGGCAAGATGCTCTGGGACAAACAGGCAGAGCTGAGCATCCCACAGCACAAAATCATGCAGGATGTGGAGACTCAGTGGAATGCCACATACCTGATATTCGAAAGGCTGGTCAAGCAACAGAAGGCCATCCACGAGATGGCCTTGCTCAGGGAGATTGGGATCAGCGGCCACCTTAACAAAACATAGTGGGATACCATCTCCCAGATCTTGGTGGTCCTCAAGCTATTCCTTGAGGCCACTGAGAGCCTCAGTGCTAGCGATGCCCTCCCTAGCCAGGTGATCTCCATAGTAAGAGAGCTTCAGAACCATATGGAGAAGTTCCAGGTGACTGATGTTCTTGGCTGGGGCAAACCGCTGTCATGAGAGGTGCAAGAACTGGTGAAGCGAATGAAGGAGGGCATCAAGAAATGGTTGGATCCATTGCAGTCCAAACCACTTTTCACAGACGAGCCTATGAACTTCACTTCATCAACCTCCTGGATACAAAACCTCATGGACTCAATATAGACACTGGATTTATGACACACTATAACTGCAGTTGGGTGCAGTAGGAGGGAGAGGAGGCTGACTGGGCACACATGTGGGCTCTCAGCACACGTGTGGCCCCTGCAACATACCTGAGGCGGTGGAGGCTGAGAAGCAACAGTGGGGGCAGCAGAAGCTGATCCCTCGAAGGTAAGTGAGGCAGAAGCCGACACAGCTGCAGAGCTTCCCCTCTGGATCCCTCTTTGCTGAGTCGTGCTCCCGAGCTGCACGCAAACAGAGCACGCAAACAGAGCATGCTCTGCAAGGGTGCGCCGGCATTTGCGCAGGCGTTCGCGCAGGCAGAAGCAGGCAGGGCAGCAAGGGAGTCTTCCTCAGGAGGGAGGAGACTCCATCAACAAGGAGAGAGGTAAGGACTATCTGCGAGCCATGGAGAGGACTCGCAGTGCTGTCAGGGGCCCTGCCCCTGTGGTGCCGCCCTTCTGGGGCTCCTCTGAGGCTGCCACCCAGACGGAGCCCTTGGGGGGCCTGGTGACCACCTGCCCTCCAAGCTGTGGGGGTGGCTGGGTGGGATCCCCAGGGGTGGGACTTAGGTCTGGTGACTCCCCCCCCTGCCCCTCTTGTGAGCGTCTTCAGGCTGTGGAGGGGCAGGTGGCAGAGCTCCAGGCCAAGGTGAGCATGCTGCAGGGGATCTGGGTGGTGGAGGATGAAATTGATCTGTATTTCTGTTCTCTGCAGGGACAGGAATCCACCGGAGAGACCCTGCATGCACAGCACCCAACTAATCGGTGGCAGCAGGTTCCTGTCAAGGCCAGGGAAGTGCATACAACTGCTGTGCCTGCTCCCCAGACACCCCTCAGGAACAGGTATGTGGCCCTGGCCCCCCTGGAGGAGGAGGCTTCACCTCTCCCCTAAGGGCAGATGTATCTTTTCCTCTAGTTGTCTGATCTCATATGGCGGGCTTGAAACTAGCTTCGCCGGGGGAAGGGGCCGCTTCAAGTGGAGAGGATGCTTCACCAGCATGCAGGGTGACAAGAGGAAGGGCAGCCCAGGTAAGCATTAACGTCCGGGGAGCAGGGGGCCACAACTGTCCTGGGATTGGGAGGGAGGCACACGCACCCTAAGGAGGCCTCAGGTGCCTCTACACTAATGCTCGTAGTGTGGGGGGTAAGCAGGAGGAACTATGCCTCCTGATTGTGAGTAAGAACCCAGACTTAGTAGGGCTCACAGAAACCTGGTGGGACCCTACCTACAACTGGGCGGTGGGCAATCGGGTATACACCCTATATAGAAGAGACAGGGCAGAGAGGAAAAGTTGGGGGGTTGCGCTCTATGTCAAAGAGCACCTCACATCATCAAGGATCAGCTTTGGGTTAGAGGAGGGTCAGGCAGAGACACTATGGGACAAACTACAAGGGGGCGTGGTGAAAGGGACCTTACGGTGGGTGTCTACTACAGACCACCCAACCAGGGGGAAGAGCTAGACCAGAACTTCTCCAGTCAGCTTATGGAGGCGGTTAGGTCAAGGGATGTTATTGTCATGGGTGACCTAAACTACCCAGACATTTGCTGGGAGGAGCAGACAGCCAGGTCTGACACCTTGCGTAGGTTCCTGGCTGTATCACAGGACCTTCACCTTATCCAGGAAGTACACAGCCCCACTAGGGGTAACGCCTTGCTGGACCTGGTCCTGGCCATGGGGGATGACCTGGTAAGGGGACTGCAGGTCCTTGATCACCTGGGCAATAGTGATCATCACCTGCTGGATTTCACTATCCAACGCAGGGCGTCGAGGGCTCACAACAAGGCTAAAGCCCTTTACTTCAGAAGGGCCAACTTCAATGAGCTTAGGAGACTAGTGGGGGAGGCACTAAGGGCCCAGAAGGTAGAGGAGATGGTAGTCCACGAGGGATGGTCATACCTTAAGGGGGCGATCCTCCAGGTCCAAAGGATAACAGTCCCTGAAAGAAGCAAGGGGGGTAAAAGTGCTCAGAAACCCCCTTGGCTCAGCAAGAGCATTCAGGAATGCCTGAGGACTAAAAGGGTGGCGTACAGCCATTGGAAGGGAGGAGCTATCACCAAAGAGGAGTACTTCTCCTCGGCCCGGGAGTGTAGGAGGGCCATTAGGAACACCCAGGCAGAGATGGAACTCAGGTTAGTGTCCAGGATTAAGGACAACAAAAAGTCCTTTTTCAAGTACATTGGGAGCAAGAAGAGGGCACCAGGCAATGTAGGGCTCCTGCAAGACTCAAACGGTAATCTTGTGGCTATGCCAGACAAGAAAGCTCATATTTTTAGCAGTTTCTTTGCCTCTGTTTTCTTGAACAGGGACCGGGATATCCCACCTACCAGAGGTTGGGACAATCTTGGGGATAGCTCTATCAGGCCTTCAGTCAGCACAGATGTAGTTAGGGATCTTCTGGAAGGGCCAGACATTTTTAAATCTGCAGGTCTAGATGCCCTCCACCCAAGGGTGTTGAGGGTGCTGGCAGGGGTCATCGCGGGGCCCTTGGCCCGGCTCTATGAGCATTCGTGGTCATCTGGCCAGGTGCCGGGAGATTGGAAACTGGCTAATGCGGTCCCAATTTTCAAGACGGGAAGGAAGGAGGACCCAAGTAACTATAGGCCTGTAAGCCTCACCTCAGTGCTCGGGAAGATCTTGGAGAGAATCATCAAGGAGCACATCTGTGGGGGGGCCAGCAGGGGAGATCATGCTCAGGGGCAATCAGCACAGGTTCACCAAAGGCAGGTCCTGCCTGACCAACCTGATTGCCTTTTATGACCAAGAAACTAAATCCTTGGATGATGGTGTCGCCATGGACGTAGTGTTTCTAGACTTTAAGAAGGCCTTTGACACTGTCTCTCACCCCATCCTCATCAATAAATTAAGCGACTGTGGCACTGATGCCTGCACAGTTGGATGGGTAAAAAATTGGCTGATGGGGCGCACCCAGAGAGTAGTGGTGGACAGGTTGTACTCAACCTGGTGAGATGTGAGCCGTGGGGTACCCCAGGGCTCGGTCCTGGGGCCAACATTGTTTAACATCTTCATCAGCGACTTGGACGAGGGGATGGAAAGCACGCTGTCCAAATTTGCTGATGACACTAAGATGTGGGGCGAGGTGGACACACTTGAAGGGAGAGAAAGGCTGCAACTAGATTTAGAAAGACTACAAAGTGGACAGACGAGAATAGGATGGGGTTCAACGTAGACAAATGCAGGGTGCTGCACCTTGGGAGAAGGAATCCACAGCATACATACAGGCTGGGGAGTTCCCTTTTTGAAAGCACAGAGGTGGAAAGGGATCTTGGAGTCATTATTGACTCCAAGATGAACATGAGCCGCCAATGCCAGACCGCAGCCAGCAAGGCCAGCCATACCTTATTATGCATCCAAAGGTGCATCTCAAGCCGGTCCAGAGAGGTGATACTCCCCCTGTATGTGACTTTGGTCAGGCCGCAGTTAGAGTACTGAGTCCAGTACTGGGCGCCGCACTTCAAAAGGGATGTGGCCAGCCTGGAGAGGGTTCAGAGGAGGGCCACCCGCTTGGTGAGAGGGCAGAAGGACAGGCCCTACGAGGAAAGACTGAAGGACCTGAACCTGTTCAGCCTCAGCAAGTGGAGGCTGAGGGGAGACCTAGTGGCTGCCTACAAGCTTATCAGGGGGGATCAACAGCAAATAGAGTTCTTTTCTCCCCAGCACCACCTGGGGTGACAAGGAACAATGGTAAGAAGCTGATGGAGAATAGGTTTAGGTTAGAGATCAGAAGGCAATATTTTACAGTTAGGGTGGCTGAAATCTGGACCCAGCTTCCCAGGGAGGTGGTCCTCGCCCCTACTTTGGGCATATTCAAGAGGAGGTTGGACGATCACCTGTCTGGGGTCTTGTGAACCCAGCATTCATTCCTGCCTGTGGCAGGGGGTCAGGCTAGATGATCTGTTCAGGTCCCTCCTGACCCTAGCTACTATGAAACTATGAAACTGCCTGACATCTGACTCTTCAGGTACTTCTCCACTTTTACCTGGCTGCTACATACCCATTTTCCCCGCTCTCCCCACTCCCAGTCTGTCCCTCACCCCCTGACACCTCAATTTACATTTTCACTGACTGGCTTTCTTGCTTGCATTGAATGCCAGCCTCTGGCTTCTTCACTATTCATTCCATTCAGGAAGAGCACACACACCAACTAGCTGCTTTCTCAGCCTGACAAAGGGTTTTTAAACCAGAAAGCTTGCTAAGATATATTTCTCCAACTATTCAGCTGGTCTAATAAAAGATATCAGAGGTACCCTCAACTGGTCTGTGATGGGACCAGGACCCAAAGGGGGGTCAAAGGGCCAGGGACCCACCGTGTGGAATGCCCTGAGCAAGAGGCTCAGGATTCCGACTGGTCTGAAGGTGGGGCCAGGGCCTAAGGGGAAGCCAAAGGTCCCAGAGAGGGGACCACAGCTGGGGGTGGGTGAAGGATGCAATCTGCGAGGCATGGGCCACAGTGTTAGGGAAGGTATGGAGCTGCAGAATGGATGTTACAGGCTACCATCCCTGCTGGTTTCATCCCGCTGTGCCTTAACACACACACAGTCATACAAGTATCACGAGTTTTGCTTTAAACAGTTTGAGGTGCAGTTTCACAGAAACCCCTGCACCTATCTCCTTGAAACCTGGCAGGCTTCATGGCCTCAGAAGGGGCTACCATCCCTGCAATTTTCATCCAAATCAGGCATGAAATTACAAAGTTATAGGCATTTTAGTGATTCCCCATTATAGCCTATGGCTGAATCTCCAAAACAGCATCAAAACTCCAAAACAGATTTGGCCAAATTGAAACAGAACAGTGGATGCTGCAGTTCAAGCGGGATGTGGACAACCTGGAGAGGGTCCAAAGAAGAGCCACTTGCCTGATTAGAGGCCTGAGTGGAAGGCCCTACGAGGAAAGGCTAAGGGACTTTAACCTCTTCAGCCTCTCCAAATGAAGGCTGAGAGGGAACCTTGTGGCGGCATACAAATTCATAAGGGGAAAGCAACATGAAGCAGGCGACGATCTGTTCACCAGGGTACCCCCTGGAACAATAAGGAACAATGGCCATAAGCTACTGCAGAGAAGGTTTAGGCTGGACATTAGGAAAAAGTTCTTCACGGTCAGGGTTGCCAGGATCTGGAATGGTCTCCCAAGGGAGGTGGTGCTCATCCCATCCTTCGGGGTCTTCAAGAAGAGACTGGACAGGCACCTGGCTGGGTTCACATGACCCCAGGGTTGGTGATTCTTTTCTTGCCTGCCAGGGGCAGGGGGTCAGACTAGATGGTCCACTGAGGTCCCTTCTGACTCTATGAACAACAAAGGGATTGCGGGGGGTTCTGGGGTATTCCTTAACAACACTAGGATGTTTCTTGGTATTTCATGCTTGTCACAAATTATGTGAAAGGCAGGAATTTCTGTGGGTGATATTTTTAAGTGGACCAATTGTATGGTTGGTACAGAAATAGGCAACCTTTTGGGTATCACAATACCCTTCCTCAGGCCTCAAAATTACCAAAACACAATTTAGTGTTTTCTAATACTGAAATCAAACAGATTTGACAAGATTAGCAGTTTCTACACTGGACGGCTCAGCATTAAGCTGTCACTACTGGTCAGTCTTAAAGCACTGAAGGGTAGCATAGAAGAGCCATTGGCAAGGTTATTCTGAGGATGAAAAAGACCCTTTGTTACTGTGAGTGGCAACCTTTTACCTTTCCAAAAACTTTCCTTGGGAAAGTTTCTGCATTAGTATTTCAACATAAATCTAAACACTGCAAATATTGTCAGTGACCTTCTCAACGAGAACTATTTGCTAGAGTTCCCTTAGAAAGAACAAAAAGCACACTTCTATAATGAGTTACTTTCCTAAGGAATTTAGGCAGTAGACAATAGAATGCTGTAATTACTCTGCCACAATTAATCAGTCCCATCTGAGCATGTTTTCAGAGAGTTTGTGTGATACTCACTGGCAAAAAGGAAATGAATTTGTTGAATTGTCATATCAATTTGAACCTCTAAATAGTCTCTCCCAATGTCATGCTTATGATTTACGGTTTTCCATTTTCAAGTATTGTATAGTGCACTATAAAAAAGAAAGGCACTAGTATGTGACAGAATAGTCATTCTCAAACTGGGGCAGTTACTGATGGGACATGGTACATCATCCAATACCCAAATAATGTATATATGCACAATGGAGCAATTCTGCAGCAAGAACAGTACTTTGAGCGAGGGCTGGGCAGCAAGTCAATGGTGACTAAAGGGCCAATGAAGAATGGGAGACATTATGGCCCAAACACAGGACTGTACAAGAAGGGGCAGGTTTTATACCCAGACTTGTTCTGTGGTTTGTACCAGTTCATTACCCTTCCACCACTCCCATGCCTCAGTTTTTACATGTGTAAAATAGGCATAATAAAGTATTCTATCTCACTGGGCTGTTCTGAGGTTTAATTCAATAAAAGTTAAATCGTATTTCATTTTACATCCCTAAATGGCCACTTAACTACAGTATGGACACTTGCACACAATGGGGGATTCAGTTTTGCCCTGTGCCATGTATCACTTGAAACTGGTCCATTACATCTTGTATGTAATATAAAACTGCCTATGAAATCTTGTATGACAGCACTGGGAGAGCTCCAGCCCTCTGACAGCAGAGCCTTAAACAAGAATCTAGGGTGCCTAACCTTGAAGTCTACATGTAGTTCACTGAGCCACACATCCTATAGGTTGTCTCCCTCTCTTGGCTGCTCTGCGGGTCAACTTCTAGGGAAAGGTTGAAGACGTATTTGGGTAATGGCTAGTTTGTGGCCTGGTGGTTAGGACACATTACTGAGAAGCAGGACAGACAGGTTCAAACCTGTTCTGCATGAAGGGGCCCAGAACCTGAATCTCCAACTCTCTGGCCAAGAGCCCTAACCACTAGGTTGTTGGGCTAAAACAAAGGTAGCCAACCTGAGGCATATGTGCCACAAGTGGCACAGGCACACTCTGTGTGTGACACGCATCAAATCAGGGATATGACAAGCAGCACAGTGTCAGATAGTGCAGGAAGCAGACAGCAGATCAGCAGATGGGGTAGGGAGCACAGTGTAGGAAACACAGTAGCAGTTTGGGCAGAAGAAGGGGAAGGGAGTGGCACTCGGGGAAGGTCTGGAGCTAATTTGTGGCATGCCTGTCAAAAAGGTTAGCCCCCACTGGTCTAGAAAGTAGGAAGGTCTTCCTTCTGCACTGTTGGTTTCTTTGTAACTAGAGTTTCAGGACCTACACAGCCTTACATGCAGGGCCGGATAAACCCTTTAGTGGGCTCTAGGCAAATAAACTCATGGGCCCTGGGCCAGTTGAGACCCCCTTCCCCACCCTAGTGCTGCCGCCCATGGGGAGCTGGGCTTGGAGCTGCTGCTAGGAAGCAGCTGATGTCACACCAGTGGAGGGGAGGGGAGGGGAAGGGAAGGGAAGGGAGGTGGATAGGGCCACTAACGCTGCTGCCGTGGAGGGAAGGGCTGGGGCCCCCTGCAGCTCAGGGCCCTAGGCATGTGCCTAGTTTGCCTGTGCATTAATCTGGCCCTACTTATATACACATCTGGGTGTCTGTATTCCACACACAACTGCCCTGTTGGAGCACAGCACTACTGAGCACACTCAATCTGCCTACATGGGCAAGGCTGAATCACAAACTGTGGGTAGGTGCTGAAACCTACAATCACACAGCTGAGTCTGTCATTTAGGTTCATAAATAGGGTTACCATATGTCTGGGTTTTCCCGGACATGTCCTCTTTTTGGGTCTTCCCATCTCCATCCGGGCAGTTTTTTGAAATTTGAACAAACGTCTGGGATTTTCACCGCTCTGCTGGGGGGAGTAAGGGGAGAGCAATTGGGGAGAGTAGCATGCAGACTGGCAAGGGGGTGGGAGCAGCTTCAGCAGCTGGATGCAGATAAGTGTATGGGGAGCAGGGGGGGGGGGCAGGGGTGCAGGTATATGTGTGTGTCTATGTGGCAGGGGTGTGTGAGGCTGGGTGGGTGCCTGGCAGTTGGGGCTGGGCAGGGGGGAGATGCCTGCTCCTCCTGCAGGGGAAGGGGATGGGGGACGGGGCAGGGAGAGGAGGGGGGGCTTTGATGGCCTTGGGAAATTCTGTGGCCAGGCCAGCAGCACAGGGGACGGTGCTCGTGGTTGCAGGGGCAGAGCAGCCAGGAGATGCTACCTGGGGGGACCATGGCCAGGCCACCTAGTGCAGTGCAGGAGTCCCAGCCTAGGCTTGGGGGTGCTACATGCCTCCCCTCCTCCTCCCTCCCACTTGTGCTGGGGCTGGATTTGCTCTGTTGCCACCCACACAAATCAGAGCCACTGCGCTCCAGCTCAGTCAGGAGAGGGGCAGCTGGGGCACCTTCTGGCAGGGCTAGGGAGAGCAGAGGGCTGCTGGTCAGGCGTGAGGGGCACTGGCAGGGCTGGGGAGCTGTGGCTTAGGAGTGAGGGCATGGGCAGAGGGGCTTGTGGGTTGGGAGTGTGGGGCACTGGGAGTGCCAGGGGGCTGTAGGTTGGGAGTAAGGGGCACTAACAGGGATGGGGGGCTGCAGGTCAGGAATGAGGGGCAACAGCATGGCCTGAGGGGGCAGGGAACTGCAGGTGAAGAGTGAGAAGCATTGGCAGGGTCAGAGGTCTGTGGGTCAGGAGTGAGGGGCAGCAGCAGGGATAGGGGGCTGCAGATTGGGACTGAGGGTCACCATCATAGCCCGGGGGGGCAAGAGACTGTGGGTCAGAAGTGATGGGCACCGGCAGGGCCAGGGGTCTGTGGGTAGGGAGTGAGGGGCAGCAGCAGGGATAGGGGGCTGCAGGTTGGGAGTGAGGAGCACTGGCAGTGCCAGAGGGCTGTGGGTTGGGAGTGAGGTGTCCCCCTAACAGGTGTCCTCTTTTTTGGAGCTGGAAATATATTAAACCTACTCATAAAGCAAAACAGGACTGAGCCCTAACTGTTTGTAAAGCACTTTGAAAGCCTTAGCCAGACAAGGACAGAAAAGGGCAAAGGGTTACATTAGGGGTAGGCAACATTTTTGGTCAGAGTGCCATAACCACCCCTGACCCACTCCTCAACTTGGTGTGTCAGGGGCAGACCATGGGGGAGCTGTGAGGGGCCTAGCCCTTGTTGCTGGTGGCAGCTACATGCTTACCTCTGGGCAGACAGTGGGCAGGGGCTGGGGTTGCACTGCCCCGGCCCCTTCCTCATCCTGCACCCCGAGGCACACATGCAGTTGCTGCCAGCTCAGAGCTGGTAACCCGGCTCCAGAGCCTGGTGCAGCTGCTTCCAGCCTCCCACCTGCAGCCAGCCCAGGCTCTGGGCAGCTGCTGCCAGCCATGGAGCCCGGGCTGCTCACAGCAGGGCTTGCAGCCTGGGCTACACAGCTGGCGGCAGCTGCCCAGAGTCCAGGCTGGCTATGGTATGCTGAGCAAAATGGCTTCACATGCCAGGCTCTGACATGCATGCTAAGGGTTCCTGACCCCTGGGTTACATTATATCTGGTGTCATGTGGAAACCTAATGACCTGGATTTCCAAATTCCTGCCTTCAAATAGAGACCAGAATAAAAATAGAGACAAGCAAAAACAACCCTGTTTACTGTACAAATAATGAATCCCAACATCAAAAAATAAAGCATCAGCTCTTCCACTGGTGTAAACCAGCATGGCTGCACTGGAGACAATGGAGTGATGCTGATTTACATTAGCTGAGTATCTAACCTATAGAATTGCTTGCTGCTGCATATACACATGAAGCAAGACCCATATGTTAAGAGCCAAGATTTTTTAATGTGCCTACAGTTAAGCTCCAAAGTCCTGATTTAGGCACATACATACGTGCTCTAATTTTCTGGATTCTAGGAATGCAGCAGCTCCCATTGCTCCAATGTAGTTGCTGCTCAGGGACAGATTTTTAAAGGATGTTAAGCACCTAGAGATACAGATAGATAATGAATAGTATTTTCAAAAGCATCTAAGATAGGGGTTAGGAAAATAACTTGCTTACGTTGCTTTTATAAATCCTGCTAGGAACCTTCGTGTACCTTTCGGTGCTCAGCATTTTTGGCTTTGAGTGCTCAACATTTTTGCCAAGGATTCTCTCCTGTCCGCTGATATGGGACACAAGTCCTTTCTGTTTCTTTCCTCATCCAAGTGCATGTCTCCACCTCTTCTCTTCTCTACAGATTCTTATACTGTAGTCATCACTCAATAAAGCACTTCTCATGAGAGCACTAAGCAATGCGAGTGACATCAGTCTCATTTATTTCTTCATCCTCTCCCCTGGGGGAGAACTGTGGGAGAGGAAATGTTTGTTTTGCTTCTCATCAGGGTAAAGTAACCTGCACTGAGCTCTGTACTGCTGTTGCTAGACTGTTTCCAGTACCTGAGGTAGCTCATTTGTAGCTTGCTAGTAGACGTATACAACACTGCAGTTTGTAATGTGGACATATTTTAAGTGTATGAGGAAGTGGAAAGCTACAGAGATGAGTTTTGCACTTAGTAATGAACAAAGTGAGATCTGTTGGTTGAATGTCTTCAAGAACAAGATCCATTCTCTAGATTTAGATGAAGTGCAAGTTTTAGCTCCTATACTCAGAAGCCTGTCCTTATTTCTCCACAGATAAGAAAGAGAGAAAGAACCTGTGGGATGTCATGGTTGTGGAAGGAGAGGTCTCTCTTGAACAGTTAAGACCAATCACTTGGATTGCTCTTTATGTCAGGATAAAGTCCATGAATTGTACTTCATGTATCAGAGAAAAGATTTGGAGTGATATACTCACATAAATCTGAGTTGCTAAGAAGATTGTCTATTGTATTTTGCACCACTTGGAGATTTTATAGGTCACATAGCTTCATGACTTCACAAAGGCTTCCCAGTAAGACAAAGAACATAAAGTACCAATTATGAAAGCACAACTCTGAAATGGATTATGGGGTCATAGTGGATAAATAACTTAATATGAACATTGTCATGTTGTGATGCCATTCTGGGATGGAAAAAGAAAGGAGCAGTGAGTGGGACTGAGAGATAATTTTCCAGACTGATACTACAATACTAAGCACAGTATTGGTGTCTGTGTTTTAAAAAGGGCACTGAGAAGTAGGAGAGGCTGCAGAAAATAGCCACAAATATTATTTTGGAGGCTTCAATGATTGTTTTACAATGAGAATTACAATAATTACAATTACAATAAGGAACTCACTCGATCTAGCTTATCAAAAAATTGGCAGTGACTCAATTACAATAAACAAGTTCCTTCAAGGAGAGAAAATTCTAGGTACTAGACAGTTCTTTAACCTAGTAGAGAAAGATAAGGAACCAACAGCTAGAAGTAAAGGCAGACAAATTCAAGCCAGAAACAAGTACAAATGACAACCTAGGTTAATTATTCTGCAACACAGTACCAAGTGGTGGTAGCTGATTCGTACATGTACATAGAGATGTGTGTCACTTAGTGAAGGCTAAAGTCAGGTTCTACCATTATGAAAAGTTTTTCATAGCAAAAGGAAAAACTGGATGTGTATGAGGTATATTGTTCACTTGCACACCTTAAGCCTTTGACCAGAAATAACTGCCCTGTTTGAGCTGGCCCCACCTCTTCTCATGGCCCAACATCAAGGGGATAAAAAGCGATACTCACTTCCTGCTCCTCAAATTCCTCTCAGAGTCCTAAATAGTGCCTGACTGTCAAAGAAGGGAAGGAGGGCAGGATGTTAATGTAGACAATATAGCTCAAAGAACTCCAACTGATGTTAAATAACTGCTTTTTCTTAAGTAATTGCCCACATCTGCACTCAAACTAGTGGAAGACAAGATTTTTTGGGTAAATCTGATATATTTTATTAGACCAACTAAAATAGTTGGAAAAAGTATTCTTTGCAAGCTTTTGGGTACAAACACCCTTCTTCGGGCAGAGGGTTATGCTCTCCTGCAGTTAGTTTATGCTCTCCTGGATGGGATGGAAGCCATCACATGATGGCATGTGAAGGAATATGGCATGTGAGGAAGACTTCCATCCCATCCAGGAGAGCACAAAACAACTGCAGGTGCTCCCTCTGCCTGAAAAAAGGGTTTCTGTACTTGAAAGCTTGCAAAGAAGATTTTTTCCAATTATTTTAGTTGGTCTAATAAAAGATATCACATTTACCCAAAGAACCTTGTCTGCCTATGCCCTTAGATCAACATGGCTACAATCAACACCCTTCAAACTAGTGGGTGACTCCAAAGCAGTGCCCACATGTACCTGGAGGTAGATCTCATTTTCTAATGCAAACAGCAATTGGCTGGGGTGGATCCAGAGAAGGTGCAGTAGTGCAACTGGACCTCTGTTGGGCTTTCTTGTATATGAGCTCTTGGCACAGGGTCTGCATGGAGTCCTTGCTGCTATGTGGCTTCAGAGCCCAGAGGGTGAACATTGCCACCACCACTTGTTCCCTCCATTCCCCTGCTGCTGAATTCAGCAGGGAGAGTGAGAGAAGGGAAGGACAGCATTCATCCCCTGGGCTCCAGAGCTGTGAAAACAGGGGATCTGGTCAGACCTTGCCCCAGTCATCTAGTGAGGTCAGGGCTCGCAAGAGTCTGCACTGATCAGGCAATGAGCTCAGAGCTCAAGGCACAGCACAGCCAAAGTGTGGGAGGGCTGCAACCCCCTTGTCCCATTCCTGGATTCACTACTTGTAATTGGAGAATCACCCTGCTGAATATGGCAAGTGAACAATTCCCTTAGAGGACCTGAGTGCTCTTGGTTGCTGAGGATTATACCTCCTGCCTACAAAATCCATTTTTTTAGAGCCTTTGCTTGTCATAATTTAAGATAGGCCCCTGTCTTTTTGTTAACTGCTACCACTACCACCCCCAGAGAGGAAGGAACAGGATAAGAGTATAAAACTCATACTTACTGGGAGAGATCATATATATCCCCCACTTTTTTGTCGGGGGTGGAGGGGAGGGAGGGGACAGAGAGGATGTGGCAGGAAGCCAATGTGCATGAGCTAATTCATGCAGGCTCCAAATATTCTCATTAAAGGGAAGGGCCATTCTCACAGGCCCTGACTGTTGAAGAATTTCCAATAAATTGCGAAACAGCTCCAGAATGTCCTCCAGGAAAATGTGCAGGGCTGTTGCCATTTCTTGAAAGCTGCCAGGGTCCTCTGGTGACAGGACATGCACAGTCATGGAGGAAGAAAAGGATGCCAGAGCAACAACAGACTCAGATATTGGACAACCCAAATGTGCTAGGGAACTCATGTGATTTCAGATAATGGTGCTCATGAGGAGGTAACTGAAGAGCATGAGGGGGTGTTCTCTTTAATGCCCCATACCTTTGTGTGGGAGTTGAAAAATTGTAGGATCAATTGGGCAGGTATTTAAGAAAAACCCTTTGGGGCCAGAAGACTGATCCTGGAAATGAAGTCAGGAGCTCTTGGATCTTTTCCTTGGAGGTTGATCCAAATGGAAAGAGGGACCTAGTACTGGTTAATAGCCAGACTTGGACTTGATGCTGAAGTTTAGACTTGCTGAGGAAACTACCATCAGTACTTGAGGAACCTGTATCAGTAAGGTGGTAAAGGTGGTACCAGCAAGGGAATGGAAAAGGTGGCTGAGTTTTTCAACAGTTCAGATGGGCCTACAAACCTTGGTTCCAGAGAAGCAGCTATGCTGGATGACAGCACATTCAACAAAAAGGCGATGATGAAAGTTGAGTAGGAAGAACCAATATGCCAGGGAGATATAGATGTTGCATGCCAGGCTAATCCTCAGCACTTTTTAGATTTCAGTTTCCACCAGGTGACCAACAGGTACAAAGCCACAGGTGACAGAAGCTTGGTACAATGGTCTGGTTCCTTGTGAGCTCCTGTGGGATCCAGACTGGGTCATGAGGTTTCCATCTCTGCCACAGCCACCAGTGGAGAGGAAGGTAGGCCTTAACCACTGGAATTGGTCTTGTGGAACCTGGGTCCAAAGATACAGTCATGGACTTCCCCAGGATTAATAATTTCAATCTATCTTCTTTCTCCCTTTGGGTCTGTATCTTAAAAAAAGTAGCAGATGGAACATTTATTGTGTACATATTCCTTGCTACAGCAGAAGAGGCACTGAGAGTGTCCATCAGATGCCAACATAACCTTATTTCAAAAGGAACAGTTGTTGAACCCCAACAAATGAGATGTAGACATGGCAAAAGCCCAGTCATTCTCAAACAACCAAAAGAAAGAAAAAAATGCTGAGGATTGAAGATAATGAATCAAGATGGTGGCTGCCCATGGCATCAACAATGGAGCACTGGCAAAAGAGTGGGGTTAAGGAGAACCAAGACACCTCCTCAGCCTAAAGGTTAAGCAGCCATTCCTTTCCCATGGGAGGGTCAAAGGGAAGCAAAAATAGATAAAGAAAAAACATAAGCCAAACAAAGGCAATAGTTGAAGTGATTGGGTACAATCATCAATAAGAAAATACAAGGGCTGCAAAGTCTGGGCAGTGAGATCTATTTCAGCCAAGTGGCTGAGAGGAACTGAAAAGCAAGAAGCATGCAACACCCTTTATCACTTCAACATGAAGCCACAAGGAATGTAGGTACCAAGGTGCACTCTCCAGGTATAGCTAAAGTAAAATTCTCCAGGCAAAGGCTCAGGGCATGAGACACAATCATTCGTCTGAATGCATATGTGGACAGTTACTCAAAGAATAATACAGAATGATGCATGCACAAATACTAACCATTTTCTCTGAGGGACCTGAGAAATAATGGCTTTACCTTTTATTAATGCAGGAACATGATAGCCAACATTCTCCTTTCTCAGCAGCAAAATCAGACAGTGCAAACGTGGTTCAGGTGGAAATTCTTCTCTTGAGGAACTCCTATCAGCTGGACTTGAAGTCTTTTTAGGGCAAAATACAGCCATCTAAAATTACAAAGTCAGTATTCTCAAACTGAAGTGCCTCCAGATAAATGCACAGATTAATATTTAATCTTCTCAATACAGATGGACTGGTTTTCAGAGGTGCTGAAGTGCTGGGAGCAGCTAGTGATCCTCATCTCTGAAAAGCGGACTTTTTGTGCTCCATTGTAGATTTAGGAACCTACGCTCAGCATAGATTTGGACATTTGGGCTATAGCTTTCAGTTTGTAAGGAGTTGTATTTATTCTATAAAGTGTTATTCAGAGGGAGACCTGAAGAAAATCAAGTAGAAAAAAGGGTCCTTGTGCAGCATTTTCTTGGTGAAACAGAAAATACAACATTCTGGAAATTCATGTCCTACCTTGGGCACACATGCCAATTCTTACTACAGGATGTCTCTGTTAGCAAACAAAAGTCTCACTTGCTTTTCTGGGCATTTTGTTGGAGTAAGGTGTGTAGAATTAAGATAATGCTTGCATATCTTTGTTTTGATCAAAAAAATTCTGTACTAATAACTGTCACAATGTCAACTGGATTTTAATTCAGATACAACCAATGTAATGGTATAAGCAGCATCAGAATAAAGGCTGGCTGGAACTCTTCTAGGAACGTCCTGACCATAAATATGAATACAAACTTGTAGGAAATGTTTGTATGCATTTGTGAGGAACTGAAATGCTATGTAGTCACGTATGGCCACCCCTCTGGTCATGAGGAATTCTCTCATGATGACACTGTAATTGATTAGAAACCATATTTATTTTCACAAAATTATGGCTTGATCCTACTCCCACTGAAATCAATTGCAAAATTCACATTTGACTTCACTGGGAGCAGGACATTCTTTGCTGGCAGGGACAGAAAGGGGTGGACACAATGGGGGTTAATGGGATTTTCAAGCACAAGGAAAAATCATCTCTGAGAGCAACCACTAACACTGTTCATAAAAAAGGCATGTAGGGGAACCTGAGACCTGGCTGGCTAGTGAAGAGGTAATGAGTTTCCTTGAGAATAGTTACTGGAGGGGTGTCAGCTCACACATTCTTGGGGTGAGAAAACAATAGCACAGAGTTCACCCAAGAATACTGAATGTTACCACTGCAGCTTCAGTCTGAAGCACACTTATCATTGTAGAAAACAGTTTCCCATTAGCAAGCACATGGTATTCATTGTCCCATTCGGTTTTGGATGGAATAATAACATGATGCAGTGCACAAATCCCAGTGTTCTCCCATCCTTTTCTATGAGCACATGTTATGCTGAGAACTTTAGCCTCAGTGTTAAAGCTTGCCATCTCTGTGACTGCAGCAGAAGTGTAACTGAAATAATCAGTTTAAAATAAGGCAAGGCCAATGAATTAGAATATATGTACTCTTTTCAGAAGTCTCACTTTAACCTGGGACTGAATTCTAAACTGGGTTTGTCAATACAGCCATTCCAAATTAGGAATCAGCTGTTGAAAAAGTTGTCTCTCCAAGATGAAACGTCATATTGGTAACATGAAGCCTTAAGGGTTGTGATTTTTAAAACGCTGTCCTCTGGGATGAAAAAGTGATGGCTTTGGGATATTTGCATAATGACCCTGTTTTACCAGGTAGCAGCATCATGATGCAAGGCAAATGCTGTTATTTGACATCGCAACAATCGCATTGTATCAGCCCCAAATAAATATATATTAGCGTGCTTTGGCTATGCTGAAAGCCCAGTCTTCAGGGGTTGGAACAGCCGTATCTTAAAATCAGGCTCAAATTCTTCACAAAAATCAGGATTGTAGGTTTTAGCTGGAGAACTACTGGAAATGCTCAATTTACATATTTAGTATCTGAAAAGAATTGTCCTGATAATCTTTGTTCCATACCTGACTTGTTGTCATGCTAAGCACAGTGGCTTGTTTAAGTGAAAGCCACAGCCGCCTGATTCCCTGCAGAATAAACCCTCTCTGAGTACAAGTTGAAATCGCATCAGCGTATGCATGAGGAGGAATAGCAGGTGAGACCACCAAAATGACATCTCCTAGATCAAAACAAAGGTGAGAAGGGCATCAAGTTATTTTAACAGAGTCTATGCTACCTTTGTAGGTGCCAGCACAACTTGAATACCACCCTAAGGCGTATACAGACGAGCATGGATGTGTAATGCAGCGCTGCAGACCTGTCACACATGCTGGTGTTCTCTGCACTGCAAATTTACAGTATGCGTGTGGGGGAGGGGTTGACCCCAGGAGATCACGGGGCACTCCCCGGGGACAAGTAACAGTGGCACACATCGTGCCGCTGCTGTTTATCCCTGGGGAAACATACGTTCCCACTGGTGGGGATGCTCCCCTAGAGAGTAATGCTATATTTCATGGTCAGTGTTGATTCTGATCTGCCCCAAACTTACCTACTCACAAAATCATCATTTTATTTTCTTTTAAAAAGAAACACTTATTCTATAAAGTTTGGCTGAAGTCCAGCTCAATTTCTGTGAGGTCTTTTGTTTGATTTAAGGCTCAATCCACGAGGTTAAAGAGTGAATCTGTGGTTCATCTCACACTTGACCAGGAGCGAGCAAAATATGACCTATGGGCTGCATCCAGCCTGTGGAGGTGCTTTGTCTGGCCCATGGCGGGTCCCTCAGTCCCTCCTGACCCAGGCACCGTCCTGCCGTGGTGCGTCCTGTCGCCCCCTGGGTACACAGTGTGGCTGGGGTGGCTTTGCAGCTGGACTGCCTTTCTAGGCAGTCCAGGCAGCGGCAGAGGCAGCTCTTTCCTGCTGCTGCCGCCACTAGCCCCAGCCCTGCTGTACTGGTGGAGACTGACATGCAGCCCTGCCCTGCCCCACACCTGCTATGGACTGGGTTGCTCACACTAAAGAGCTGCAGCAACAGCAGTGCTGACAAGGTAGAAGTGTGCTTGGTGAGGGGGAAAAGCGGCCCCTGCCCCTCACCACTACCTGGCACTTCCTGCAGCAGCTGTGTAGAGCCTGTGCTGGGCTGCCTTGCTGCCCCACTGCTGACACCACTGCCTCTAGGCTACCCAGGAGGGCAGCGCAGAGGAGCCTCAGGGCAACCCAGTGTGGGCTCCACACGGCTGCTGCTGGAAGCGCCAAGCAGCGGTGAGGGGGAGAAGCTGCTTTTACCCTGTGCTGAGCACACTTCTGCCCCACCAGCACTGCTGTTGCTGCAGCTGTTCAGTGTGAGCAGGTGAGTCTGCAGCAGGCACAGGGCAGGTTGAGACTGCATGCGGGTCTCTACCAATACTGTGGGGCTGGGGCCAGTGACTGGTACTGCCTAGAAAGGCAGTCCAGTGTGGAGCTGCCCCAGTCCCACTGCGTGCTCAGGGGCCATCAGGACACCATGGGTGGCCAGTGCAGAGCAGGCACGGGGGCCAGGTGAGGGCTGCATTGGCCATCTGGCTGATCCACTCCCGCAGGGGGAGTCTGGAGCGGGCAGGGGCGTGCTCAGGCTGCGCGCTTTTGGCAATGGCGGGGAGGCACCACAGAGTGCGTGGGCTCTGGGCTGTTGCGGGGCAGGGGCAAATGCTGACTGGCTCAGGGGGTGTGTGCAGGGGGCTCCCATGCCCACTCCACCATACCTACAAACCCTCCCCCCCTCAAACCCCACACCTACACCCTCCCTCACACACAATCATGTACCACACAAACACCACACCCACCCACACCCCTCCCCACACACACCTGCGGGCCTCTGGGGGGAGCCCCAGTCACTGCTACCGGCAGACACCCCACCACACACATGCACCCACAGCTCCCTACACACACCCACACACACTCCACAAGCCTCCCATACACACCTACCCAGATCCACACAAACCCATACAGCTCCCCACAAACCCCAAGGGGCAGGACTTCTGGTCCCAAGATGGTGACCGGGGGGCAGGACACCTGTCAAAGGGCGGGGCTACCCTTGCGGTCCATGACAACTCACCAAAACTTATTAAGTGGGCCTCCACTTAATAATTGCCCCGCTATATACAGTAATTATAGTTTTGCCATTGAGCCTAGCAGTCCTCTCTACTATGGTCAGAGACAGTAAATCCTTCTGCTCTCTCCAAAGGAGTAGTAGTGGATTTGGGATTGTATGAATGGAGCATGTCTGATATATCTAACTTCCAGGTTGAAAGGCAACTCCAGAGAAAGGAAATGAGAAGTGTTAGAGCTTTGTAGGGCCATGGGTAGGAGAAGAGAAAAATGCCCTTGCACTGAAAGGAAGAGATTAAATTGTCAAAGAAAAAAAGAGCTAAGAGAATTGATGAGACCAAAAGCAAGAGTGAGGGAGAGAATGGAAGTGGGAAATGGAAAAGAAAAAGGGAAAATTACAATACAAAATAAAGCCCACACTCACTGATGGTTGGGGGGGAGTGGCTCTGTCAGTTTGGGGGTGGAGTCCATGAGAGTTGGCTGCCGCTGATGGAATGAATCAAATTTTGCCAATTTCATCATTTTTTTATGGCCACTACTGAATCGTGGCATGTGGACTGCTGAAGTGCACCCTTCTATGTTCCATCTATGCTTGTTGGACTCAAGAAGTTGAACCCCAACTTTGTTATTGAAATGAGTTGATGCATTGTGATTCCTGGAAAAGAAGCTGAAGACCTTATCTGGGAGAAGGCAGCATGTACTAGGGAGAGGAACCATTATGGTTCTTCCCTGAAGTTTCTGGTAGCCTCCCTGCGAGACAGTTAGACTCCTGTACAGTCTGCAATACGAGTGCACTTCTGGTCCCAATTACAGTAATCACAGCTTTATTGAAGCAACGCTGACGTACTTGTTAATTTCAGTCACCAATATGTTCCAAATTAGGCTGTTATTTTTTCTTTAAAAATAGGGGTGGGCCCGATATGTGTCTGTACCATTTATATGCCTGGAATTTGACACCTCATATATAATAGGCCCAGCATGAGATTTAAACTGGTTTTGAGCTTGCAAAACCAAATCCTTACTGAAACTTGCAAAGCCCTAAGAATTGTGTTTCCTATCTCAAGCTTCTAGGTTAATTTTTCTTTCTCTCTCATTTCAGAACAGTCTTACATTGTTGGTAAGGAAACAGGAAAGTCCAGGGGACAGGCAAGAGGATGGCAAAGTCATGTGGTTCAAAGTTATTGGTACAAATCTGGTAAAGGCTAGTAGTGAGCCAGCTGAAAATTACCATCTGATGGCTGCTCAGTGGCTAAAACTAAATGAGTTGCATGGGTCTTGGTTGACTTTTGGGGGACAGATGTCTATATCTCAAAGTCTAGAACCACAAGTGATTTAAATGAATCTTGTTGGGAGTTTCAGAAAAGAGATCAGGAAATAGAGATGAAAGTACTTTCTCATCCTATGACCTGATCTGTCTGTAGTCAGGGTATATTTTCAGGGTACTCTAAAAGAACTCTGTAAACAGCTGATGTGCTGTATAGGATGTCTACTCAGTCCACCCTCCTGGCCAGTTAGGGAGATCAAGTTGTTTAATGATTGATTACAGAAAAGACCTGGAAGTCCAAAAGCCTAAGAGTGTAGTGCAGGGGCGGGCAATTGTTTTGGCAGTAGGGCCACTTACTGAGTTTTGGTAAGCTGTCAAGGGCTGCAAGGGTAGCCCCGCCCCTTGGCAGGTACCTTACCCCCCTGGTTGCCATCTTGGGCCTGGAAGTCCCGCCTGCAACCCCTGACCTTTGCCACCAGAAGTCTCTCCCCTTGCCCCCAGAAGTACTCCTTTTGGGAAAGGGGTTTGTCATCTTGGAACCAGAAAAAACCCCAAATTATATACAAAAAATAAAATGTCAACAATAAATTATTTTCATTTTATTTTTAAAAGATATTTTTATTCTGATTTGTGTGTGTTTGAATTGTGTATACAGAGATGATTGCAGCTGGTCAGCACCCGCCCAGCAACAGCCCTGGAGCCCATGCACCTCCCTGCCACTGTTAAAAGCATGCAGCCCCAGCACGCCCTGTGCCTGCTCCAGACTCACCCCGGCAGGAGTAGATCAGCCAGACTGTGCACACAGCCTTCACCCGGCCCCTGCGCCTTTTCCCCACTGCCCACCTGTGGTGTGCCCTGCTCCCCCCGGGCCATGCAGTGGGGGCTGGGGTGGCTCTGTGCTGGACTGCCTATCTAGGCAGCCCAGGTGGCAGCAGCTGATAGCCCCAGCCCTGTGGTACTGGTGGGGACCTGCATGCAGCCCCAATCCACCACGCGCCTCCTGCAGACTCACGTGCTCATGCTGAACAGCTGCAGCAACACCAACAGTGGTGAGATAGAAGCGTACTTGGCATGGGGGAGAAGCAGCCCCTCCCCCTCACTGCTGCCCAGTGCTTTCTGCAACAGCTGTGCAGAGCCAGTGCTGGGCTGCCCTGTGGCTCCTCTGTGCTGTCCCACTGGGCAGCTTGGAGGCAGTGGTGACAGGAGTGGAGCCACAGGGCAGCCCAGCATAGGTTCCGCACAGCTACTGCAGGAAGTGCCAGGCAGTGGGGAGGGGGAGGGTCAGCTCTTTCCCCATGCTGACCATATTTCTGCCCTGCTGGTGCTGCTGTTGCTGCAGCTGTTCAGTGTGAGTAGGCAAGTCTGCAACAGGCACGGGGTGGGTCGGGGCTGCAAGCAGGTCCTTACTGGTACTGTGGGGCTGGGGACAGTGGCAGCAGTGGCAGGAAGGAGCTGCTGTTGCCTGGGCTGCCTAGAAAGGCAGTCCAGCTGCAGAGCCACCCCAGCCCTGCTGTGCGCCCAGGCGGTGGTAGGACGTGCCACAGTGGGATGGTACCTGGGCTAGGCAGGACTGAGGGACCCGCCGTTGGCCAGATAAAGCCCCTCCATGGGCCAAATCCAGCCTGCAGCTTGTATTTTGCCCACCTCTGGTATAAACCCTCCTCAGGAGTAAAGAGTTTTTCAGCATACAGGCTTTTGTTTTCCTACTTCATAACTTGTTGCCACATCACTCTGCCGTGGAGCACAGGGTCAACTGTTAAGCAGGATTGAAGAAACTGGGAGCCTCGTCTGTAAGTTAAAAGGGCACTTTGGGAAGGGAGAGGAGCCATGCAGAAGTCACTTAATACTAGCTGCTCCCTGTGCTTCCTTCCAAAAGGTCAGTAGGCCTAAGTTCTGCTACTAGAGAGTGGGTGGGGCGCTAGAGCAGCCCTCCTTTCCCTTCCATAATGCTGAGCTGAGGGGGGTGTGGCCAGGCCCCAACAAGATGCTCTGATTAGAGAGGGGTTCCACCCCCCCCACCCCGCCTTGGTAATAGAGCATTTATCAGCTCTGTTAGCAGTACGTAACACTCCATCAGAAAACAAAGCCTCTCTCATTAGTTCAAGCTCTTCTTAAACACCTTTTTCCAAGGAAGGGAGGGCTGCTCTAGTGCTCCACCCACTCTCGTCCATAGGCAAAGAAATAAGCTGGCAAGGCTGCTCATGGCTTCTCCCCTGTGCCTGCTCTCAAGCATGCTGGAGATAAAGTACTCCTCCAAGCGTCTTCACAGGTATACTTGTTTGGAGGGTACTACAGGCACAGGTGAGCAGGGAATTTTTGCTGTTGTCCTAGCTGGGATATGTTGCCACTGTAATATAGAGAAGCCCAGAGAAGTCAGGATCATTTAAACCTACAACCTATGTGATGTAATTCTATCCCTCCTCTGAAGAGGACTGGTAGCTGATAAAGTCAGGTAGACACAGAGCTCCAAGCTACTGTTAGCCCTCTACAGAACTGTTTTATCACCGTAATAAAGGTTTTTCTATTTTAAGTACCATCAAGCATGGTCTAGGAGGTCTGTAGGATCCAGAATTCTAATAGTTTTTCACAGAGGGAGGGCAGATTTAGTCACAATACTTCAATGCTGCTTCATATTGAATAAAATGAGCTTTCTCTTTCATTGCAAGCAATTGACTCTCAGCTCTTTTCTCCCTGGCCTGGACATAGTGAGGAGGAGTACAATAGCAGAGAAACCCATGGACACAAGGGACAGGAGTAAGATAAAAACAACACCTCTGCCAGATTGAAGGACCCTGGACCACATGTGCAACCACAAAGTTTGCTCTCTATAGATTACCTTTGGTGGTCGAGACAAGTGTTGTTGGAGCACTGGACAGCGCCTTGCCCTGCAGATCATCCCGTTCTTCTGTTCTGCATGATGAAGGGCTCTGAGGCCTAAGGAAAAAATCAACAGTAGTATTGAAAACTGTTATAAGCAGATGCAGGAAGTGACTCTGAATTTCTCGAAAGCCCCCCAAAAACAGAGGCTGCTTCTGTGAAAGTGCTTTATGGGGTAGTGCCATTTCAATCCCTTATCCATGGCATCAGTGTGTGGGTCATGGTGGTTTTGTTCAAAGGCTGAATGTCTTTTTATAGTATTCCTTTTGGGGCTCCCTCTGGTCAATTAAAAGTGTCTAATGCAATGTAGTAAATTTGACAAGAAAATTTAGGAACTAACAAACATATTGGGCTATATCTTAAGTATTCTTCCCATTTGGTGAGATTTCAAATCTGCTGTTCATATTAAAAATGTTTGATCAGATCAGACTTGGGCACAAATGGTTTCAAAGTGATTATAAATGGGGTCTGGCAGCAATGAGCAAAGGCACTGAAATATCAATATTCCTTCATTCTGAAAAGAACAAATTATAGCGGATGAGTACAAGTTGTGGTCTTCAAGGCCAAGGGACTGACAACAATGCAAACTGCAATCTGTGAATCAGCTGGACAAGTCTGTTAAGAACAGACTGCTAAAGCACACCTGCCTGCTCTCCTTTGCTTGAGTAGTCTGGAATACACATTGCCTGCTCTCTGGGACAAGGAGTCATTGGTGTTTTTCCTCTGCAAAATGAAGTGACTGTGTGATGATCTGAGCTTTGAGACATGGATTATATTTCAGCCAGCAAAGCACTGGAGCAAAATGTCAGAGTCAGGGAAAGACAGGTGCTTATCCACAGTGTTGCTCCCCTTTTACTTTGGCCATGCTCACTAAGGCTAGGAACAGACATTGCATTTATCTCTGCATAAGTTGTGCCTGTGTTTGTTCTAGAACAAAAATGGGATTGGTGTGTACACACATCACACTTCTAACCAGGTTTTAGTGAGCACCTGAATACAGTGCCACTTTTTTGCTATTGATTCAATGATGCAATCCCAGAATAACTGTACAGTCACACTTTGTAAGAACCTGGGATAAATGGTTATTACCTCTTATCCAGGAAGATTTTTTAGAATTTATCCCAGGACAATGGATGAGGCACCTGTAAAACTGCACTTTGTCCTGGGATAAAATGGCTTGTCCCAGCATAAATGTGACATCTGTTTGCATCCTAAGAAGAGAAGAATATGTCCAATGTGTCAGAGGAAAAAAACAGGGCTCCCCTCCCCAAAAAAGAACCTTTGCCAAATAGATTTTTTAAAGATTTAAAGCAAAACAATCTGTTAGCTTCACTGTTAAAGATCGTACAGAACTGAGCTCTATCAAATACCACTACAGAAAAATAAATCTGAAGGTGCATGGAAATGGATACAGCGTGAGACCCACTACACAACTGGAAGCACAAGGTGTATCCTGATGCTGCAGCAACCATGTGCCACACTGCACTGCTCAGACAAGGAGCACACTCTGCTTCTCATCTCCCTGTCAATGTTTTATGGGCCTGATTCACCTTCATCATGGCTTGGTGCCTGGCAATGGCAGGGAACAATCATTTAAACAAAGAAGGAGAATCTGTTTTCCAGACCTGCGTGGTTTATGTCTTTGGCTGTGTCAGGGGATCTGCAAGCATATTGGGGAAGGGAGTAGTTTCATGCTACATTTATTCTCAATAGAAAAGCTGCAGAGATAGACTGCATGCACACAGCTAAGTGAGGGTAGTGGTGTAACTGAGGCAGGGTGATTGGGAAAGGGAGGGGAGAGGAGGGGAAAAAAGTGGGGGTACTGCAGCTGTGTCATCATGATCACACAGCATGACGGTAACTGGAAACAGCCGTGCGTATGGCAGTTGGCCTGGCCACTTGGCTGCGTAATTACGCTTCTGAGTGAGGGGGAACATTGCTATAAGCTCACATCATCCCTCCCTGCAGCACAAATTTTCCTTTGAGGGGGGCAGAAGCTCAAGCTCTTCAAGGGGCCAAACAGAACTCATTACCTATTTCACTTCTAGAGTCTTCTCTTCAAGCTACCTTGCTCTTTCAGCTACTGTGGTTTACAAAGTAAAGTCAAGTACAGGCTTTTCTGCAAGCTAACATCAATGCTATATATCAACTGACTAAAAAGGGATGCTAAAGAACAGGAACTGCTCATTTACACCATTGATATCAACTGTCCTTGGAACTGGAGCCCTTGATCCCATCTCAGTCTAGTTTGCTCCCAGTGCCATGTGGCACACTGCTCAATCAGGATGTGTAAACTCAGTCCAAGACTGAATCTCCTCTACACTGGAAAAATTCTATTGTTAAATTGGGCCATTTCTCACAGTGTTTTGATCACTGTAGCACAAGGAAGGGCAATTATTTAGGCTGGAGGGCCGCTTACTGAGTTCTGGCAAGCTGTTGAGGGCCACATGGGTTGCCCCATCCCGGTTCTTGTGACTGGAAGTCCTGCCTCCTAACCCTTGACCTTTGCCACCAGAAGTCCCTCCCTTTGCCCCTGGAAATACTCCTTTCACCAAGGGGTTTTGCCATCTCTAACGATCTAATGATTGAAGGGAAGCTGGGTGACAGTGACCACAAGCTGATCAACTTCACCATCCACCGTAAAGCTGGCAAGTCAGTCAGCAATACAGAAATCCTCGACTTCAGGAAAGCTGACTTTAACAAGCTCAGGAGGCTTGTCAGTGAGGCCCTAAAGGCCACAACCCAAAGGGAGGGGAGTTCAGGACGAGTGGTTCCTCCTCAAATGAGCAATCCTAAATGCACAAGCAAAGTCTATTCTGTCTCGAAGGAAAGGCAGCAAAAGGGCACAGCAGCTCCCTTGGCTCTCCAGACCTATGAAGGATGGAGGACTGGCTCCACCTCCAAGGAGGCATACTCTGCACTGGTCCAGACCTGCAGGGAATGAACCAGGAAAGCCAAGGCTGCGACTGAACTCCGACTAGCTACAGGTATCAAGGACAATAAAAAGTCCTTTTTTAGATATGTGGGGAGCCGGAGGAAAAGCAAGGGCAACGTTGGACCCCTGCTAAACCAGATGGGACAACTGACAACAGATGCCCAGGAAAAAGCCAACTTGCTAAATGGGTATTTTGCATTGGTCTTTCACCAGTCCCATGGGATCGCACCTGCCCATTATGGGACAGGGAGGCCCAGGTAAGGGAGATTCCTTACCCTTCATCAATGCTGACCTTGTGAAGGAACACCTTGAGAGGTTGGATACCTTCAAGTCAGCCGGCCCTGACAGTCTACACCCCAGGGTACTCAAGGAGCTGGCTAGCATCATAGCTCAGCCCCTGGAATGGATCTTCGAGAACTCCTGATGCTCTGGTGAAGTGCCAAAAGATTGGAAGAAGGCCAATGTGGTGCCTATCTTCAAGAAAGGGAGGAAAGTGGATCTGGCAAACTATAGGCCCACCAGCCTGACCTCTATCCCAGGGAAAGTCTTGGAAAAGATTATCAAAGAAGCCATTCTTAATGGACTGGCCAATGGCAACATCCTGAAGGATAGCCAGCACAGGTTTGTTGCGGGCAGGTCTTGCTTGACCAATCTTATTTTCTTTTATGACCAGGTGACCCATCACCTGGACAAGGGAGAAGAGATGGATATCGTATATCTTGACTTTAAAAAAGCCTTCGATCTGGTATCCCATGATCACGTCTTGGCAAAACTGGCCAACTGCTGCCTCGGCTTCACCACGATCCACTGGCTGGGGAATTGGCTCCGTGGTCAGACCCAGAGGATGGTGGTTGACGGAAGTCAATCGTCATGGTGCCCTGTGACCAGTGGGGTCCCTCAAGGCTCTGTCCTTGGGCCAACACTATTCAACATCTTCATTAATGATGTGGACATTGGTGTCAGAAACGAACTGGCCAAGTTCGCTGATGACACCAAACTTTGGGGTAAAGCGTCTACACCTGAGGACAGGAGGGTGATCCAGGCTGGCCTTGACAGGCTCAGGAAATGGGCAGATGAGAACCTGATGGTGTTTAATACCGAAAAATGCAAGGATCTCCACCTTGGGAGGAAAAACCTGCAGCATGCTTATAGGCTCACCAGTGCTACGCTGGTTAGCACTACAGATGAAAGGGACTTGGGGGTCATGATTGACCACAAGATGAACATAAGCCTTCAATGTGATGCTGCGGCTAGTAAAGTGAGCAAAACACTGGCTTCCATCCACAGGGGCTTCTCAAGCAAATCCCAGGATGTCATTCTCCCATTGTACTCAGCCTTAGTGAGGCTGCAACTGGAGTACTGCATCCAGTTTTGGGCTCCACAATTCAAAAAGGATGTGGAGAAGCTTGAGAGGGTGCAGAGGAGAACCACGCACGTGATCAGAGGTCAGGAAAAGAGACCTTATGAAGACAGACTGATAGCCATGGGATTCTTCAGCCTGAAAAAACACAGGCTCAGGGGTGATCTGGTGGCCATCTACAAGTTTATCAGGGGTGCTCACCGAGATGTGAGGGAACATCTGTTCACCAGAGCGCCCCAAGGGATGACAAGGTCGAACAGTCACAAACTCCTCCATGACCATTTCAGCCTGGACATAAGGAAGAACTTCTTTACTGTCCAAGACCCCAAGGTTTGGAATAGCCTGCCACTGGAGGTGGTTCAAGCACCTACTTTGAACACCTTCAAGAGACATTTGGATGTCTATCTTGTTGGGATCCTATGATCCCTGCTGACTTCCTACCCCTGGGGCAGGGGGCTGGACTTGATGATCTTCCAAGGTCCCTTCCAGCCCTAATGTCTATGAAATCTATGGAATCTATGAAATCTTGGAACCAGAAAAATATCAAATTATATTCTGAAGAGGGAACATCAACAACATTCATTAATTTGATTTCAAAAAATATTTTTGTCCCGGTTTACATGTGTTTGTGTAGTGTACATAGAGGTGATTGTGTATAATAGCTTACAATGAAGTCTTATTCTTGTACATTGTGGGGCAGGTGAGTATAGTTTTGTGCAGGGATGTGTGTATGTGGGGTGTGGGGGAGGGTGTGGGTGTGTCTGTTCGGGTGGATAGGTGTGGGAGGATGTGGGTGTGGGGTGAGGGAACAAGTGTATGTGTGTGGATATGTGGTGTGTGGGTGGGTATGGGGTTTGTGGGTGGCTGTGAGTGGGATTAGGGTGGCTGGGATGTGTGAGGGGGTCTGAGTAGATGGCAGTGAGAGGGGGGATGTGGGTGCATGTGTATGGTGGGGTGTGCATGTGGGACTCACCCTATGAAAATACACACAGAGCCCTTCCCTACACACACACACACACACACACACACACACATCTGCGTACTGGTGCAGCCCCATGCTCCCGGGTCTGGCAATGCAGCTGGGAACCACATGGTTCTGCAGCAGTGCTGGGGCAGAAAAGCAGCGAAATAGCTGGGGGTGAGGTGGGGTGGGGTGGGGTGGGGTGGGGCTGGGCTGCTGATGGCTCCCCCTGGGTCCTACTGTCCCTGGCTCCTGTCATCTTTGACAGGCAGTCAGGAACAGATAAATACTTTCTAAATTTTTTAGGGGCCCCATGAGCTGGATAGAATAGCCTGGCAGGCCAGATCCAGCCCACAGGCCATATTTTGCCCACCCCTGCTGTAGCAGGACAGGCTCAGAGGTTGGCAGTATTTCCCCCTGGTGCCCCTCCTTGGAATGTTCCTTTTCTTGGAAAAAGTTGTTTAAGAAGAGCTTGAACTAATGTTTTCTGATAGAGTGTTAAATGCTGATAACAGAGCTGATAAATGCTCTATTACCAAGGGCTGGGGGCAGAACCCCACTCTAATCAGAGCATTTTGTTGGGGCCTGGCCACGCCCCACTCAACTCAGTATTATGGAAGGGAAGGGAGGGCTGCTCTAGCGCCCCATGGCTTCTAGCCTGAGCCACAGCAGGCATGTGCCTGAATTTCCTCAATCCAGAGGGGATGCCTAAACGGTTACAAACTGGTTCAGCCTAGCCAGGTTAGGCTAACCTGCAAAGATTTAATCAATTCAGGCTCAGGCTTTTTGAATGTCTATCCCTAGCCCTAGAGTGAGCTAGGAAGAGCATAAATCTAGTAAAATCAATCTGCTTAATTGCAAGCCCCAGTCTTACTCGTGCCAACAGATTCTAAATCAGATGACCAACATTTTGTGCCTTCCTGGCAACTGTGTTTCATTGACTCTGATCACAGCCCTGTTAGCCCTAATCAGAGCATCTTGGCACTTATTACACCTTAAGAGCTGTAATCATGACCTTCAGACGCCCCCACAGACACATTCATGCCTCAAAGGCCTTACTCTGTTTCACATACCAGTCCCTCTGACTCTATCTTCAGATGTACTCACCCAGGCACCTGGTCCTGGCAGGGCTGCTCCAGCTCATGAGGTCCCAGACCCTGGTAAAGCTGCTGTCTCTCCATTCTAATCCACCAGGTCCCAGGCCCTTGCAGGGCTGCTTCAACCTATGAACTGCTAGGTTTCTATTTACTCATCCCACAGGCCCCTGCAGGGCTCCATCCTGGTATATACTTCTATAGCAGGGGTTCTCAATCCCTGGGCCGCGGCCCAGTGCTGGGCCACAGCGGGTCAACTGCTGGACTGCAGCATGGTCGGCTGCCAGATTGGAAGTGGCCATGGACTGGCAAACTGTGCCCCTCCCCCCCAAAAGCGGGTTGAATAGGCCATGGCTTCTTCTGCAGGACCCACAGCAGCTCAGGGTTTGGCCTGCTCTCCCGCCTGAGGGGTAGAGGTATCCTTACCTGTTTGCCAGCCACAAATTCCAGCCACGGTCAGCTGTGACTGCTGGGCTGTGGTTTGCTGGGCTGTGGCCACTTCTGGGCTGCGGTTTGCCAGGCAACGGCATAAAAACTTTGGGAACCCCTGCTCCCAGGAACCCCTGCTCCCAGGATTGCCTCCCAGGAACCCCATCCTGGCCTCCACCATTCCTGTAGCCACAATCCAGTTAAACAAATACAAACACAGATGCACTAATCTCAAGGTCCACCTTGGGTCTCTCCATTTCTGCAAAACACTTTCCCTATATGCTGTCTCTTGCCCAACCTCCAGGGTACCCTCCTACGTCTGCAGCTTTCATTCTAGCAAAAACTCTTCTCCCCACAGAGGCGAGGGCCAAACTGAGGCTCTAGCTCAGGGTCTTAGCTTATATTGCCCAGGAGCACCACCGCCTCTGGTCACATGTGTCCAACCCAGGACAGGGGTTTTTCCTTCACCTTAATCAACCTGCCCTTCCTACACTGCAGTCCTTACTTATATACTTATCTGGAGCTGTGCACTACTGTGGTGCAACTTGCTCCCAAGTAGTTATCTGTAGACTCCTGTCTTTCTGCTGCCTCAGCTGCTTACTGTCTGGCAGTTAGCCCTGCTCTAGCAACCCACTGATTGCAGCGCTTTCTCTCCCTTAAAGTAACAGGGGCTAGAATCCCCCTGTCACAATCACCCCTGGTAAATCCTGTGTCCACTGTCATGTTTCCCCCCATAGTGATCACCAGGGTGATAAGTCTTTCTAGCCACCTTTCTTTTTCACGTAGTCTTCTCAGTTGGGGGGAGGGGGAGTGGGGGAGCAGCAGCATTGAGACAGCTGACTAGAGGAATTGGCTTTGCAGACATTAATAGTACCCCATTAACAGTGCAGAAGTAGACTGGTGCTTCAATACCACATTGCACGTAGCCACACCCCTTCCTGTTGGAACAGTGACTATCTAGCTCTTTGCCTGCTCCCTACCCCTCTTGTTAAAATCAGAGGATCTTAGAAATGCATCATATAGATTTGTCACCTTGATCTGTTATATTTGCAGGCAGGATTCTGGACACCAACATGAAGTGCTGTGTCAGAATATACTCTTCCTCCAAACCAAAGGCACAGCTCCCTGTTGACACGGCTGTCTGTGCGGGGCAGGTAGACGAGAGGCTCAGCTCGGCTCCTACAATAGAGGGCACTGATGGAGCTGCAGTCAGTCACACGGGCCAGCTGTGGATCAGAAGGCCCTACAATATCCTGTAAGGTGTGTCGTGCTTTCGGCCCTCTCAAACTTAATGCCAGAACTGGTGGTGCCTTGCCAGCCTCAGGAGAATAAGCAGAAGGCAGCTCTTCTGTGAAAGATAAACATATGTGTGACTAAAGCAGAGTGCCCTCTTTCCAGGCTCACTCATTCTATTCAAGGCCTCTTTTCAAGTCTATATTCTCCCTAGATGACTGATAACTAATCAGTCCTATCCCTTGGCCCCATTCCATGTTTATCAAGGTAACATCTGTTTCTCAAAGGGGCTCTCCCCATGTGAGGCAGCTCCTGATCCAACACAGCTGGTTACCTAACCAGGGAGCTAACCTGCCAAACAACCAGCTTGATGGTGTAATGGCCATACATACAACAGCCTTTGCTGCTGCTCTTGAGATCTCTTTGGCTTGCTTGAGAGCACCCACAGAGAGAACTCTCAGGGCAGCTTCACTGCCTAATTTCTGGGTTTGGAATCCTGGTCTTGATCTTTCTTCTGAGTGGACACTGCCTGGATGCCGGCATAAAACAATACATTCATGATCAGATGCTCTCACTGCTGTACTGCTCAGGCAGGGTTAAGAGGAGAGGTATGACCCTACAGCAGCAGGTGGAACCAAACAGTGGTTCTGTGGTGTTTCCTGCTTCTACCGAGCTGAAGGAACCCTTCCATATAAACATGCCTGGCTAGGACAGAGTCGGGAGATTCTTGGGAAGGAGAATGAAAGGCAGCAGCTAGCTCCAGTCAGGTTCTAGGACAGATTTTCAGCTGGTGTAACATCACAGCACCACTGAATCACAGTGTTGTATAACCATCAAAATTGTTATCAGCTGGAGATCTGTGCCTGAACACCTTCCCAATGGAAACTAACACAACAGATAATTCTGCCAAATCTGTATTCTTATGTACTCTGAAATCTACACACATGTAAAGGTGGATACCATGGGAGTGGATCTCACTGAAAACCACAGAACCCAGATTTGGACCATTCACTTTGTGGGGATTCATAGATTCATAGACATTAGGGCTGGAAGGGACCTCAAGGATCATCAAGTCTAGCCCTCTGCCCCAGGGGCAGGAAGTCATCTAGGGTAAAAGGACCCCAGCAAGATAAGCATCCAAGTGTTTCTTGAATAAGTCCAGAGTAGATGCTTGCACCACATCTGGAGGGAGTCTATTCCAGGTCTTGGGGGCTTGGATGGTAACGAAATGTTTTCTTATGTCCAGCCTAAAATGGACTTGTAGGAGTTTATGACTGTTGGTCCTTGTTTTTCCTTGGGGCGCTCTGGTGAAGAGACATTCTCCCAGATCCTGACGAACACCCCTTGTTTACTTATAGGCAGCCACCAGGTCACCCCTGAGCCTGCGCTTTTACAGGCTGAAGAGTCCCATGGCTCTCAGCTTCTCTTCATAAGGCCTATTATCTTGCCCTCTGATCATGCATGTGGCTCTCCTCTGGACTCTCTCAAACTTCTCAACATCCTTCTTGAATTGCAGAGCCCAGAATTGGATGCAGTACTCTAGCTGCAGCCTCACCAAGGCCAAGGACAGGGATGTAAGCTAGGAAGAAATCTGGGCAAGATAAGTGGGTTATTTTCTGATCCTTTCATGGAAATAGGAAAGCTGATGAAAGGACACAACTGGAAATTATTTAAAGCTACAGATAAACTGCTCATTCACCCTGGACAGAGCCAGGATCTGGGCTGTGTGGGGAAGGAATGAAGAGTAATGACATCTCAAAAGAAAATACCCAACCACCAGCCCTTCATCTACTTGCTAAGACCTGAGTTCTGGGTTTCCTTATTTCCTGTCATACTTGAAGATCCACAGCAGAACATTCTCTTCCCCTCTGTAACAACCCCCTCACCAAACACAGAGCCTGCCTTCATGAGGATTGCCAGGTGGGTGAAGGAATGGAATCCACACTTCACTTCTTTATGGCTCCTACTACAGTGATCAGAAAATGAGAGGCAGGATACCTCTTCCTCTGCACTGGTGTTTAGACATATCTAATGACCTCAGCTGTCACAGGGAAATCAGGATCCTAAGCTCATGGGTTTACAATTTAAACTTCAATCTATTTGTGTTTTTTTAAGTTTCCAAGTGAAGGGTAAAATTCAGTGTTCTGATCTGAGTAGCAAACCTCAGTTCACATACATTTTCCCTCCATACAAAGTGGTCCTTCACAGCATGTCCAAAGAGCAAAGCATCAGAAACCAGATCTGAAAGCAGAATTCTACCTGTTTTCTGTTACTGATTAGTGACTTCATGGTTTTCTTATTAATTTCCAAAGCTCTTCAGTCACTGGTGAAAACACATTACATCCACACTGCTGAGACAAATGAAGCAGTAATTATATTTATGAGCTAGTCTGGTTCCACTGTTTTCAAATGTGACAAAGAAGCAGGGACACTGCAGAATTTCTTTGAGTGACTGACCTGGTCTTGACTGAATTTCTGTCCAGGCAAAAAGAAAACCTGTTTCTCTCAGTCTGCCAACATTCTTTCCCAAGAGAAATGGATTTCATGAGTACATACCCTTTTGTCATACACAGGTCTTTCAGGAGAACTTCTTGGCTTAAAAATACACTGAACTGCTGTGTTACAGAGGCAATCCCTATCCTTGTAGTTATGGGATGGTTGTCAAACTAAGATCTTGAAAGTTAACAGTTAATTAAATCTGATACACATCTTGAGAGGTAGCTTTTATCGTCTTGCTTTTAAATGGACAAAACTGAGACAATCCCGATGTGAGGAAAAAGAGGGAAAGGGGCCAGGAGGCTTCCTTGGCTAACCAGAGAAATCCAGGGCAGCCTAAGGGCCAAAAGAGGAGCACATAAAAAGTGGAAACAGGGTGAGATCACCAAAGAGGAATATACCTCCTCTGCTCGCACTTGTAGGGAGGCAGTTAGATGGGCCAAAGTTGCCATGGAGCTGAGGATGGCATCCCAAGTAAAGGACAACAAGAAATTGTTTTTTAGATATATAGGGAGTAAAAGGAAGGCCCAGGGAGGAATAGGACCCCTGCTAAATGGGCAGAAGCAATTGGTGACGGACAGGGGGGACAAGGCTGAACTCCTCAACGAGTTCTTTGCCTCAGCGTTCCTAAGAGAGGGGAAAGACAAGTCTCTCTCTGGGGTTGTAGAGAGGCAGCAGCACGGCGCCAGACTACCATGCGTAGACCCTGAGATGGTGCAGAGTCACTTGGAAGAACTGAATGCCTTTAAGTCGGCAGGCCCGGATGAGCTCCATCCGAGGGTGCTGAAGGTACTGGCCGACATCATTGCAGAGCCACTGGCGGGAATATTCGAACGCTTGTGGCGCACGGGCAAAGTCCCGGAGGACTGGAAAAGGGCCAATGTGGTCCCCATCTTCAAGAAGGGGAGGAAGGAGGACCCGAGCAACTATAGGCCAGTCAGTCTCACCTCCATCCTTGGCAAAATCTTTGAAAAAATCATCAAGGCTCACATTTGCGAGAGCCCAGCAGGACAAATTATGCTGAGGGGAAACCAGCACGGGTTCGTAGCAGGTAGATCATGCCTGACTAATCTAGTCTCTTTTTATGACCAGGTTAAGAAACGCCTGGACACAGGAGGAGGGGTGGATGTCGTATACTTAGACTTCAGGAAGGCCTTCGATATGGTATCCCACCCCATACTGGTGAACAAGTTAAGAGGCTGTGACTTGGATGACTACACAGTCCGGTGGGTGGCGAATTGGCTGGAGGGTCACACCCAAAGAGTTGTGGTGGATGGGTCAGTTTTGACCTGGAAGTGTGTGGGCAGTGGGGTCCCGCAGGGCTCGGTCCTTGGACCGATACTCTTTAATGTCTTCATCAGCGACTTGGACGAGGGAGTGAAATGTACTCTGTCCAAGTTTGCAGGTGACACAAAGCTATGGGGAGAAGTGGACATGCCGGAGGGCAGGGAACAGCTGCAAGCAGACCTGGACAGGTTGGACAAGTGGGCAGAAAACAACAGAATGCAGTTCAACAAGGAGAAATGCAAAGTGCTGCACCTAGGAAGGAAAAATGTCCAGCACACCTGCAGCCTAGGGAATGACCTGCTGGGTGGCACGGAAGTGGAAAGGGATCTTGGAGTCCTAGTGGACTCCAAGATGAACATGAGCCGGCAGTGTGACGAAGCCATCAGAAAAGCCAATGGCACTTTATCGTGCATCAGCAGATGCATGACGAATAGATCCAAGGAGGTGATACTTCCCCTCTATCGGGTGCTGATCAGACCGCAGTTGGAGTACTGCGTGCAATTCTGGGCGCCGCACTTCAAGAGGGATGCAGATAACCTGGAGAGGGTCCAGAGAAGGGCCACTCGTATGGTTAAAGGCCTGCAGACCAAGCCCTACAAGGAGAGACTAGAGAACCTGGACCTTTTCAGCCTCCGCAAGAGAAGGTTGAGAGGCGACCTTGTGGCTGCCTATAAGTTCATCACGCGGGCACAGAAGGGAATTGGTGAGTTTTTATTCGCCAAGGTGCCCCCAGGGGTTACAAGAAATAATGGCCACAAGCTAGCAGAGAGCAGATTTAGATTGGACATTAGGAAGAACTTCTTCACAGTTAGAGTGGCCAAGGTCTGGAACGGGCTCCCAAGGGAGGTGGTGCTCTCCCCTACTGTGGGGGTCTTCAAGAGGAGGTTAGATAAGCATCTAGCTGGGGTTATCTAGACCCAGCACTCTTTCCTGCTTATGCAGGGGGTTGGACTCGATGATCTATTGAAGTCCCTTCCGACCCTAACATCTTTGAATATATGAATCTATGAATCTATGAGGCTCTGAGAAGTTATAAGAGCCACAATTTCCACACAGATGCCTAAAATTATGGATTTGGGCAGCCAACATGAGACACTCATGGTACAAATGTTTGGATTTCCTGTCTCCATTTCCCCTCTGTTCTCCCAGATTAAAAGGTGGGAGATCAGAAATCTGTCAAACTATAAAAAGCAGCTGTGGAAGGGCCAGAGTACCAGTCCCCCACCACCAAAAGCTATCTAAGAATTGATACAGGGATATGGGAGTATAGGATTATCGGGAACTTCCTGGGATATCAAGCCTAGTGCCTTGTGTTTGTAAGCAATCATTTTCCCTACTGAGTCCCCAAAACTATCCACTCTAACCCCTCACACACACCACAGCCTGAAAACACCCCCAGGAAACAAAACTAAAACACTCTACACTGTGCCAAAGGTAAAAACCAGTGGAAATAAGGTAGGACCCTACTGTTTCCTAAGCCTTAAAGGCCAAAGATCAGGAGAGAGTTTAAGTTCCTTATAGATGAAAACTCCAGGGCAACCACTAGGGGCTAATATAATGTTTAAAGCACATGTACTAAACTGTGCTAGGTTTCTTTCATTCTAGCCCCGATTCCATCCAGGTCACTAACCCATACATTCAGTAAGAACATGGAGATTTAGGAAAGACCTTTTACAGAAGAATAAAGGCCACAGAAAATGTCAGTGTTACAACACTTGCAGAAATATAACATGGGGAACAGATGAAAGCAAACAGCCCAGAATGTATCTGACTCTCAGAGGAGAAGACAAGGGGGAGCTTGAAGTCATGCTCATACCGCCCCATAGTACTAACCAGTGTAGTTAAATTGGTGAAAGTTCTGTGTGCAGATAAGGTATTACCTGTGGTACAGAGCAGCAAGTTGTGCTGGGGATAAAGTAGGCGGAGTCCACAGATATCCAAACCAGCACTGAGAATCAACTGTAGCATGTGATGGGTGGCCAAAGGGTTTTGGAGTAGGGTTTCAAATAGCAACACCAAGGCAACCTGAACAGAAAGGCAAAGGTCACAAAGGACAAACAAGCACACCCCTATTAGTAACAATGACACTTCTATTCCTAGAGAGAACCACAGATATCAATCACATGTAAATATCCCTCTCTTTCTTATCTTCAGATTTAATCCCCATGTCTTCCTTATGCTGTATGATCTTTGTGGGCTCTTTGTTGTGTATTTATAGTGATCAACATGCTATTTTGCTAGCCCATGATTGGATCCAGTGCACTACCATGATATTAACACTTATAATATATAATGCCTTTGTCACCTGAACTACTTTATTTCCTCACATATACCACACCCTGAATAAAACACAAACCTTGGTTTTGGAAGGCAGAACATAGAAAAAAATATTTTTCCAGAGTCACGGCCAACTGTGACATAGAGTAAGTCCTCCTGGAAACACAGCGTGTCCAGAAGTGTGGCATCCAAGGAAACAGTCTGGGTGAGGTAGCTGGTACCAGGAACTTCCAAGGTTAGGCCCCAGACCCTTGCAAATGCAGCAGCAAGACTGTTCGGATTTTTTACTGTAAGAAGCTTTTTATATAAGTTACTGTACATGAAGTGCTATTTCCACATCACAAGCCTCGTTAAGATAATACGAACAGCTCACCTGCTGCTTTAGGCGCGTGCTCAGCCAATAGCTATGGCTATGAGAGGATTAACCTAGGACTCTGACATCTTGGCAGCTTCATGGCATGCAAAGTATTTTCAGACTTGCTTCTTTTCCAGAAAACAGCTTCCCCACTTAAAACATACATCCCAATTTTGGGGGCAGGGGTGATTTTAGGGGGAAAGTTGTATGTTGTATGTAAAAAAATATGGCATTTTCCTTTGATTTGTTACTGTCAGAACTGTAAGTTATTTGGGGCAGGAAATGAAATGTATTTATTCTGCTGGTTAATTTTGCAGTCAAATAATAGCAAGAGACAAGATAGCTATTTTTCCATATTTACGGCAATTCCAAAATCAATACAAGAACATAATCCAAAAAGTAGATACCAAAGGTGAACTATAACTTATTTATATGCCACAATCTTATTTTCTAGAGGAATTAATTCAGTCCATCCTCAGATATGGTACAGAAACTGCCATTACACAGTAAACATACCCTTCCTCCAACATGCTGTGCTGCTCTATGTGGGCTACCGCATCTAAAATGGAAGCAGTATCTGCCTTCATGTAGGATTTTGGGTGCACTAATCAGCCTGCTCCCATACTAACTAGTCTGCCTGCAGTGCTGTGTGGACACAGCCATACCGATTCTGGTTTAAGAGGCAGCCTGAGCAAAACAGTGCAGCCTGCTAAAGGTATAGCTTCCAGGCACGGTAAGTTTATCATGTAGGCATAGCCATAGCTATATAATGAATATATACACCAGGAAAAAAATGTTCGCCATTTAATTCTCTTTTTATTTTAAATGTACTTCACTCTCCCATAAGGAGGAATACTGTATTCAAGGTGCACATAAGGTAATGGAAGAATCTGGGTTGTTCGGGAAATTCAGGGATAGTAGATATCTGAAGAGCATGACTGTACTGGCCTGTATTTTGTGTATGGTTCTCCCTTCCATACAGACACACAATACCATCCTCAACCAGGAGCTTTATTGCTGCAGTGAATGCCAAATGAATTCATCATTACTGGACACTTTAAATGAAGTGTTACCAAATGCTACTCCCCCATAAACACATAATGAGGCTTACAACATTATGATAAATGAAGTTATAAATCTAACTGAGGAATAAAAAAGTCTGGTCCAACTAGAAAAGAGCTCTATTTTTTTCTCTTCATTTACTTATAATTCCCCTGTTATTAACCCATTGCTCATATGAGCTAAAAAGAAAGGAATTGTCCTGTAGCTCCATGCCTCATAAAACCTTCATGGAGACATCCCAAGTGGTGAATTATATCATGGGTGGTGATATAACTGAGCATATCTGTGTAAGGTAGGGGGAACATCAACAATCACCCCATTTTATCCTTTCCCTTCTCAGGGTTTACCTTTCTCAACGCCTTGCACTGTGAAGATGTCTTTCTAACAGCTCCCTGTAGAAGCTCAGAAGTGTAATTCTTGAACTAGCCCCAGCACATGCTACAGGAGGAGGCCAGGCACTTCAGGTGCTTATAGACACGGGGGGGGGGGGGGGGGGGGGGAACGGGACGACCCCAGCACTTTAATTTCAGTTCAGCATGCCCCCACACTGAGCACAGTGCATGCCCACAATAGGAATCGTGCCAATTTGACCTGGCTCACCCAGCACCTGTGTAGTTCACACACTTCACCTGGCCTTTTTGGCGCTTTTATCTAATAACTGATTGAATCAGCTATTAGATAAGAGTGCCAAAAAAGCCTGGCTGAAGCGTGTGAGCTATACAGATGCTGGGCGAGTCAGGTCAAACCGACATGATTCCTATTCTGGTAAAGCGCAGTTTTGGTTTTTTTCCTATGTCGGTCAGCACCGTCCATGATCCAGCTAAGTGCCCCATGTCTTCAACTCCCATTGATAAACCTTAGGCACACTGAAGGATTGAGGCAGGAGTATTGAGCTTTCTTAGCAGCTTATCCATCTTGATGCACATTTAGAAAATAAATCATAACATTTGTAACTTTAAATCAAGTTTGTGATGAAGTTTTGAAATTCCCAAACCAGACTTACTAAACCTTTTATTGTAGAAATTCTAAAATACAGACAAATTCTATAACACATCAGCTTGCAGTCAAGTTGGGTTGGTATTTCAAAATAAGTCTGCATTGCTGATATGCACCTAACTGGTATAATTTTCTCTAGCCTTTACAGTTGAGCGTTTAATCTTTGCAGGCTCAGAGCAATGGGTAGATGAAAATTAATGATACCAAAGGTTTGGCTGGTATATTAGAGTGAGAAACATTTGAAAATGAGTATTTGTAACAATTCTATGAGTTCAAATATTCCATGCCAGGTTTGATCTTCCCTTAGCTTTCCACTTAATTCTAGAATTCAGACAGGAATTCTTTACCTCTGTATCTATATCTCTGCTAGTCCCAATGTCACTGCTGCTAGGGAAGTATTTTTCATCAGTTTCTACGGTCTGCCAATAAAACCCAGCTGGCACTGCAAATGCTTTCTCCACTGCCTGAAATATAAAAGGGACAGTTCCTATTTGTGAATTATCTTGATTCTTCAGTGTCAGAAACTGAAAAAGAGAACATGCTTAATGCTAAGGCTAGAAATCAGAAAAGATGATAAAGAGTTACAGTAATTAGTCCATTGTCATCACTTTACTATTTGCTCTGTTTTATTTGTCCAGTTAGGATCATCAGTGCAATAAAGACAGTTTTAAACAGCATCCCCAAGAGCATGGACCTGGTACAACTGGTATACTAGGGGAATGAACATTACTAGGTCTCAGTCCAGTTAGCCATTCCACGTGCAGATCTTCTGTTGACTTTAATGGAGTTACACATGAGTATATGTTACATGTGATCAAGCCATACACACACACATACATACACACACACACATATTATATATATATATTCAGTTTATATTCATATCTATATCTCTATCTATATACATATATCTATATATCTCTAGCTATAGATAGAGATAGAGATATAGATTCAGATGGGATGGAGCTGCAGGTGGGCAGGAAGCGGCGCCCAGGAGCAGAGTGATCTGCTGCCACAGGGGCTGCTAGGAACCTGAGTTTGGCCACTGCAGCCTCTGCCCTGCTGCACATCTGGAGGAATGGGACTGGCCACATGTGCCACAGCCCAAGCTGCCCCTCAAGCCTGGGCCAGGCAGGGCTGAAGGAACTACTGCAGGCTGGACAGAACCCCTTGGTGGGCCAGATCCAACCCACAGGCAGTATTTTGCCCACCCTTGCGATTACATAATATTGTGACCATTTTAGGAATTGGCCAGTTATTATAAGAATGAAACCAAAGTCATTTCATCAAAGGAAAACAAACCCAACAAAAAGTAGCACAGTTCCCAAAGTCCTGCTATACCAGACACTGGTGTATTTAGGTAAGTGAAAGACGCTGGCCTTCAGCCTCATGTCGCAGCATTACACAAGCATGGCATTCCCAGTATAACCACACACCTCACTTTCCACTGTTGCTTCCATATTTTCTGGGCAGTCAAGTAAGCAAACTATCCAAGTGCAGTTTGAGCTTTTATGTTTAAGGCTGTCAGTCATAAAAATTTAATTTTGCTTCCAGCTTAGCTTCAAGGCCAAGATCCCTGAATGATCTTCTACAGAATGTGGGAGAGAATCTTATGAAGTCCTTGTTAATGGCAGAAATAATGTTCCCAGGTACAGAAGTACAAATCTGGAGTAACTCCAGGAACAGACAGGATTATATGGCATTGACATGCATTAAATTTAATCCTATGAATAGGAAAAATAAATTTTTCAGTTGTAAATTGGAATGGTTCCACTGACTTTAATGGCACTACTTAGACTTACGCCAGCCATGAATTTAGCTCTATCAGTTTAGAGCATCTTTTTTGCTCCGATGCCACCAAAATGTGTTCCACAGAAAAGAAAGGAAATATCACCAAGATCTCATTAACTCTTCAGTATGGATAGAGTATGGACTAATTACTTGAAAAAGCAGCCATTCTGTATTATGAAGTACATATAACACAGGACAATTGTGTAATCACATGAGATATTCTGTTCTGCTGGGCAAATAATAGCCATTTTAGATCCTTCTATAAATATTTTAAAATAACAACAAGAAAATGTGATTAATTTGAACAATGTTAAGTCTTCTGGTTCCATTGTGCTTGGGCAGCATTTTCCAGTTTGACCTCCCTTTTTTATTATTATTATTATACTGTTAGAGATATTTACTTGGGAACAGCAATTTGGGGTCAAATCCTCAGCTCCTGTGAATCAGCAGGGCTCCTCTGGGGTCAGAAGATTACCTTAATTTACTCCTGTCAAAAATTAACCCCTTCAGCTTTGCAGCACTTTGCCAACCAGCCTTTGCCTAGGACATCACACTCATTTGCTTGGAAGATATAGATATAGAAACAGGAAAATATTACCAAGCCAAGATAAGAAAAAAGAAGCCCCCCTGTTTCCAAAGGTCCCTAGCAGGTCCTCCATGCAGCACTGACAAGGGGAAGCATGCATGGGGAAGGGATCAGGACAGACCATGCAGGATAGGCATGGAGAGGGACTCCGCCTCTGCAGATTTTGCCACTTACAAAGCATTTCACCTCTTGTCAATCAAATGCAGCAGCAGCAGCAGCAGTAGCAGCAGCAAGGACCTCTCCAGAAAACTGAACCTTTTGTTGCAATGGTCCTTGCTTCTTACTTCCCCACCATCAAAACCCCACTTCTTAACTCTTGCCAGGAGAGCTAAAGGATGCTGTCAGCAACCACTTGCAAAGCTATGGCAACATCTGTGTGCTATAACATCTCTGCATAGCTGTTGCTGGGTAATTGTTCCATTGTCACAGTGTCCTGTGCACATTTTGCAGGACATAGGCAAGGTGTTCCCCAGAGCAAGAAGCACAGAGAGCTCTCCTAGCCCACTGCAGTTCATGATGACCAAGCAATTCTATTTGTTCTAGAAAGTCCCTCCTTCCTTTCTCTTCTAATTCTCCCTCTACCTCCTACCATCCTCCTCCACAAAGAGGATCTATCATGGCTACATAAGTACTTGTGGTGCCATTGTCTGCCTGACCATAAACTTAAGGATTGGCATGAATATGAGATGTTTATTGGACAAAACATAAATCACATGAATCAATAAGACAGATCAAACCTGAACTAGAATATGACTGAATTTCCATGGAAACCTTTATTGCATTTACCAGTTAAGAAACAATCCAACATATCTTAGAAAATTCAAGGTAAAGGCTGACCTTCAGCTGTGCCTGAGTTTGAGTGTTCACCTCCATTTTATATTTCCTGTATTACTTCATACCTTTTACATGACTTAAATTGTACAGACTAAATGCTGCCCTTATTTACATCTCTGTAGCTCAAAGGAGTGTGTGTATGGGAGAAACTGAATGTGCAGATGATTGAGATTTTGTATGTATGACTTATTAACATACAAAGGGTCACGTTCTTATCTCAGTAACTCTGGGCACGTCTACACGTGCAATTAATGCACCTGAATTTTCTGTGAAGAAAAAGTCAGGCTCAATAAAGTGCTCCTCAGTGTACATCTACATATGCACCCCAGTCAGGAACAAATTTGCTATCAATGGGAGCAGTTCAGTCCAGAGCTGTTCCAGTCCCCCTGCAGCAGCCAGGGGGAGCTCCAGAGGGCTGGCAGGAGGCATGGGGGTCAAGCCTGGGCTCTGGGGAGCGAGTTCCCAGCCATGTGGAGCTTGGGATCGCAGACTGGCTCAGGAACAATGGCTTGGGGCAATGCCCCATGCCTAAGCATAGGAGTAAGCAGCACCAGGACTGAGGGGGGTTAGGGGAAAGATGCAGGGGTGAAGCAGAACAGGGACCAAGGGGACAAGCGACAGGGAAGCAGCACTGGGACTGGGGGGAAAAAAGGGAGGGAGCAGTGCCAGGGACTGGGGAGGAGAAACTGCTTCTCCCATTTCTGTGCAGTAGCTAATGCACTGTTACTCTAGTACCTGTATATGTTGGTGTAGCAGGGGCTGCTCCCCAGCCCCTGCTAGACCCCGGAGGGGCCAGGTTGGGGAAAATGCCCCCGGCGGGGCTCGGACGAGCAGCGCTATCCCGGCCTACTGGCTGCAAGCCCCAAAAGGAAAAAAAGACTCACCCAGCCAGATCTGGGAGCATCACACCACCCAGCATGTGGAAGGACTCCAGTGGGGGATTCACCTGGCAGGAGCCGGCCAGGCTGCTGGGGGGGGAACTCCCTTAGCAGGGGTCCCAGGCAGCCAGTGCTTCCCCAGCTATGCCGGGACGAGAGCAGGGGCCACACACCTGGGCCAGGGAGCATGTGCCCCAAAGGGCCCATGCTGATTGGCCCAGAGGCAAAGCCCAGGAATTTTAAAGGGAGGACCTCGAGCAGAGCTCAGCATTTGATGTAAAAGAAGAAGAGATGCTGCAGTCAGACTGGAAAAAGGACTCTGCCACAGTCGAGACCCAGCAAACTGAACCCTTGTGGGATGCCAGAGAGACTGCGACCCCAAATGAGGAACCAACCCAACCTACCATGCAGATAAGCGAAGCTGGACAGCAGGAGGTTTCAGGTGGCTTACTGGCCAGGAGATGGAGGCATGAGGAGGAGGAGTACCCCAGAGGGAGAGAGAGAGTACTATACCCTCAGGAAAGAGGGGGGAAAGGGACACCGACAGCAGCCAGCCTCAGAGAGTCCTGGATAGACCTGGGTAAAGAAGGAATTTGCTCAGAAGAACTGAGTAAAACAGCCCACTGGCTCAGAGGGCTGCAGATAGTGGAATTGAAGCCCAGTTCAGCCTCAGAAGTTTTTCTATGTGTTGTTAAGTAGTAATCCCAAGCTATGGAAGTATAGCAGAGGAAAAGCCTGATTCCCTGTACATCTGAGTTCTGATTAATCTAGCCCAAGAGTCAACACCTGAGACCCAGTAGCATCTGAACATGAATCCTGGGATTGGCAAGCAGCGAATTCATCTCTCCAGGACTCAGTGATCCCGAAGAGAAGGAAGACTATCGCAAGCAGGGTGAAGACATTTGAGGAGAAGCCACCTGCCTAGAGGGCACAGCCATGATCTCTCACGAAGCCCACAGCCAATTGGGCTGGAGAGGATCCAAGAACTGGCTGCTCACACTCAATACCAGCAAGAAGATATGACTTGTCACCCAAGAGGATAGGGGCTGGGTGTGAGGGTGGTGAAGCCCTGCACAAGACTGACCTCTCCTGTACAATCATCACTCAAGATACTATCTAAACTCCTGAACTCCTATCTAAACAGTGTACTCTGTCCAAGTTTGCAGATGACACAAAACTGTGGGGAGAAGTGGACACACCGGAAGGCAGGGAACAACTACAAGCAGACCTGGACAGGTTGGACATATGGGCAGAAAACAACAGAATGCAATTCAACAAGGAGAAATGCAAAGTGCTGCACCTAGGGAGGAAAAATGTCCAGCATACCTACTGCCTAGGAAATTACCTGCTTGGTGGCACGGAAGCAGAAAGGGATCTTGGAGTCCTAGTGGACTCCAAGATGAACATGAGTCGTCAGTGTGACGAAGTTATCAGAAAAGCTAATGGCACTTTATCGTGCATCAGCAGATGCATGACGAACAGATCCAAGGAGGTGATAATTCCGCTCTATCAAGTGCTGGTCAGACCGCAGTTGGAGAACTGCATGCAATTTTGGGCGCCGCACTTCAAGAGGGATGTGGATAACCTGGAGAGGGTCCAGATAAGGGCCACTCGTATGGTTAAGGGCTTGCAGGCCAAGCCGTATGAGGAGAGACTGGGGCACCTGGACCTCTTCAGCCTCCGCAAGAGAAGGCTGAGAGGCGACCTTGTGGCTGCCTATAAGTTCATCATGGGAGCACAGAAGGGAATTGGTGAGGCTTTACTCACCAAGGCGCCCCTGGGGGTTACAAGAAATAATGACCACAAGCTAGCAGAGAGCAGATTTAGACTGGACATTAGGAAAAACTTCTTCACAGTTAGAGTGGCCAAGGTCTGGAACGGGCTCCCAAGGGAGGTGGTGCTCTCCTCTACCCTGGGGGTCTTCAAGAGAAGGTTAGATAGGCATCTAGCTGGGGTCATCTAAACCCAGCACTCTTTCCTGTCTATGCAGGGGGTCGGACTCGATGATCTATTGAGGTCCCTTCCGACCCTAACATCTATGAATCTATGAATCCTGAGAACTAACTTCACATCAAAGATGTGGCAGGCGAGAGGGAGGAAGAACGAGGTAGAGGTCCCTGAAATTTCAATGCGACAAGGAGCAGCGGTTAAGCCTGCCAGCTCATAGTTGGTATGTGCCAGGAGTTTTCAATGTCTCCCCTCCCTCCCCACAGCTTGTCAGCCAGCTGCTGGGGGACTCCCTGCTTCTTGACCGGCCACCAGGGATACCCCAACCAAAAAAGGTTAAAAACCCCTGGTATGTGCAAACAACACATTAGCCTAATTTACTGTGCACTAAATCCTGTGCACATGTAGATGCTGACACTTTACTGCTGCATTAGATTAGTCTAATGTGTAGTAAAGCATCTCTTGTAGATGCACTCGCTAGGAGTAAGAGTTACTCTAAACTGGAATCAGAATACAGCCCAAAGGTTCTATTATTATTTATGCAGGAAGGAAATGTATTACAAATTACAGGCTGAGCTTTCATAGGAGCAGCAGTTTAAACTGTGCATTTGCAATGACTGTGAATGCATATGTGCACATTTGTACCTGTGCATCTCAATTTTAATTTTTCATAAAAAATACAGACATCTGGAAGCTGAAGCATTTCAGTTTGGATATGCTGCTACAGTGTCACAGGGGAGCTGTAGTTTGGTCACCTTATGCCCCCCAACAGGAGGGGCTCTATGGTTGGACTGCATCTCCCATTATGCTAAGAACCATCACTTCTGACATCCAGGAGGGGAGAGTATGCTGAATCTAATAAGCCATTACCTAACCGGGGAGACCAGTCTAGGGAAGAGAATGGCAGCACAGGGCAGATGGGTTTTGTCTTCCATAAGCTGCTGTGACAAGATTCCCATCTGAAATATTTCATTATTTAAATTTTCTCAGAAAAAAAATGTCAATGGAAAATCTCCCTATTTCTGAAGACCTCAGTAATTCTCCTGTTTATTTATTTCAGGTGTTCCCATCCCCAAAACACACCTATGAATTTCTTATGAGGCTATTACTCATATGCTGCTTGCTCCAATGGCCATGGAAAGCAATTTTAGCCTTTCCACTTCCAGCATCAGATGAATTAGGATGTTGCCTATGAAAGCATAGGCATTTCAGCATGAGTTAGCTTCCAGGTGCCACCCTGCCCTGCCTTTTTCCTGACTTTTGTGACTTTAGTAATGGTGGCTTCATCATCTCTCTAGTGCACCTATTCATCTCTTGAATAAACCAATGCTCATTTCCATGGAGAGAGGTATCAAACAGTGGGAGAAGATTATTGACTGCCTGTGAAGCTGAGATCTGCTGGAGGAGGAAGACAATGGGTTAGACTGTAAAGATCCTGTGAGGAGGAGATTTTAGAGCATTTTTCTTGCAACTTAATACCAAGACTGAAACTTGAAAAAGTGCAGATCCCTGTCCATCACTCTGCTTTGTTTCACATTCCTTACTTCATTCCATTCTATGCTTGATTTACAAAGAGCCAAGCACACTTTAGTTGCTTCCACAACTAGAAGAGTAAATAATTTTAACAGTGACTTGATGGCAGTGGGCTGGACAGTAGGGCTGTGCAAAACTTCGGTCACTGATTGAATTCAGTGGAGATTCAGCCCAATTCAGTGGCTGAATCTGCGAATCTGAATTGCATCAGGAGACCCTTTAATCTTTCTGAATTGAACTGGAACTCTCTGAATTGATTTGTAGAGATTCAGCGATTTGGAAATAGACACAGATTTAAATGTTTTTTCTACAAACCTCAGGGTACTGGGCAGCTCACGAATGCTGGGATGGTGGGGCAGATGGAGCATCCCACAGGAGTGAAGGGGCTCCCCAGCACGCTTGGCAGCAGACCTGGAAGTAGATTGCCGAGCCGGGGGGAGTGTGGGGGTCCCGGTGGACCCAGACTTCCTGTCCACTTCTGGGAGCACGCAGGGGATCCCCCTGCACTCCTGTGGGACGCTCTGTCCGCTCCAGCATCGCGGCGTTCACTAGCTAGTTCATTGTGATTTTTTTATACATAATATATAATATAGCAAGTGAATGCACATTCCAATAAAGTTACATTTGTTTTTGTTTCCATTTTAACCAAATAATATAGCCCTAAGCCCCTAGCTTGTTAGTAAAGCTTCTAGTTTCTCCTTAACTGGAGAAAAATACATATTATGTTATACATGATAATGTGCTGTCCCACCTGCACCCCATTTTCAAAATCCTAGATCTGCTCATGCTTGATTTCCTATCACTATGCTGAAACTGCCTATGTAGAACTAGGTGCAGCTTAAATATACCATCTTACATACCACCTCTGAATTCCTCCTGGTATCTTAGGGAAAGAAGAAAAAAATTCTTGCCATGTTCGGGCACATGGAGCCACTCAGAAGTTGTAAAATGGGAGACTCCAACCTCCAATAATCAGCTGAATTCCCCCTATATAGGAATGATCTGTGCTGATACAAGGCACCATGGTTATCTCCTATGCTAACTGCCTTTATCTACTGCCACAAAGGATAGTGTCAAGAGAAAAGTGAGTATGGTAGAGTGATTTCCACTTACCATGAGGTTCTACTATGCTGTGAAAGCTACAGAAGCCCCAAAGCTCAGCCTAAAAAATCAGATCACCAAAACCATTTCCAAGACTTCTGCATCTTTCACCAGACCAATCAGATCCTGTGTCAGGAAGCAATCCATAATTCTCTGGAGGTTGGGGTGCCCATAATTCCCTAGTTGGCTGTATTATTTGTTTTTCTTTATAATTATTGACCTTCTAATTACTCTTCAGGAGATATTTTGATTTCTGTGATCTGAAAGGACTGAAGAAAGACTAGCTTCTACTAGTGGTGTTCAACCTTTCAGCCCTGTGGACAAAATAGGTGGCACTGAGCCAACCTGTGAGCTGGATCCCACATGCTGATGCCTGGCCTGATCCTGCAAATTGGATTTGGCTGCATGCTGGCTTGACCCAACGCACTGGATCTGGCCATGAAGTGACTGTGCACATGAATCCCACCACAGACTAGTGATTTGGCACAGAGGGCCATATCATCCAGCCCACAGGGCTCCCTGCTGGCTGGAAATTTGGCAGCAGGGGAGCAACAATTAATGCTGCCACTGCTTTCCTCCTACCAAATTTCTGGACCAGTGGAGAGTCCCATGAGTCAGATGAAATGGTTCCATGAGCTGGATCTGGTCTGAAGGCTGGAGGTTGAGCACCACTAGTTTATGTCATCGCAAGGATTGAAAACAGACATTATTAAAAAAAAAATAATTAAAAAGAAACCTGGAGCCACTCTTTTTTTTCAGATGATATTACCAAAAGGAAGCCAGGCACAGTATTGAGGAGAGATTTCACAGCAAATGTGTTGTAAAATATTGAGCAGAAACAAGAAGAAGCACATAGCAAAGAAATTTGGATACTGCATTTCACTAGAGCCTGTGTGTTGCTATAACATGGTTTGCTAGGCCAGTGCTTTTCAACCGGTGTACCACAGCACACCAGTGTGCCACAAAGAGCTCCCTGGTGTGCTGCAAGAATTTTGGAATGAGAAGAAAGTTCTCCAGCCACCTAGAACTAACGAATAAACTGTGTTGATTAAATATTCACAGAAGACTCATGCATGTGTTGGCTGTACGGGAGAGAGAGAACCAGCCGAGCAGAAGGAAATTCATCTACTGTGCATGTGCTGGCTGTGGAGGATGCACAGTTTGTGAGCCTCTGAACAGCTTTGCCATGGAATTTTGCCGTGGCAGTGAGCTACAATGAGCTCATAAGTATGGGAATAGGAAATGCCTGAACAGGTGTACCATGAAAAATTTTTATTAATATAAGTGTGCCTTGGGCTGGAAAAGGTTGGGGAACACTGTTTTAGCCATTGCACAAAAGACAATCAGATCCAACCATTCCCCTTGCATCCAATATATTCTCTTTGCTGTTGAATTACCAAGAGTCTTAAAGTAGAAAATAGGATCAATTAGTGGGAGTGGATGGGGTGAGATGGAATTTTTTAAGGCTGTAGCAGAGTGCCCTCCAAGGGTGGCCATGGAGCTCCTGGAGTCCTTTCAGCACTTACCCACTCCGGTCTCTGTGGGTAGTGCTCTCTGTGGGACTAAGTCACACTTCCATTCACCAACCAAACCTTGATGTATTGACTTCTATATAAGGGAGGCTGCCCCAGGGACCAGAGTAGGTTCCTCATCTATCTTTGCCCTGGGTCACAAGTTCCCTGATCCCTTTCATCTCTGGCTGTGGACACTCTTTGACCTTTGGCCTGTCCCTTGCGAGTACCTGGCCCCACTTTGGGCCAGTTGTGATCTACAGGCTGGAAGGGACAGGCCAAAGGTCAGACAGTGGCCACAGAGAGAGACGAAAGAGATCAGGGAACTTGGGTGAGGGCTGAAAGGACTCCAGGGGCTTCACAGCCATCTCTGGAGGGCACCCTGCTACAGCTGCGTATTGGCTGGGAAAGTGGTCCATAAAGAGAGCAGAACCATGGGTGAGCAAGGGTTGGCAGCAGAGGGACTGATCCCACAGTGTCTCACTGGCCCAAGGTGGGGGCAGGGCCTGGGGGGGGAGGGGCAAAGGCTGACGACAGCCACAGCATGAGACTGCTGGAGCTAGGGAGTCTGGAGATCTCAACTGGCCCAAAGTGGGGCCAGATACTTGGAAGAGACAGGCCAATGGTCAGAGAGTGGCCAAAGCCAGAGATGAAGGGGATCAGGGAACTTGTGGCTCAGGACATAGATGGACGAGGCAGTACCATCCATGGTGAGGAGGGTCTGAGAAATGAAGGCTGAGTGTGGAGGAGAGACCCTGAGGGCAAGCACTGAGGTTTGGACACAAATGCAGGGACTACGAGAGAGCTTGTGGGGTGCAGGAGAGGATATCCAGAATGGACAGCCTTAGAGAACTGCATAGAGCACACCCAAGAAGCCCAGAAGAGAAAGGGAATCTCTTGGTCCTGGATAAGACTGGAAACGGCACCCCCCTGGGCTGGTTAGTGTGGTGGGGCTACTTGTGGTGAGGTAGTAGCCTCATAAAACGTTGCGTGTAGCCACCCCAGGGAAAGGCAAGTATGGGGCACCTGAAAACCCCAGCTACCACTGCCCTGTGAATTACATCATGGAGGAGAAAGGCTAAAGGACCACACCATAACAGAAAAGGAGATTTGGGAAACCCCAGAGAGAAGAGCCAAAGTGGGGAGGTATGTGACAGGATTCTTGGCAGGCACATGCCACTTTAAGAGAGGCAGCCTGAAAAGCAGCCTGCAGGTGGCAAGGGGAGCTAATGAGAGCCTCACCTGATTAGGAGGGGGCTGGGCTTAGACAAGATATAAGCCCAGACCCTGAGTTGAGTAGGAAGTAAGATCCTGGAGGCTGCTGTAGGAACATCTCTTAAGCAGGATGGCTGTACGCCTGGAATGCTAATGTGGAGAATATAGGCAGCAGCAGTTTAAAGGTTTGGGAAGGGACTAAAGAGTTGGAGGTGATCCTCAGGGGCCCAGTAGGGAGTGTAAGAGCCCAGAGACCGTAGGACCAGCAAGTCCAGGAGCCAGAGAGTAACTGAGTGAGGGACCAAGAGTTCCAGGAACCAGAATGGCTGAGTGAGGGACCAGGGGGTCCAGGAGCTGGACAGCAGCTGAGTGAGGGACCAGGGGGCCTGAAAGCCCAGAGGAGGCTGAGTATGTGGAGTGAAAATCATTGAGTGATGACATCTGCAAAGCACAAGGTGTGGGGTAGGGGTGGATGGAGCCACACAATTAGCCGATAAGGCAATGACTAGAAACCTGGTGAACATTAGAATGACAGCAGAGTGGAAGCCCTGGGAAAGCCTCTTTTATATAAAAGCAAATACATCAAGACATGGCAGACAAATGAAGGGGTGACTGCCCAAAGAAACCAGAGTGGGTAAGGGCTGAAGGGACTCCAGGGGTTTCAGTCACCCCTAGGGGGAATCTTGCTACAAAGATAAACATATAAACTAGTGAAGATTTCCAAGCCCTAGCAGGATTTGCAGAAGGGCACATCTCCAGCTATTCTTATCAGCTAAGGCCCTTGGTGTTTTCCAGCAAAATGACAATTGCCCAGGCCCTTCTTTCTATGGAAAAACAGATACTCAAATACCCCGTAAGAAATCACTGGCTTTCTCTCTAGGAGAAATCCAGCTTCTCCATATCAACAAGATGAAGAGCAGGACAAACTGAATACCTCAGCTCATCTTCAGGTTTGGGTCAAGATGAGAGGCAGAAGCATTGACCAGAGACATGACAAGAAAGTTCTACGCCATGATTAATAGTGAGCAAGATTGATTCTCGAGGTGCCTGATAACAAAAATAGGGATGTGAAAGGGTAAATGAGTAATCATTTAACCAGTAAGTGCAGTGATAGTTTACTGGTTATCCTTTAGCTCAGAGCTGATGCAGTCTGGCAGGGAAGTGGGGAAGGGAACCTGCGCAGTGTCCCAGAAGGCAGTAGGGCAAGCAGGCAGGAGGGATGGATGGGGAGGGATGGGGTGCACTAGTACCCATAGCCCAGTGTTTCTCAGCCTGTGGGTTGCAACCCAAAAGTGGGTTGCAAGAATATACGAAAGGGTCACAAACAAACTTTTTGAGCCCAGAGTGTGTGTGAGAATAGCAGGCCCAGCAGGGGGCAGAGTAGCAGCCCCAGCAGGGGGCATGTAGTCAAAGCACATCTGAGGGTGCCTGAGGCCAATTTTGGGCCAGAGGCTGGATGCGGCCCAACTAAAGAGACCGTAGAGTAATAGTGAATCTGGATGACATCTATGAGGCATGGGACACAGCGTAAGGGAAGGCTGAGAGTTGTGTATTTGGCCCTTGTCATCGTGGCAATAAATTGGGCAGCTTCCTGCATTTTCCATCTATTTTGATACATCAAGGCGTGGCAGGTGAGTGAGAGGCGACTGCCCTACACAGGTGGGTGGGCCAATGTTGTAACCAGCCTCATGATGGCCCCTGTTACAATTAACAAAAAGGATTCTTCTTTAAAGGAGAAAAATGTGGGAAACCATGGCTTTTCCCTTGAAGGCTGTCAGAGTTCCAGCCTGCAAAGGGCTGCTTGGGGCCTCCTATGCCGCCCGCCCCAGGGCTGGGACCTGGGGGCAGGGAACAGTGGGTTGGAGTGAGTGGCACTGGGTTGGGACTGGCCATGGATGTTTACAAATGGGTCCTGGTACAAAAAAGGTTGAGAACCACTGCCATAGCCTAAAAGGAAAACAGGGAGCAACCTAATGACTCATCAATTAATCAATTAGCTGCTCATTCACAGGTGCTCCCTCCCTCCCAGCACAGGGCTTCACCTGGGCTATGTTGTCTGGTTGGGCTTGCCTCCTCCCCCTCCCCACAGCCAAAGGGCCCAAGGAGCTGGGAGGCTCCAAGCAGCAGCTGTGTGGGAGCTGCTGTGTTATCATGTAATTATTTAACTGATATAATTAGAGAAGGTTAAATGAATATTTTTTAATGATATATACATCCCTAAGCAGAAACATGTCTCCACCACATCAAAGTTGCAAGCCTTGGGAGGATTAGTTACACTACTGTCCCAGGCAAAGGAGACATTAGCTCAGGGGTGGGCAAAATGCAGCTTGCAGGCTGCATCCGGCCCACCAGGTCATTCTGTCTGGCCTGCAGGGCCCCTAAAAATTTAGAAAATTAATATTTATCTGCCCCTGGCTGCCTGTCAAAGACGACAGGAGCCTGGGGCAGTAGGACCCAAGGGGAGACCTCTGGCAGGATCAAGCAGCTGGAGAAGCAGGTCCAGCCTGCCCCCCCTGCCCCCCACCCCAAGCCCCAGCTGGAAACCTCTACCTAGCTGGGGCTTCTCAAGGCTTCTGGCATGGGGCTGTTCCTGTCTCCTTGCGCAGAGGGAAATACAGATAAGAAAGTGGGGGGGGGGTGGAAGCAGGGGAGGACCATGGGTGATCGTCCCAGTCCTCAGGGCCAGGCAGGCCAACCCTGCAGTCCCAGTGCTGCAGCTGGGAACCACATGGTGCTGGCCAGCAGACGGGGGTGGGGGGCCAGGCTAATGGCTGCAGTAGGGGGGGGAAGGGGCAGCAAGTGGGTACACAGAGCACAGCGACAGCTGTTTAGGAGCACAGGACCCACACAAGTGAACAGGAGCCAGCAGTGGCAGGGCCCAGAGCAGGGCAGCAGGAGCATGGCATGGGGGCTATGGAGCCTGGCTGCGCTGGTCAAGCAGGGAGAGGAGGGAGCCCACCCGGCTCCATAGAGCCTGCCTGGGCTTGCAAGAGCACTGGCGGGGGCTCTGCCTGCTGCAGGGGAGGAGGGGGGCAGGCTGTGGGCAAACTCTCCCCCTCCACAAGCCACAGCCCTCCTTAGCCACCCTCCCTCACACACTCACAGACCCCCACAAAACCCATAACCACCCACAGCCCACACATGCACACCTATCCATCCCCCCACACATACCCTCCCCTACACACCCATAAACCTATATCCACCCTCCCACCCACACCCTTCCCACAATATACAAGAGTAAGGCTTCATTTTAAGCTATTATACTATCATCTCTATGTACATTACACAAACACATGTAAATCAGGACAACATTTTTTTTAAATGAAATTAATGAATGTTGTAGTCCGTTTCATTTTTAGAATATAATTTGTATATTTCTGGTTCAGAGATGGCAAACCCCTTTGTTGAAAGGAGTAATTCCAGGGGGCAAGGGGAGGGACTTCCGGTGGCAAAGGTCAGAGTTAGGGGGCGGGACTTCCACTTCCAAGATAGTCATCAGGGGGTGGGGCACCTGTTAAGAGGACCCATGCGGCCCTTGATGGCTTGCCAAATCTTGTCAAGTGGCCCTCCACCTGAAATAATTGCCTACCCCTACATTAACCCCAGATATACCTAAGCCATGGGGACTGAGAGTATCTGTAGCATCAGAGGAACTGCTAATCCCACACACATTGAAGCCATGTGCACAGACACTTACTGATATAAATGCCTGGTGCATGTCCTATGTAGTTTATTAAACTGAAGAACCAAGATTAGGCTGCAAGGGCCCCTAAGTGTTTTCCCATCACTTCCCCCACCCTGCTGCTATTCAGTCCAGCCCATTCAATACAGCATCCTTTGAGAGATTTATCTTGACACTAACATCGATTTATTTTATAGAGCTCCTTCTCCCCATCATTCCAAAGGTGCTTGCTGCTTAACTGAGAATTGCAAATGTGTAAGTACATTGTGGTATCAGCCTAGGGCAGCAGAAGTCTTTGAGGCTGCAGTTGAGGATGGCTAGGATGAGGCTGTATCTTACTTTTTGTTTTTCCCCTCCAAAGCAAAGGAACATTTGCTTTTACTGTAGGGGGAGGAAAGACTGTCTTTCTGGTTCTTAACCCCTGCATATCATGACAAGAACTAGCTGTCTATCCCACTCCACCCTCCTAAGCAAATATCCACCCCCACATCCAGTACTGTTGGATAACAACATTGGATTGATGGTCCTCCTGAACTGATCACCTGTGGAACATTTAATGATATACTGAATTAAATTAAGGCTGCTAGGTTTGGTGAATGAAGCACTGCAGCATCCTGGGGCAATTCACATGTCTCCAAGCTTTTGTTTTAGTCTCTGTGCAGTCAGAGAGACATTACTGCAATTGTTTGTATTTGGTTCCCCTGCTGAAGGTTAGCATTTCAACTAAAAATGCTAGTGGCAGACTGAAGTCCTGGTCCAAATGATTTCAATGGAAAAACTCCCATTGATTTCATTGGAGCCAGGCTATAAGCAAATTTTATTTAATTTTTTTACTGAAAACTAGGTTTCTGGAACATATTCATGTGATGACTTTTTATAAATCTGCAATTACACATCCATTTATACAGCCACATAATTACTGTATGAAGCTCAGGATGTATGAATCATCCATAAGGTAGGTGAGTCATACACATGTGGACTCAGCACTTGATGGTGATGATGTAAGGTGTACGTAAGTACTGTAGCCAAAGCACTGCAGTATGAATTCATCAGACTCTGCAGGGAGGCCTGATATCTGGGAGTCTGCCCTACTGGTACAAATTCAGGAAGGGACAGGATATCAGGAAGGACAGGCAAATCAAGGAGACAAGGCACTACTGATGAACTGGAATAAACCTCTTCTGTTAGGACTTCAGTCTGCTTTGAAAGAGGCAGTGCCTTGGCCTTGGAGTCAAGTACCATCAAGGCTGGGAGCATGCCAAGCTGTGAGCATTCCCCAATCTTGGAGAGGCAAAACACTCAGAAATGCTGCTATTGGTATCTATTCTGTTAGATGTGTACCAATGTACAATCCTAATGCTAAGTCTGACTGCTTGGCAATGAACCCTTGAAGATTTGGCATCAGTTGCAGTAGAAATTTCAGAGGCCAACATAGCACCAAGGCACATGCCATGATTAAAAGCTCAAGGCAACACAGGGATGCAGATCCTACAGGCAGCCCAGCCACAGAGTGACCCAAGGTTTCTCAAGCAGCAATCATATTCATACACGAGCATGACTGCATCTAAAGTGTGGCTTGAAGCTACCAGTTTGCTTCTTAGGGTATAGACACACGTACATCTGGAGCAGTTTCAAAAGCAGAGCTGCTGCTCAGGAGAGTACAGCAGCTGTTATGTTCTAACAATTGCATATGGACAGGCCAGAAACAATAAAAATGTAGCAAAATTGTTGTAACTTTAACTGGGGATGAAACAATGCTAAAGCTGAAGCTGTTTTGCTACATTTGTATCATTCCCAGCTTCATACAATGTAACAGCTGTTGTGCTGTTGGAGCAAAGGTCATCTTTTCAAACAGCTCTCAATGTCCCTGGGTACATACCCACAAGTAGCATGAAAAGGAGGGACAGTGAAAGCACATGCAGAAGTAAAACAATAACCTGGCTGAACTATCGGCATCAATGAGATACTGAGCCAAGAGCACAGCCTTACGTAATATGATGTATATTTGTTTCATGAACAACAGGTGAAAGTCAGCATCCATACAGCCAAGAACCTGAGGAAGATTAGGAAAAGTTGGAACTGTGCAAGATGAAATGCGGATGTGACAACAGTTACAGTTGTGATAGTAAAGGAAATGGTAATAAAAGGCAAAAGAAGTATTAAGTCCATTCATTAGGGGTGGGGGCTTCATGCTTATTGGTTAGACTGGGGTGGGCAAAATACAGCCTGCAGGCCACATCCGGCCTGCCAGGCACATAGATTGTAGGGCACCACGGGTCAGGTGAATTGTGTCCTGCCAAGCCCTTCCAATCCCCAACGTACCCTATTATGCTTGGATCCCATTCTTTTGTGCAGAAGGGCCCTGCCTAGCCAGCAGCAGCTTCTGAGCAGGGCTCCTGCTGCAGCTCTTCATAGGAACCTGCTTGGCTTCCTGTTAGTCAACTCACTCGGGGCAGCAGGTAGGGAAGCGGAGGGGCTGGTGGGAGTGCAGAGTGGAGTTGCAGCAGGGTGGAAGCATGGAGCCTGCGCCCAGGGGGTCAGTGGGAGTGTGGCAGTGGGAGGGTGGGGGGCAGAGCACATCCTCTATTGCTGGGGCTCTGCACCATGTGCTGTGCGCCTGCAGCTCCAGCATTCTCAGCAGGGGAAGCTCCATACTGGAACCTGCTGCCTTTCCCGCCCCTGCTGCACAGGTCTCCGCACTCTGCCAGGAGTGGAAGGAGCCCTGCCCCCTGCTTCCCCACGGAGTCCAGCATGGGGCTTCCCTGCTGTAAGTGTAGGAGCTGCAGGTGCACCACACTGAGCCCCTGTGATAGAGGCAGTTGGGCAGGCTGTACTCCTTGCCCCCAGTGCAGTGCTGGCTGCCTCTATCACAGAGGCTCTGCACCACCCGCCTGCAGGTCTTTCATTCACAGCGGGGAAGCCCCACACTGGACTCTGCGGGGAAGCAGGGGGCGGGGCTCCCTCCATTCCCATTGGGGAAGGCAGCCAGCTCTGGTGCGGGGTTCCCCCACTGCAAGTGTGGGAGCTGCAGGCACACAGACGCGGAGCCCTGGCAATAGAGGCAGCCAGGCAGGCTGTGCTCACCCTCGTGTACAGCGCTGGCCAGAGCTGTGCCCCACCGGGTGCAGGCACCAGGCACGAGCACCCTGACCTCCATGCCTGCTGCTGCTGCTGGGGGGAGTGTGTGGGGGGTGCCTACACCCCACCCTCTCACACCCACACCCTGTCCCCACAACTCCCCCCGACGTATATGTACACCGCAACATACCCTATGCCTCCTACACAGCCACAACCTCTCACAACTCCCCCACACACTCCCACCCCCCATACATACCTCCCCACCCCCAGCCACACACCACCATACCACACAATATAAAAGACTGACATCTTATTTTTGAGTTATTATGCAATCCCTTACATATACAGTACAAAATCACAAGTCACAACAAATGCATTTCGTAATAAAATTAAAAATATATTATAGTAGGTTTTTGTCTTCTAGTGTATGATTTTTTTTTCTTGTGCTAAGATTGCAACCCCCTACTCCCAAAATGAGTACATGGGATGGGGAGGTGGGGTGGGACTTGCAGTGGCAAAGGTCAGGGGTTACGGGACAGGACTTCTGGTCCCAATGTTGCAACCAGGAGGTGGGGCAACTGTCAAGGGATGGGGCTACTTATGAAACCTCCAAAAGCTCACCAAAACTTGTTAAGTGCCCTCCACCCAAAATAATCACACACCGTTGGCTTAAACAATGTAACAGCATATTTTACTAATATCTCTAATCCAATTTTATATGTTGCACATGACGGGTCTTCTGCCCCTTCATCTACTTCAACCACTTCTCTTGAGAGACTTCCTGGAAGATGACAGAGCTCATTCAGAATTTTCATGCCAAGAAATCAGGGAGTGGTTCCTCACCCTTCATGACCTTTTGAGACTGAGTGGAATTCTGTTTCTCTCTCTGAGTCTAAATGGCATATTTTTAGGTGTATAAGTATAAAAACTGCCACTTATACAGAAGTAGCCATTCTATTTCCCTGAGAGTGGGGATGTATAAGTGTGCACATGCACAAAGCCATACACAGTAGGCTACACAGTGTGCACCAGTTGTGGAGGTGTACCAGTGTCTAAGACACATAAGTAGGGACCTACCAAATTAGCACTTTCATGGATTCCATGAAATATGGAATTGCCTGCAAAATCTGAGCAATGCCCGTGAAGTCCAAAAAATCCATGGGAAAAAATACATAAATAACTTATCAAGCACTGTGGCAGCTTGCTGGGAAGTGGGCTGCCTGCTTGAAGGGATGCCAGCAAGATGGCTGCTGACCCTGCCCCTCACAATTGACAGGTTGCAAGGGCTGCCTGTCATGTGGCCCTGCCTCTCTTCACCAATTGGCCAGTCAGTGGTGAGGGGCAGGGCCACATGACAGGCAGTCCTTGCAGCCAATCCATGGCAAGGGATGGGGCCACTAGGCCCCTCAGTCAATCAGAGGCATGGGTGGGGGGGAAGGCGCACCACACTCCGTCTGAAAATGTTTGTCTGGGACCATGTTCTGCCCATAAAACAGAATAGGCAGCCTCTCTGAATTAGGTAGGTCCCTACACATATGTGTAGGGAGCCATAAACCCATGACTAGTAGGTGTTAGACTGTGGAGGGAACAGAAGGATGCAGCTCTTCTATTTTTTACCCACATTAAATGAGTCATTACACCTCTTGCCAAAGAAGCCCCCCAAATTGTAGGCTCCCCTCACCCAAAGAAGGTTTAAACCTGCATCTCTCTGACTTCCCAGTACAGTAGTCTAACCACCGAGCCCCAGATCAAGCATCATCATGAGCCTTCTTTGGCACTCCTTTTGAAACTGGCCTTCTCCTTTGGGCAGTCAAGGGAGGAAGTTGGGGGGGAGAGTAAACCAGAGGGTGTGGGCTCAGTAAAATGGTTGAGACTTTAGAAGGGAGTAGGCCCTGGGTCCTAGCCAGTCTTGCTCCTGGTGGGGCAGAACCTTCTCCAATACTCTACTCTCCACTCATTTTGGATAATGAGGAAGGAATAGGCTGGGGAAAGAAGCAATTAAGATGAAGATGAAAATCCATCTCCTCAGAACCCCTAAATGTTAACATGAAGCAGCATTTGGTTTTATAGCATATTAAAATTAAGACTATCTCTTTCTGCTGACAAGGAGCATTCTAATTAATAACCTCTCAAGGATTATGTCACTCCTAACCTAACCTGGGGTTGTAATGGTTCCTTTGTGAATTTGTTCTTCATATTTAAAGTGCAATATTGCAGATCAATAGATGGTATGTATGGCCACAGTAGAAGTACTCACAGCGTGGGGCTGGCAGATTCCAATGAATCTGCAAAATTCTGCTAAATACCTTGTCACAAGGACATGAGAAAGGAAAGGAAAGGAAGCCTTAATGGAAAATTTCAAAGTAAGATACAAAGGTAAAGTGATCTAATCTGGGGCTCAACATTTGCTGAAAAACAACTTGGCCAAATGACTGAAAGCAAAATACTGTCTCTCTCTCTGACAAACAGTTTGTTTAAGATTCACTGTGATTACTGCTGATGATTGCTTATAATGGGGCATAAATCTAGGCTGTGCTGAAGCAATCTTATATTTTCACCCTATTTCTCCTTCTCCCAAATCCTGTGGATTCATTAGTTTAATCCACCCTTTGTATCTTGTTGTTTAGACTGCAAACTCTTTGGAGTTGAAACTGGCATTTACTTTTTGTGTGTTCAGTGTTTAGAGCGCTCAATTCTAGTTGTATCTCTTGGTCCCTCACAATATAAAAGAAAGTAAGAGGGATTCATGCCCCTGTACCCAATTAAAGCAAATTTGATTATTATATGTAGAGGTTATGCAAGTATAATTTTATTAACATAAGGACAGATTCCCAGCTGGTGGCAACTGGCATAGCTCCAATGTAGTTAACAGAGTAATCTGGTGGCAGCTGAGAATCTGGCCTGTTGTCTTGTTTGGAGGTACCAACTTTGTTTTAACTGAAAGAGATGCATGTCCAGGATGTGATGTGGTCTTTGTGTAACTGAGGACTTGGTCCAGGGAGGTGCTAAGCACTCAAAACTCAGAAGGGAATTTGGCTGTTAATCTAATTTCATTTCTTCAAAACAGGTGAAGCTGATATCCTTCACATAGGAAATGTAGTTGCTGCCTGACTGTTCAGTTTCTGAAGATTTATAATTCCCTTAACAGAGAGCAGGCATAAAAGCTCTGCTTGTTTTAAATTAAACCTAATTCTATACCTTACAAATATGTACCATATCTTTTGCAAATATGTTGGGCTGCTTTACACCACTTGCCAGGAGTTAAAGGTTACACTAGCTGCACGTCAGTGAGAAATAAATACCCATTTTCATTCAAAGATGTTGGACAACCTATAAGAAAAACTGAAGATGTAAAGTTAAGACCTACATTTTCAACATCGTTATTGACACTGAGAAACGTTAACCCTTGAATCTAATTACAATTATGTAATCACTGTCATATCGCCTCAGTTTCAAAAGCTGTTCAATTTAGTTACAAAAGAATACTGCAGTGTCCATTAATTCTTGGGATGGTGCACTGGTACTTATATTGAGCTAAGAATGAAGAAGAAACAACCTGACTGACTTCCACTGTTGCTACAGGAATGGAGTAAGTGGGATATTCATGCAGAAGAAAAGGCAAATAGCATGTAGTTGTACTGAGCAGGAGTAGCTGGAGGTAATGTATATAGGCAGGGAAGAAAAAATATACCTGCTGGTGGCCCCTGCTACTTATTAAGGAAAAAGGACATTGCTTCCAGTGCAGAACTCTTTTGTTGGAAGGTCTGTAGGTGTCATCGCTGGACCTCTCTCAGCCTTCTACCTAGCTCTCAAGAAATACAGACAGGTACATTCTGACTACCTGCTGTGGAGAAACTCTTGAGGTCCAGCAAATCTGTCCTACAGAAGACATAATATAGCTCAGAGTATATCTCAGTTTGAATGCAGCTATGACAATTTGCATTTAGGTCAAATAGGCAGTTCAGTATTTCCAGTCCTAAATAAGGTCAGAAGCTTTCGAATAAAAAGACTTGCCCTGTAAACCAGAAATGCACAAACTCTTTTAACAGTTCAACTATTTGCAAGACTGACACAGCCTGCCAAGAATGAAGAGGTTAACTTTTTTGCCACTTATGGATCATTAGGTACATCCCTGCTTAGCATGAAGTTAAAGTCCTTTCATATTTAGCCTATTCTGATACAACCTTATAGGAATTGATCCTAAGAGATATTCTGAATTTTTAACCCTCACTGATCTCAATGGGCATTTGACACATGCTTGTGCCGCAGTGCTGGGCATTTTTTAAAGCTGAGACACACTGCGCTGCATTGTGTGCAGTTGTGTAAGTGGTGAAATATGCATCAGCACTGAGAAAATGGTGGTGGCGCACTTTTGAACTAAAACTCATCGAAGGTGTTCTCGTTCAAAAACGCACTGCCACCATTTTCTGCGCACTGACGTGCATTTCGCTGCTTATACAACTGCACGCAACACAGCACAGTGTGTGTCAGCTTGTATGTGGAGCAGACATGATTAATCGAGTCTGCTTCGATGCACTGGATCTCCAGCATGTTGGGGCATGAAAATGTATGTGTATAAATGCCCAATAAGACACAGCAGGGCACAGCACCTGTTAAATGCAGGTCCTAAAACCCTCACCCAGACCAAAAGAAAAGAACCTTACTGGATAAAGGACAACTTTTTTTGGATCTGTTCACGGTAGCACGTTAATGGTTCATATGTGGTACCTTAGGGTCAGGGTTAATGGTAGAAACACAGCTGAGTCGAACAGTAGGAATTTCAGGAAGGAGTGAATATGGCTGGTTCTGGAGGCAATTGGTCAGTTCTGCTTCCCACCAGATAACATCTGGAAGCCATGTATGTGATAGAAAAGTGGAAATCTGCTGGTAAAAAATGGATGTTCCTCCAAGGTCTTCCTTTGCCTGCAAACAGTCAAAGACATATGGTTAAAAGCCTGGTCTTAATATTAGGGTGCAAAAAAACTGCAAACTCTTTTTATAAGACAGCTGTATTATGCATGTCACATAATAGGAAGGAAGTGGGAGATGAAGGGAAATTAACAAAATGCCTGATGCAGAGCAGCACCAATCCTGGTACTTAGTTGGCCATTCTCCCATCACCTGCCAAAATCAGCATAACCTCTTCTCTGATTCCATGCTTATTTTTTGGCCAGCTTTGTTTGTCTCTAGTTCAGTTCTTTACAGTCCAACTGAGTGGAAAGCAGGTACATGTGTGCTGCACTGAGGACTAACATGGAGAAGGGACCTGAAATTCTTCACTACTGTAAAGAAGGGAGGAATTTGCTGACTCCTTGTGAATAAGGGTGAGAAGTGTGCAGATACCCAAAATACTGGGAGCTGGGTGCAATGGATACTATGCACCAGTTATTTTATTACTGGACATTACAGCTAATTGAGGTTTGTTGTTAACTGCCTTGTCACTGTCCATAATTGAGCTTTATAGCAAAGCAAACTGACCATTTCAGCAGTTCTGGCCAAAAGGCATCTTTGTTACTCTCATCAGCTTTCTATAGCCAAGGGTGACCAGTATGTTTCATTTAGCCAAATGGCATTCTGCTTGTCCTGCTGCCCAGGGAATGACTGTATCGTATAAATCTTTTAGGAAGGTGCAGTTCTTTTAATTATAACCAGCTTCAGCTTTTTAGAAGCCAAGGGGAAACCATTTCATTAATGGGACCATAAATCAGACAAATACTGTATAATATCATTTGAAAAGCCTTTCACAAGGACATTGTACATGCCTGAATAACCTTATTCATTTGATTTTTAAGAAACATGCCTATTAAAAACTACGGCTCATTCCTCATTCCACAGTTGTGAGTCACAAATACCTATCTTTTCATTTCCTCTCCAAACCCACTTGTTCCCTCTACTTTAATCCCTAGTTGTTAAGGACCATCAGACAGAAGACTTTTCCCAGCCAGAGAGTTGGCTTCTCTGTAACATCTGTTCAGCTATCTTCAAATTAAAGCCCAAGTGGTAAAAGTCTCAGACAAAAATCCTGAGCTCATCCTGTGACAGGTACTGCATGGATGTTGTTTACAATAACTGGCAAAATTGTGTGTTGTTAACCAGTCTAGAAGATAATCAAGTTGCTTTGTTTGGTGGTACCCTTCTTAATTGGGAACACAATTTAGCCTCTTAGGGCACCTATATATATCTCTCCCTAAGAAGGGGTACCTCTTAGGGGGAGAAGCGGGGGAGATGTTTTAACTAGAGCAGCTTTTGGGAGTGTTTTAATTTAAAAAGCCCACAGTGTCTCATGTATTCAGCATCCCTCTTTTCAAAATGGCGGTAGGGGTGCTTTAACTAAATTAACTTGTTGAATGAGCTTTAGTTAAAGTGCCCCTGCCACCGTTTTGAGAAATGGGGACCCTGAATACATGAGACATTGCAGCGTCCCGATCAGAACTCTGCAGCAGACTCAATTGATCGATTCTGCGCCGATGCATTCTAATCAGAACGTGCTGGAGCACAGGTAAAAGTGCCTTTAGAGAACACATGCCACAAACATCAGATTCTATTAGACTTGCATATAAATGCAGCTTGTTTATCAGCATGTCACAATTACATAAAATAAACATAAGATCATTTGTTCTGACAGCAACTCAAGCAACCAAAACCATGTTGGGAATGTTTAAATTTGCCTCATTTCACTTACTTGCTTGGAGAGGCGGAAAAGACTAGCATATAAGAGGCTACTCAAGCTTACAAGAGTGGGGAGAAAACACTGAAGATCTGCTTGATTTATGGAAATAGATTTTTTAAAAAAGCAATGTTGTCATGGCTGAGTGATCAAAAGGTTGACCTGCCTAGGACAGCAGTTCCTTCCCTGAGGAGCCCATTATTATATTTTTTATTAAAAAACTGTTAGACCTTGGGTTGGAGAAATAAAATATGACAACAAAAAAGATGTGCAGCTGACAATGAAATGCCCTGTAAACCGAAAGCAGATGACTCAGGGGACTGGAATAGAGTGTTTAATTTCTAGGGTGCTCAGCCCAACTTAGTGGTGACTGAAAATCATTAAGCACATTGTTTCAGCCCAGTTCTCAGTGGTCAAATGGCCATCAACCCATTGGAAACAATGGTTGTTTATTACTATGAGAAAAGCTACCTCCACTGGATTGATAGCCTCATTGACAATCAGTCCACAGGACCAAGAACTGTAAGGGCCAATGGCCCTCCCAACCCTCTATATCAGGGGCAGGCAATTATTTTGGGCAGAGGGCTGCTTACTGGGTTTTGGCAAGCCATCGAGGGCCGTGAGACAGGCAGCCCAGGGCAGATAAATATTAAATTTATCCAGGCAGAAGAAGAAACGCTGAGTTATTGTGGTGGGCAACTCAACCCTGAGAGGCACAGAAGGGCCGATCTGCTGACCAGATCCCATGATGAGAGAGGTCTCCTGCATGCCTGGAGCTAAGATCAGTGACATCACTGCAAGGATTCCTAATCTCATCAAGCCCTCCAGCTACTACCCCATGGTCCTTGACCATGTGGGCACTAATGATGTGGCTGGGAGTATTCTTGACCGCATCATGAAGGACTTCCATGAGCTGGGGGTCAGTCTCAGAAAGTCAGGGGCACAGGTGGTATTCTCCTCCATCCTTCCAGTTGGCAGCTGCCAAAGGTGCCAGGATGCCTGCATCAGGGAAGTCAACCAGCAGCTCCAGAGATGGTGTATTCAGGAAGGATTTGGATTCTACAACCATAGCCAACAGTTCCAGGGAGAAGGCTTCCTAGGATAGGACAATCTTCATATCTCTCCTACAGGTAAGTATCTGTTCTCCTACAGGTTGGCTGATCTCCTCCGAAGAGTTTTAAACTAGGTTTGGCGGGGGACAGGGAACCAGTGGTTGATGAGAACCCAGGGTTGGAAAGCCACAATCAAGGCACCAGACCTAACCAGGTAAGCACTAAGGGGAATACATGCCATCAAGGCAAAGGGACACCAAGAGCACCCACTGAGGGGCTAAAATGTCTTTACACAAATGCCAGGAGTTCACACTCCTACTTGCTAGCACACAGTATGACCTAGTCGGTTAAACTGAAACACGGTGGGATTCTATGTACGACTGGGCGGTAGGCATTGAGGGGTACATGTTGTATAGACAAGACAGAGTAGGGAGAAAAGGTGGGGGTGTAGCTCTCTATGTTAAGGAGCAGTACACATCTTCCGTCATCAAGGCAGGAGTGGAGGAGGGGAATACCAAGGCATTGTGGGTCAGGATCCAGGGGGGGCCAGAGGAAAAGGACTTGGTAGTGGGGGTCTACTACAGACCTCCTCACCAGGATGATGAGCTAGATGAGGTATTCTCCAAGCAGCTCTCAGATGCCATACAGGTGAGGAAGGCAGTGGTCATGGGGGACCTAAATTACCCGGACATCAGCTGGGAGGAACAGGCAGCCAAAACAAGCCGCTCAAGGAGGTTCTTACACTGTCTGCAGGACCTCCACCTAACCCAGATGGTGTCCAGTCCCACCAGGGGTAGCGCCTTGCTAGGCCTGGTCTTAGCAATAGGGGATGATCTTGTGCGGGACCTGCGGGTACACAGTAACCTTGGAGATAGTGACCATCACTTGGTAGAGTTCACTATCCAGCAAAGAGTGGGAAAAATATCCAGTGAAGCCAAAGTGTTAGACTTAAGAAGGGCCAAACTTTAGTAAACTTAGAAGCTAGTTAGTGAGATGGCAGAACTCAAGAGCATCGAGCAGATGGGGGTCCAGGAGGGTTGGAGGTTTCTCAAGGGAATGATCCTTGGAGCGTAAAAGGAGTCTATCCCCTTATGCAGGAAAGGGTGTAAGGGGATAAAAAAGCCCCCTTGGCTAAACAGGGAGCTTCAGGAAAGACTGGGGGAAAAGAAAGAGATGTATAGGCAGTGGAAGCAGGGGGCAGCCACCAAGGAGGCATACACCACCCTGGCACGCAATTGCAGAGAGTTAGTTCGGCAGGCCAAGGCAGGACTGGAGTTTAGGCTGGCTACAACAATTAAAGACAATAAAAAGTCCTTCTACAGATGCATAGAGAGCAAAAAGAAAGTGCAGACCAGCATAGGGCCCCTGCAGGACAAATCAGGTCTATTGGTGGTTGACAGAGAAAAAGGCAGAGCTCTTCAATGAGTTCTTTGCTTCAGTATTCCTTAATACTGACTAAGACAATTCCCCCACCTTGAGCATAGACAGATGTCCAAAAGGCACCAGACCACCAAAGGTTAGTGCTGACTTAGTTAAAGATCACTTGGAAGGGCTGGATGGATACAAGTCAGATGGTACAGATGACCTCCATCCACAGGTGCTGAAGGAATTGGCCAGTGTCATTGCCGAGCCGCTGGGATTGCTGTTTGAGCGCTCATGGTGCTCCGGCCAGGTCCCTGAGGACTGGAAGAAGGCCCGCATAGTGCCCATTTTTTAAGAAGGGGAGAAAGGATGAGTCAGGTAACTTTAGGCCAGTTAGTCTTACCTCTATCCCTGGGAAAATACTAGAAAAAATCATCAAAGAGCGTATTTGTGAAGGCCTAGCAGGAGAAACGATGCTGAAAGGAAATCAGCACGGTTTCGTCAAAGGTAGATCCTACCTGACAAACGTTATAGCCTTTTATGAACAACTCACACACTGCCTTGACACAGGAGCTGAGGCTGATGTCATCTAAATGGATTTTAGGAAGGCCTTCGACAGTTTTGCATCCTATTCTCATAGGGAAGCTAACAGGCTTCTGGAGTGGATGCCTACACAGTCAGGTGGGTGGCTAACTGGCTTAGGGACCGCACCCAGAGAGTGGCGGCGGACAGGTCATTCTCGGCCTGGAAGGAGGTGGGGAGTGCGATCCCGCAGGGTTCAGTCCCTGGACTGGTGTTATTTAATATCTTCATCAGCGATTTGGACGAGGGTGTGGTGAGCACCCTCCCCAAGGTCGCAGATGATATCAAGTTATGGGGCAAAGTTAATACACCAGAAGGCAGGGAGCAGATACAGGCCAACCTGGACAGGTTAGATCAATGGGCAGAACGAAATAGGATGCAATTCAACAAAGATAAATGTAAGGTACACCACCTAGGAAGGAGGAATCCCCAGCATACCTACAGGTTGGGGGATACCCTCCTCAGCAGCTCAGAGACTGAGAGAGATCTTGGAGTCATAGTTGACTCCAAGATGAACATGAGCCAGCAGTGTAACGAGGCCACCAACAAAGCCAATCACACCTTGTCATGTATTAGCAGATGCATGACCAACAGATTGAGGGAGGTGATGGTCCCCCTCTATGCAGCATTAGTCAGGCCACAGTTAGAGTACTGTGTCCAGTTTTGGGCACTGCACTTCAAGAGGGACACGGAGAATCTGGAGAGGGTTCACAGAAGGGCCACTTGTATGATTAGTGGTCTCCATGAAAGACTCTACAAGGAAAGGTTGAGAGATCTGGATCTCTTCAGCCTTTACAAAAGACGGCTGAGGGGTGACCTTGTTCCTTGGCCTATAAGTTTCTCAGGGGAGGACAGCAGGGAATTAGGGATGTGCTGTTTACCAGAGCACCCCAGGGAGTAACTAGGAATAATGGGTGCAGACTAGTGGAAAGTAGATTAAGGTTAGACATTAGGAAGAAATTTTTTTACAGTAAGGGTGGCCAGAGTCTGCAATGGGCTTCCAAGAGAGGTGGTGCTATCACCTAACTTGGAGGTCTTCAAGAGGAGGCTTGGCAATCACCTGGCTGGGGTCGTTTGACCTTGGTCCTCTTTCCTGCCAGGGCCAGGGGGTCGGACATGATGATCCATTAGGTCCCTTCTGAACTCTATAATCTATGAATCCATCATTTTCTAAATTTTTTAGGGGCCCTGCAGGCCAGATAGAATGGCCTGGCGGGCCGCATCTGGCCCCCTGGCCACATTTTTCCCACCCCTGCTCTATATGGTTCCCTCATTCCAAGGTCAAGATTATGAATAGGGTAAAGTGAGGGAAGTTAATACTAGTTCAGTAGATAAGAGAGGTCCCCAGCTTCTAGATTGCTTATGAAAGGCAATCCACTGCCTCTCAGAAGCACTATTTTAATGATACAATTTTAAAAGAAAGGAAAACCTCACAGACCACTGTGCCTAGTGCTTCATGAATCTGGCACTCTAATACTACAGTGACCAATATAAGAGAGAGATCCATAGAAAGACAAGCATTTACTCTCTCGTAACTCATGGGCATTAACTTGTATCTGTCTTCCACAGTAAACAACAAATGCAGATGTATCAAGCTAAGAACACTACATTGTCAAACTATCAGGGTGCAATCAGCTAATGTTAACCCTGACATTGCTTGTCCTTTCATATTTCATTTAAAAGAAATTTAATTTGTATTTTGCTAGAATCTTGCAACCAAGAACTTCAACAGCAACTACTGGGATCCAAGTTTTTTTCCCTGGATGCTCATTTCACATACAAATTATGCTAAACCCTTATAACTGATTTTTATTGTGCTCAGAAGAAAGAACCAGAATAGAAACTGTTAATGGCTACAAGAGAGAAATATTGTTATCTTATACTGCCAGGTAAAATACTGTACATTAGCACCACCACAAGAGACTGGTGACTCTAATAAAATCTGTTGGCTTTCTCTCCAGCAATAGCCAATACTGCTAAGGAGGAGAATCAGAGAGACAGCAGCTAGTTCCTTTTGTTTTCTTTGCCTTGGCTGTGGCTGACATTTCTGAAAGACTTTTGTGGCTCCCATCAGCTTACATCACTGACTGAAGAAGGAACAGCAGCTGTATAAATGCCTCAAGAAAACAAGAAAAACAAAGGTCATTGTGTTGAGCCCCAGCTCAAGTCTGGGATCGTGCCCGGTATGCAAAGGCCAATAAAGATACCGGGGTGAAAGTACAAAGAAGGTTTATTGCTAGCAATAAAAGGTGCAAGCGGAATAATTCACATAACAAGCACACCAGATCACTATTTCTAAGCATCTTTTATACAGGAGTTTTCAATGCCTTTGCAAGCGTGCTTGTTTAATGATTGGTTATAAGTGAGTGACGCAAGAAGTTCTTTACTGAGCATGTCTCTATACCTGTGTTTTAGCCATGTATCTCATTTACATACATATGTGTTTCATTAGCATACTTCTTCCCCACCTAGGGGTGTGACTTTTAGTATTTTAATGAGCCCTTTAACTCAGTACTCTGTTTCTTCTTTTGTTTTCAAGCCTCCTTTATCTAGGACTGTCTCCTCCTTATCATTGCAGATGGGCATTTTTCACATAGCATTCTCTTCTGCTTCGTCTTCGAGTAGAGGTTTCTAGGTCACTCCTTACAATTGTTGTTGGAAAGGCATATTATGGAACCTCTGAAAGGAAACACCAGTTGCACAGAGCCCTACTTTAAGGAGCACAGACCAAATGGCTCATGTGTTCACTTCTGTACATATTAGCTCACCTGGGTACCAACAGCAGTGTGTGTAGGCAAACAGAGTGGTAGGGCTGCTCTGTGATTTATTTCAGAGATGAAAAACTCTGTACAGTGCGTTCAGCCAACCTATGATAAAGTAAACCTCTATCCTGCCCCCACCAAATGTTGGGAATAGCCTGGGCCTGTAGCCTGCAAAGTTTATTCAATTACATGACACCAGTTGGGCATATTGAGTTTGCTCAATGTTAAATAATTTTGATGCTCTGGTCAGCCCTGGACTGTGGCTGGACTGAAGTGACCCTCTAGAGACCAGCTCCATGGGTGGGTTTCCAAGTAAGTGGATGTGGGGCAGTTAAGTTTCTTCCCCAAGGCCTTTGTTCCAAAGAAATTACCTTGGTTCCAGTTGGCCTGCAGCAAAAATAATTGTGACGCCCTTAATCCAGTCTAGCAGGCTGCCTGCCCTCTGCAGTCCTGCTGCTCCTCCCCACAAATGCCGAAGCATCAGCAGGAGAGTTGCTTACTGTTTCTTTTGTAGTGTTTTAATCATGACATTAGTTGTCAGCATCAATCACCTATTTGAGGGAGCATTCCAGTCACAGCTGTCACAATCCAAGCTTTATGATACATCATGGGAAATTTAATCTTTAGTACTCACAGACAGTCAGCTGCGGATGTGGAGCATTCACTGAAGCTAAGCAGAGAAAACTGAAAAGTAGGTCTAAATCAGGTTTGTACTTTCCCATCCCTTTGATCCTGTGATGTGCCTGGTTGCTGTAAGTTAAAACAGCTGGAGGCTGCTCTAAGCTGTACTGGTTGCTAATGGCCCCAAGGGATCACTCCATCAGCCAAGGATTGCCAGGATCTGGTCACAGCTTCTCTTCCCTGACCACACCAGCAGCCTATAAATGAGGTTGCACGGAAGGTGCCACTGTGACACTTAATCATTTCTTGGGGCTGAAGGGATTCATTCACCAGTGGCTATCCACACACTCTTTGAAGCTGTTTTGTGCTGCCAAACAGTCACCAATTTGGCAAGGGCCAGGAACAGTGTCTCAGAAATTATTTTATGTAGAATGTTTGGTCAAACAAGTGGCCATCAAAAGATATCATGTACACTGCAACACACTGCAGCTGCAAGTTTCCTAGATGCTCCTGGGTACATCATTCAGTCAGAGTTGAGGACTATGTTAACACTTGATTTTGAACTGACAAAGAACAGAACCCACATCCTGGACTCTAAGTCTTGTGAAATTAACAGCAAGAAAATATCCCCTCCCTCTAGCTGTACTTTCTCATAATCAAAATACAAAAGCAGAAACATAATACATGTTATGTTAAAGTTTTCCCTCTTTGACCATTATCCATAAATTTTCACTCTGTGTGGCGACAGCCACCAAAGATATATGGAGCAGTTAATGAGCAGAAAAGAGACAAAAGGCCTTTGACATATGGGGCTGGATCCTCATCTGTGCTGCATCTGAATTCAGCATAGCAGGAAAGCCAAGCGGGCAGTTACTGAAAGTCACTTTGATTCTCCCACAGTCTTGCTCTGACAGCTCCCACTTTAATTCAGAGCAGCCTAAGGGCTATTCTAAATTACACTGGCTTCAAGTGGTCTCAAGGTTAGTCAAATATAGCCAGTACATCCCAGCTCAAATGCAATAACTCCAGCACATGTGCATGGCATTTCTGCTACTCACTTTGTGCTTCTGGATCTTGATGCAGTTCTGAGCTGGAGATTTGTCAGGTGGAATTAGGCAAGCATACAGTGCTAATCCATCCTCTCGCCAGATCTGCTGCAGCCCCAGCACCTGGAATGGAGCTTTGATCCCACCATTCAGTTTCAAGGAAGGTATCTGTAAATTTATATGAATAGATGCCTTCATTTTATACACAGTTATATTTACAGAAGTCTGCTTCGAGGAATGAATATAACCCTTTGCCCACATTGTGACTTCTGAATGAAGACAGCCTGTGCAGTATAACCCTGGGAGCACTCCAGCTTGATTGGTGAAACTGTCAAGATTTAGGCAGTAGTAATTTTATAAAAATCAAATTAAAAAGGAATAACATGTAGGTTTTAGTAGGTCATGGGATTTATTTTCCCAATAAGGCTTCCCATAACCTCCAAGCTCCACGTTTAGCCAGCTATGAGAGGGGGAGAAAGAGAGACTTGCAACTCATATTACTTCCCTAGCCAGCAAGAAATGAGAACAAAGAGTCCCTGTCAACATCTCCCTGCGCGTTCGTTGCTACAGCAGCACTGTATGCTGCTTTTATTAATGATAATAAGATCAATACAATCTCTGTTAAAAATCAATGCTAAGTGATTATGCCATTATAAGAAGTCAGGGCAGGGTTCTTTAATAAGCCTTCATGTTCCTCATTACTGATCAGTTATAGCCACAAGCACATCAGTCACCTTCGTTTTATTTAGGCTGAAGCTGGATGTTTAGATAGGCTTTATGTTTTGTGGGGAAAAGGAATATTCTTTTTTTTTAATGTACAGATCTAATTTGAAATAAGGATACAAAGTGACTTATGCTAGCCCTAAAATGAACACTAGGAACCATGCATCATGAATATCAATATATTTCCAGTAAAATGCTTTGGATACATAAACCTCTAACTGGCCAAGACAAAAACCATAAGACTCATAAAGTCACACTCAGATGTGGTACATTTGGTACAAGGCTAGCATGAGAGACATTGTTATTCCTGGATAACCCTGACAGGGAGTAGAAAAAGGCAGTATCAGTGGGCAGAAGCAGTAGGATACCCAAAAACCTGGAGAGGAGGGAGAACAGGCAAAAAAGAGAGCACAGTACAGAAAAGATTGGGAGAAGAAGTTACAAAAACCCACAAAAGGGAGGGACAGCTAGTGCAAGGTCAGGACCCCTCATGCCTCATAAAAGATGAGAAATTGGGTTAACTTCTGACTTATGGAGCTGCAATTCTTTTTGGGAGGCTCTGCTATCACTTAAACCTTGTTTCTTTGGTTTATGGCCCTATCAGGGTGTCTAGATATTTTAATAACCCTGCTATGTATTCTACTCTGGACTTGAAACTATTTTCAATAAAAGAATTAAGGGGTGCCTGTAGATGTGTGAGGACACTGCTCTGACACGCTGTAATTACAACATATTAGAGTAGACAAGATTAATCAAGTCTGCTGGAGCATGCTCCATCAGCCTCCATGTCTTGTGTATTCAGTGTCCCTGTGCTTCAAAATGGCAGCAGGGGTGCTTTAACTAAAGCTCATCAAATAAGCTTTAGTTAAAGCGTGCCCACCAGCATTTTGAAGCATGGAACACTGAATACATGAGACACTGTGGGCTCTTCGAGCTGATCTAATTAAAGTACCCCACCCCTGGAGCATGTATAAAGACCCCCTAAAATTCCCTCTCCATATAGGGCTTGGAGACATTTGTGCAGGTCAGTGACATCACTGTGAACAACACAACCTGACACTGTCTTGAACACTAAGGACTAAATTCTATTTCCCCTTCATGCACCAAAGCGGCACTTACGTGGCTGCATAACTACAATTTTTGGCACTTATGCAAATTTTGGATTCTACTTCCATTTAGAGCAGAACAGGCTCACAAAAGTATAACTGCCAGAAGTAAGGTGGTAACCTCCTGCACTTTCTAGTCCAGAGTTTAGTGGTTAGGGCACTTGCACAAAAAGCAGAAGACCCAGGTTCTGGGTCCCTCTCATTCTGAGCCTGCATCGCCTCCTTCCCAGAAAAATGGCAAAACCATGAGGCCATGGGCTCAGCAAGGACCAAAGTAATCTCCATCCTTTCTCTTGAACAGGGGTGGGCAATTATTTGGGCTGCAGGGCAACTTAATGAGTTTTGATGAGCTGTTGAGGGCTGTGTGCACTCACATGCTCACACTCTCGTACACTCATACTCACACACACTCTCACACTTGTACTCACACATAATCTTGCACTCACACACACTCACACACTCACACACACATGAGCTCCCTGCAGCTGGGCTGAGGCTGGTGCCAGAGCAGTAGTGGAAGAATGATCATGAGCCCTGCTGGTGCTGTAGCATCTTATCTCCAGTCCTCCCCTCCTCATGCTGCCTGGCTTGGCTGACTCTGGCAGGCTGCAACAGAGCTGAGAGCCACACTGTGCTGGAGCCAGGGCCATAGCATTTGCAGCCCCACACGGAGAGGCTGCACGGTGGGGAGGAATGCCCTGCCTCTTGCCCCACCCTGCTGTGCAGAACTTGGCTTGGGGGGGCCAGGGCAGGGGGCTCAGTTCCCCCCATTGAATCACTGTCCCCCAAATTGGCCAAATCCAAAGCGAATACTAGTTGCTTTGCACAGGCCTATAAACTGGGGGACGGAAAAAATAGCTTCTATTTCCCTTGGAGAGGAATGCTAATGTTGAATGGATGAAAAAGATGAGGAAGAAAGAGAATATTTGAGAATGAAGGCTGGAGAGGATGGAAGCTGGGGGGGCTCCCAAGTTTTTATAGCTGGTCTAACACTCATAATCAGACTAACAACAGTGAGTGGTGAGACCTCTCATTAGGATAAAACAGAACAGACCCAGGCCACTAAGTTCCGATAAGTTTGTACCACTTATTCAGATAAGAGTCAGCTCTTACCCAGAACAAATAATCGGAAACAGCCATTTCTATTCATTCCTGTTTTACTGGAGGACACTGAATAGACAAGTCTCTCCTTTTTTACTGGTCACTTTCAAATAGTTTGTTCTACTGAATGTCATTGTTTTCTGTTGCACACTCTTTGAAAACTAAGGGCCTGGTCTAGCTTCTATAGGGAACTCTTTCCATTGACTTCCAGAAGGATAAGAGTAGGGCCTGATATTTGCTTTCTTTGGGTTCAGTCTTTGCTTTGGGACACTGGAGTAAGGAAATTTTGTAATATGGATTATCCATTTTCTGGTGGGCAAAAGTCATCTAGAAACCTGGTGTTACCTATTTGCTGCATTTCACTCTATGTACTCACCAAGGAGAGAAGCCAAGTAACAAGGGCTTGATAGATGTTGGCTGCTGTCAATACAGTCTCTGGGAAATGTCCATCATGCTGACCAAAGGCAGCTACCTGTCCACAACTGGATAGCCAAATTGTCATCAGAAGCATCTCATGTTTCATGCTGTCATGACTAGGCAATGTGTTAATATCTGGCAAAGAAGAAGCTTCCTGTTGAAGGAGAGTGGGAACATTAAAATAATTTGTATTACAAGATCTTAAATAGAAAACAATATTACTTTTGATCAATACTACTGTCTGAATGTTACCAATGCAGGTGGTAATCAGAGGTTTTTAGTGATAATGTGGTCACAGTCTCACTTTTACCCTATAGCAGGGGTCAGCAACCCCCGGCATGTCTGCCAAGCACAGCACGTGAGGCCATTTTGCTTGGCACGCCCCTGACAGCTTAGGCTCTAGGCAACTGCTAAAACCTTGGAGCAGATGGTGGGGAGGGTCCTGAGGCAGCGCAACCCCGGCCTCTCCCCTGCTGCTGGCACAGAGCTAATGATTGGGATCTGGAGCCTGGCGCAGCTTTTTGTAACCAGCCTGGGCTCTTGGCAGCTGCACCAGTCAACGGGCAGGCTGCAAACAGCTGCACCAGGCTCCATAGCCCTGGCATCAGCTCCATGTTGGTGGTGACTGCACGTACACCTCAGAGTGGACAGCAGGAGGACTGTGCTGCCTCAGGCCCTACCCCCACCATCCACTCCAAAGCATGCATGCACCCGCTGGTATGGAGCTGATGCCAGAGCCCAGAGCAGCAGTTTGCAGCCTCCTGGCTGCCACCAGCCCAGGCTCTGGTAGCTGCTGCCAACCATGGAGCCCAGTCTGCTTGCAGCAGTGCTTGCATCTGAGCCCATCTGACTCCCACTTGCTCCGAGCCCAGCCCTGGCCCAGCCTCCCCACCGAGATGAGGCTGACACTTCCCCGTGCCAGGAGCACAGCACCTTTTGCGGACTTAGCTGTGCGGGGTGGGTGGTTGGTTGGACTGATGGGCAGGCTCTGGGCTGGGGCCTTGGCCAGCTGCACTGCAGCCCGGGGGCTGGCTCCCCAGGGAAGCACAGGGGCTCTGGCAGGACTAGGGCACTGTTGGGTCAGACTTTGTCCAGTGGCCCAGGAGCCTGGCTCCATGCACCCGCACATCTGGTTCTGTGTGTTTTTCTGCCTCTGTCTGGTTCTGTGTGTCTGTGTGCGGTCTCATGTGTCTGCTCTGGGTGTGTTCTGGTTCTCTGTGTTTGTGCATGTGGCTCTCTGTGTGCGTGTGCCTGATTCTCTCTCTGCTCTTCTTTTTCTTTCTCTCTCTCTCTCCTCTTTCTCTTATTTGTCTCTTTTTTCTCTCTCTCACTGCAACATGCTCAACAAAAAAGGAATACACAACAACAAAGGCAATATCTATGATTATTAAATATGCAGTGCATCTTGCCATGTACCCCCCACCACACTCATTTTGTTTTTCTGGCATGCCAGCACTCTGGCACCTTCCAAGATAGACATTGTGGTTTTTTCGGCACTCCAGCCATAAAACGTTGCCTACCCCTGCCTTATAGCCACAAAAAGGAACGTTCAATAACACAATGCACCCTAGCACCAAGCTGGAAGATTGATTTCATACTGTCACAGAAAGAGAACCAACTACTGAATCCCAGCACCAATTCCTGTAGCACTGTAGCCTTTTTCTTGGAGGTTTTTCATCCATGTCTTGACTAGGTCCAGTGCTACTTAGCATGTGAAAGCTAATGTGATCACAGCTGGAGGCAGTACAACTGGAGTCATTCAGTATTAATTATTAACCTACAGTACTAACTGCTAATCAAAGAAATACCATTGACTCAAGCCTGCATTACTGTTTGTTCTGCCAAACAAAGCTCATTTATCTTTGATGTTAAATTTAAAGTTAACTCTCATGGCATCTTCTTGAATATAACCAAGCATAGGTATTCTGTCAATTAGGAGAAGAGCCCCTCCCCTTTTTTGTAAAGAAAACACAGTTCTCATATCTTTTATAAGCATTTAATATATTCTGGAACACTCCACAACTTAATTCCTAATTCCCTAAGAAAAGCATACAGTTAGCATTTTACTTGTGCATGCTGCTGAGTGAGTTGAATTTGAGAATGAAACCATAACATAGAATGGAAAAGATGGTTACCTGTTCCCTGGGAGGTAAAGACTGTATTCTTTTTGTGTACCCAGGGTCCATGCCCTCACAATCAACATGGCCAACACTATAAAGAGTGGGGTGACCTTAAGTGACATTCAGTTGCTTTGTCAATAAGAATATGATATGAGAAGATTTCAGATAAATGGACAGAGCAGGAATCTGTATAAACAACACACCTCAAAGAATCAGAATTTCTGCAAAGCAAGTAACCATGCTTCTTTGAATGATTGTCTACACAGATTCCACTCTGTGCAATTAACAGACAGTACTGCATGACTAGAGACTGGGAAAACGTAACTGCAGAACCTCCCTATTAAAATCAGCATCTAAACCAGAAGCCTCTCCAGGAAATAACAGGAGACAAATGTGTATCCTTACAAGGTCTCTAAATAGCAGCCTTTCATGCCTCAGATATTGTTATATTACCCTAACAAGCAGCAAAAGCTGGTGGAGCCCCAGTGGAATAAGTTGTAATGGAACCCAAAGGTCCTCCCTAGCTATCTGATAGTAAGTATTATGTAGCTTAAAACACATTTAGGCAATCTCTAGCTGAATACAAGTTACCTTTGAGCCTTCTCTGTAAATGCCACAGTGTCTAAGAGAGAACTGAAACAACTGTGTTCTGTCTAAAAAAATAAGAAAGCCCTCACCATATCCAGAATGTAAAGTTTTGTATTACCTGGTATGGAGTGAGGTTCCAAGAAATAAATGGAAGACATTGATGGCTGAAGTGAAATCTAAACCTGTTTTCAGGAAAACTCACGTCGTTATGGTATATGGAAGACATGAGCTTGGATTTCATACACCTTTCTGGCCATAATACTAGAGAGATTGCTTTTCCCAATTGGCAAGTAACAGAGGAAGCCAGTTGTCACAGGTCCTACCATACCAGTGAAAACTATGTTGAGATCAGATCAGTCTCCTGGTCAGAAGACATGAATGCAGGCCAAGATCTCTAAGTATAATTTAGCAGGGGAGTCACAAGTTCTCTCATTCCCTGATAAAATCATCCCTAAATTCTCTTCTGAGATGCTAGCAGACAAGCCAGAATGTGCCAGGCAGGAAACTCTATTGAACTTTGAAGAGAAAGAGATGGAGCAATCCCATCCAGGATAGCTGATTTATAAGAAGGCTCTGAGATAACATATCAGACAGAAGCTCAGGAGCCACAGGCATATATATAACCTCTCTTGGAACTCTCCTACACAAGGAAAGTTACCCTGAATTTACCATAGGTTAGTTAAACTGCACCAAAGCCCTGTGTAGACTCTCACGTAGAATTAAATGTTCTTAATTTAATTTAGTTTAATTCTCTTTGGAAGTGAAGTAAAGCTAAATCAAATTAAGGACACTTCGGCCGTGGCCAGACGAGCAAGCTGTGCAGTATGTGTCACCGCAAACACATCTGTGGTGCCACATACTACACATTCAGATGTTCTCTGTGCTGCAAAGGAGCGTTGCCTGTGTGTGTATGCCACTCTGCCTTTTTTTCCCCACAGGTTTTTTTGACCCCTGGATATCTGTAGCAGAGCCTCCTACATCTCTGGGCCATGGCTGCACAATTGGCCTCTGTGCGGCACTGCTGTCATGTTTTCTGGTGCCCCTGCTCTGCACTCTGCCACCTCATCTGCTCTCCAGCTGGCCCTGGGCAGGCTCCTCTGCCCAGATCCAGGGCCAGATTAACCCTTTAGTGGGTCCTAGGCAAACAAACTAGTGGGCTCTGGGCTGGTTGAGACTGCCCATTCTCACCCCAGTGCTGCTGCCCACGGGGAGCAGGAAGCAGAGCAGTGTTTGCAAGTCTTGCGAGAAAAAATAGCAGCAATGCCTTTAAAAACAAGCCCAACACATTTCAAAGAGAGGGGAGTGGGGCTGCTGCTCCTGGTGGTGGGGGCTGTGCACCATGTGTGGGAGTGTGTCATGGGTCCCCACACACCTCACCCGAGCTCCACACTCCTGCTGCCCCCGGGGTGCAGGCTCCGCACTCCCACACAGCTAGAGTCCCCATCCCGCCCAGCACCCAAGCAAGCTGGAGGCTGGGGAAGGCACACAGATCCCTGGGGTGGCAGCCCTGCCCAGAAGCTGCGTGCTGGCTGGGCTGGGTCCTTCCTCAACCCCTTCTTGTTTCTGCAACTGGGACCCACAGTTTGGGAACCACTGTATTATAGAAAAGCCTAAGATAAGCAACCTCTAAATAAAAAAAGCCCAAAAAACCCACAACTCGTGACTCTAAAAATCAAAGCGACTTTTAAAAAAAACAAGCTTAATTCCACTTATAATAAGCAGACTTGGCAACACTAGTGGCAGTGAGGCCAGTGGGGGGGAGGGGAAGAGGAGAGGAAAGGAAGGGAAGGGAGGCAGATGGGGCCATTCATGCTGCTGCCACAGAGGGAAGGACCAGGTCCCCCTCACAGCTCTGGGCCCTAGGCATGAGCCTAGTTTGCCTATGTGTTAATCTGGCCCTGCCCAGGTCTCGCCACTTTCCTCACCAGCAGGGATCCTAATGTTCCCTGTTTAAAAATTGCAAATTCTCTTATAAAAAAACCCAAATTCTCTCATTAAAATACCCAAAATTTGTGTTCTTCCACGATTAAAATGAAACTCCACTATATAGACAGAGATAAGTTGGGCAATGTTTTATTGATATATTTACAATTTTAAAGCAATTTGGAAGCCTACCAATGCCTCTATCATCATAATAAAATTAATTCTAAATATCTATACACCTTGGCACATGCTTTTGGTTTTAGTATCAGAGAAAAATCTGAGCTGTCCCTGCCCCCTTTGCTCACCAGGATGTGGGGGCAGCTGCAGCTGGACCTGCAGCTGCTTTGTGGTGCTGAGCCACACTGATTTGCCAGTGCTCTGTCCCTGTCCATGCCCTTGCCCCTCACTCCCAACCCACAGCCCCGCCTGTGTCCCTCATTCCTGACCCACAGCCCCTGCCTGCCCCCTACTTGCTCCTTCCCAGCAGCAGCTCCATCCCAGACCCAGGACATGGGTTGACCTGCAGCTGTCCCACCTGCTGCATCGTGGCTCTGAGCAATGCCAGCCCTTGCTGTTCTGTTCCCTGTGCCTGTGCCTAGGCCCCAGAGATCCCCAAGTCATGCCTAGGATGCCCTTGACTGGGGCTCAGGGACTGAACTGGGCAAGCCCCTTCCCTTCCAGGCTGGCCTCCCCATGCACAGGCTGCTCTAGGGGACAGGGGGGCTCTAAGCCTGGCTCTGGTGGGCCCTCCTATCCAGAGCACTCCCCCATCCCCAGCCCCCATCTTTCTGTCTTTCACACACATCCCCGCTGTCACCTCCATCCCTCCCCCCAGCCCATTACATCCCCTAAGTGGTTCCTGGGACCAGGAGCCCCCCAGGCTGGGGCCGTATGTCCCAGCACTGGTGTGGGCATGGAACAGGGATGCAGTGTGGCAGTTGCCCCTGCAGCCATGGCTCCCACCAGCAGGACTTGTCCTGTCTGCTGGGTGGGCATGCAGACTGTGAGATTTATAGGAGGGATGTGGGGCTTCTTAGGGGTGGGGAGTGTGTGCAGGGTTTGTGGAGGGATTTAAGGGGAGTTTGTGTGTGGGTATATGGGTAGGGGTGGGGTTTGTGGGGGGGTGTGGGGCTTATGGAGAAGTGTGCAGATGTGTGTAGGGTTTGTGGGCAGATTGAGAGGGGATTTGCAGGCATGCAGTTTGTGGGTGAGGGGTTCGTACATTGGATGTGGGGTTCCTGGGTGGATTGTGGGGGTTTTCATGGGTGTGGGGTTTGTAAGTGGGTGGGGGGGTGGTGTTTGTGAGGGGATTGTGGGGGGCACCCGCCACACATCCATCTGCAACCCTCCTCCCACGGCATGCAGCAGCAGCCAGCAGTAGGCCCTTGGCGATCTCATGGCCCACTGCAGGCGGAGACCCCTGGCAGTGCACGGCAGCATCTGAGACCTGGGGACTCCATGTGTTGCACAGAGCCAGCCCAGTTTGCTGGCATACACTTTCAACCAGGACCAGGCCGACTCCTGCTGTCATCCAGGTCTCCTGGCACTGCACACTGGAGCAGCGCGCCATCAGGCCAAGCCAGATACTGCCTCCACATGCCTTGCACATCACTGGGCTGGGCCCCACACACCATCAGGCCAGGCTGGCTTCTGCCTCCATGTGCCCTGTGCATCATCTCCATTGTGCACAGGGCACATGGAAGCAAGAGCTGGCCCAGCCTGATAGCATGTGGCTCCTGCATACAGTACAGGGAGTCCCGGGTGACGGCAGGAGCCGGCCTGGTCCTGGTCAAAGGCATGCCCCAGTGGACTGGGCCGGCTTCATGAGCCACATGGAGCCCCCTGGTCTCAGGTGGCACAGCACTGCCGGGGATCTCTGCCTGCAGCGGGCCACAATGCCCTGAGAGCCCGCCACTGGCTGCTGCTATCGGGGACAGAATCAGAGGGAAATAATGAACTATCTAAAGAGATTTTATTTACTGCCAGTGGGCAAATAATTTATGAAGGAGCTAGTCTTAACTAAATCATTCTAGACAAAAAATTCTGAAATGAGCTGTGTTGAATACTCAAGGGATGCAGATGCACTGTATTTCACACATGGGCTACAAGACAGTGGTAAGAAGGAACTGAGGGGCAGCTGAGACTGTCTTGTCCCTTATATCTTAAACTCTGGTGGCTGTGGGAGCATGAGGTGCAGTTATAATCTCAGCAGACAATGCTATTCAAAAATAATCTGTACCTAGAGTCCACCTACTCAGGCAATTACTCAAAGAAAAATGGCACTTTGTACTGTAGTCTCTGGCTTTCCAGGTTTTACAACAGAGCTGTCTACAATTATAGCAGGCTGAGGCTTAGTAGATACATGTTTGTCAGCCAAACTTAATGTTATTTTGTTTCCAAGAATGTGCCACTAATTGGTAAAGTTATGATTTTGTTGGTAGTTCATAAAAAAAACAATAGTTGGCATTGCAGTAAATTTCTTTTCAAGTTTATATATTAAATTGGACTACCATTCGTGCTGCTCTACTATTGGTAGGTGCTACTGAGATTTTTCAAGGCTGAATGTTACCGTGAGTAGAATGATTCAGGAGACTGGGAAAGGGCTCTGAGATCTTAAGACTCCACTCCAGGTTGGTAACAGGTAAATGTGATTGCAATATAATTATTGTTTGATACATCCAGTTTATTCATGTTATTATTAAAATCACTCCTCCCTCACAAAGGTCTCTCCCTGTCGAGGGGAAGACCTACTGAAGGAAGACAATGTACAAATACTTGACCAAACTTAGAAGCCTTTGATCTCTAAAGCTCCCAGTATAGCGTCTTTTCTACCACTACTTTCATATTAAGAGTGTATAAAGAGGAAGCAAGATGTTACATTCTCTTGTGATATATCTTCGTAGTTCTATGCAGCCCTAGCAGCAAAGACTAAATTTGGGTGCATTCTGCATTTAAAAACTAGAAGAGGAGGAAAGTGACTTCCCAATTTAAAAACAGAAGTATATTGAAGGCCTTTCCCTTTCCCTTTATTTGGCAGAAGGCATGGAGGTGGATGGGATCTTACTCACACTGGCTGGAGGATTCATAGAACAGACATTTGCAGCTAAGTCTAAATTTATCCTTCGATGTCATCCTCACCCCAGCCTGGATCATGGGGATTTAACAGGCAATCCCTGATGATTGGCAAATTACCGACTGCAAAAATCTTCTGCCAAATGATGCATCTGCTGTACACTTGTAAATGTGAACTGATTTTGAGGTACTTTAGCAGTTCTGGCTAATCCCTTTAATGAAGTCTTATTTCCTTTCTACTGAAATGGCTCCAGCATTGCATATCCACCCCTTACAATTTGCACTACTCATGGTGGGGAAAAAGGCAAGTGTGCAGGAGGCACTGCCATGTGTTTTTTCAAAAGGCCGAAGACTGGATGGTGTTGTGCCTTACACACCTTAGAAATGTAGTTGCAGACACTTAACAACCATGTCCATCTCTCCCATGAAAGACAGCTAAGATTCTTCTATGGCTTTTTGAATTCCAGAGTTAGATGAAGACATATTGGAAATGTCAAGAGCTTGTTCTTTTCCATTCTTTAGGGAAAGGAAAAATAATGACAATACCATCTGTTAGTCAATTTGAAATTCCACATTATAATGTAGAATCAACCCTGAAACCATCCAGAGAAGTATTTTATCACTGCAAAATGGAAGTGATGGATAAGAACGAGAAAGTGTCTGAATTTCCAGGATTTAACTGGAAGAAAATACTGTAATTAGGAAGGTAACATTTAATAACAGAAGGGACAGTATGATTGACATTGATGGTCTGAATGGTCTTTCTGTTAATGTGTTTTTGTACTAGATTCATATTCTTATAACGGTAGTGATTTTTCTGAATTTCAAACATGCTAAGGTTACTGAGCTGAGAAATACGGCTGTTTCAAGACAGCACTGAAATTTTCTAACCTGAACCACTTATCCAATTGCTGAAATGGATGAAGTATGAACCTCCAAAGCAGATCATTCTATAGCACTGCCAAAATAAGATTATAGAAATGCAAGGATCTGAGTAACAGAAGACTTATTTGCTGCTCTCACGACTTTTCTCCAATTTGGTCCAGACATTACATATTGTTATTTAAGCAGAAAGCAGCATTTCCTTGCTGAGAATAGCTTCTTCTCCTTCCTATTATTCACAGTCTCTAGCTTGAAAGAAATAACCTTTCCCGTTTTGGAAGTATTATCAGATTTGGAATGAGCTCTTCCCTCTGTTGGAGCCTGAGAGGGCTAAGTCTGTCAGTATCTAAGCCAGAGCATAAAAAGAGGAAAAGTAATAGAGAAGAGTTGGCTCATCAACCAGAATGAATGCAGCGTGGGAGTGCGGATGGGAACCTGCTGTTACACAAGACCCAAGGTCTGGCTGGGGCAAAATTTGATTTATACCATTTTTATTTTCCCCCAGTTCTGGGACCAGCCCCTGGTGTCATTCACAGCATCCTCAAAGCTGTGAGAGATTCTGTGCCCAAAACACATTCTAGTTAGGGCAGGGTTTGATTTAGTGATCTGAGCAGAGGATTGAGAACTGGGAACTCATGTCCTAATCCTGGCTCCAAGACAGGTTCCTTCTGTATGTTAGTTATGCTCTCTACCCAATCTGTAATCTGGAGATAACACTCTTAGTTCAGTTAATTAACAGCAGGATGAATTATTTATTGCCTGTAACATGCTTTACAGATGTGCTAATTTCTCTCACCATTTTCAATTTTTTTTTTTTTGCCTGATGAAGGACTGTGTATCTGAAAGCTTGCAAAGAACAACTTTTTTGCAACTATTTAGTTGGTCTAATAAAAGATATTATCTCTACCCAAAGAGTTTGTCTGCCTTACAGATGGAGAGCACAAGGTTATGGAGAAATACTAGCAATACAACTCTATTCCTCTCTCATACAATCTAGAGAAAAAATTATTTCAAATCCACTTTTAGCTGAATAAAATACTTCTTCTGTACTGCAGCTCTTCCTTAAGAGATCTCACCACACTTTGCAAACAATGGCAGCGATGTTATCCTCATTTTACAGATGTGAAAACTGAAACATGTGGCAATGACTTGACTAGTTTAGCATAGCATGGCTTGTTAATTTATATGTCAGTATGGGCTTGATCCTGCAAGTTGCTTACCCTCTTTAGAGTTGGTGAGTGCTCATGACTCAAATTGGCTTAACTGAAAGCCAAAAGTGCTCAGCATTTAGTAAGATCTCAGTTCTATCTGCAAGGTGCCATCTAATTTTTGGTTATTACTTCTACTGCCTGTCTTGTCTTGTCTTGTCTTGTCTTACTCAGACTACAAACTCTTCAAAACAGGGAACACACCTTATCTACAGACTTGAACTTAAGAGATGCTGAGAATCTGCAATCCCCAATGTTATCTGAAACCACTGTTAAATATTCAGGAGGCAGCTATATACTTTTAAAATAATAACATTTGCAAGATTCTTCTGCCCTGTAACCTCAGATAGGCCACTTGAAATTTCATTTAATAGTCTTGCCATTCAGGACAAGTTTTCTCTTGTGTTCATTGTCTGGATCTCTATTATTTGTATTACAGTAGTGCTCAGAGTTCCTGATTTGAGATATCTCCCCCCCTCCCCCCCCCAACCCCCATCACCATTGTGCTAAGTATTGCACAAAATCCAAATAACAGAAATTAGGGATGGAAGGTCTGGGAAACAGGGGGGAGGGGAGGTTGTTTGTTTTGGTTTGTTGGCTGTTTTTTGGTTTGCTGGAATAAAAGCAAGGAGGAATAGAAGCAAGCAGACACTATGCTCTAATTGCTGCCAAGATGGCTGCCATTTCTCTCTGGCCCCAGCAAGCAGAAAAGGCGGAGACCTGGGTTAGCTTTCTCACAGCCTCAGTAGCTACTGGGTGAGTACTGTAGTTTGTGTCTGAAGCAGCAATTCAGTTGGCTCAAGGCAAGGGTGCTGCTGCATGAAGTCTGTAGTATCTTGATGAGGCTTGTGTTATGGAAATGGCACTTTTATTATTTACATGAACTTATGTAAAGAACTATTTAAAGTAAAGAAGTAACAGTCTTGTTACTGCCCTTGCAAGGGTCTGTGGCCTAGTTTTCTTGCTGTCCCACCATACCAGGAAGATCCTGATACCTCACCAAGACTGTCTCCTAAGATGTCACATTTCCTGGACACTGTGTTTTCAGGAGGACTTATTCTATGGTCAACCAGTTAGCCATGACTCTGGAAAAATCTTGGTCTCCACATTCAGCCTTCCAAAAATGTGGTCGATGTTTTATTAAGGCATGTAGTACATGAGAAAATACAGTATTTAATGGCCTCTGATAGATATCCTACCACCTCCTGAAGTGATCCATTCCAGTGTTTATCTATCCTTACAGTTAAATGACTTTTCCTAATGTCTAGCCTAAATCTGTGCCTAGTATAAACCCATTACTTATCTTCCTATTTTCTGTGGAAATGGAGAACAATTCTCTTACATCTTAGATGGCTGTTATCATGTCCCACCTCAAATTTCTTTTCTCTAAACTAAGCAAACTAATTCTTTTAATCTTTCCCTACAGGCCATGTTTCCTACACCTCTGTTATCATCTTGTCATTCTCCTCTGGACATATCTTTCTTGATTTTGACTTAGAAATCCAGCAAAGGAGTACTCATCAGTACTACTATTTCATGCTACTTTACAGTTGCACAAGAAAGCATGTGCAAAGCCTGGGGAAAAAAAAACATAGCAGTTCTGACTCTCAGTTCTGTACCTGAGGGAAGAGTCCATACTACTTCTCTAAGAATATGTCCACACTGCAGTAGCAGCATGTCTCAGCTAGGATGGCCTGAGCAAAATCCACCCACCTGCTCCCATACCTATAGTGCCAACCAGAAATATACCAGCGAAGACACACTAGGGTAGGGTTGTTCTTAGTAGTCACTCTTAAGCACATTGGAGACCAAGATCTTGAGAGTGGCTGCAGAGAGATACCACAGAGCCTCTTCACCGGTGTCTTTCCAGGTTTGGAGCACCCATGGGGGAGAGGGTGTGCTCAAGAATGGTCTAGCTGAAGCATGCTGGTGCTGCAGTGTTAACATGTCCTAAGAGTGGTGCAGAGACTACAGTCAGGTACACACATACAGGTTCCCTTGCAAAAACAGGGCCAGATTTAGTCTCACTTAGTTGCTCCATTGATCTCAGCTCTGAGCTGAAGACCCCGCCAGCAGGAATGTTGAGGTCTATTCTGATCTCAATAAAGTGGCTTATGGAGTAACATATTTCTCAGCATGAACAAAGATGATAGACTCTGGCCTATAAATAACACAAGCTTAAGGCAGCTACTGCTCCTGCCAACCAGCTTAGGACCTGTCAATGAGTAACTGCTTTATGTAGACATAAGGATACAGAAACTGTCTCCTCTCCTGCTCCCTGGCAGATGGGAGATAGAGTTTAGCTACTGAACATTTTACTTTATTCCCTTCTCTTCAGACCTATCTCAGCTATTCTGTTAATATGGATGGAAGAGTATTGAGGGACCTCCACTGGCAGCAAACTCTGCATGGATATAGCACTGGAAACTATATTCATTTCACTTATATTAACCTTTCCCTTAAGCAAAAGCAACAAATGTTTCCATCTGTCAAGATCAGCCATAAGTATATTCAATAATGGAGCTAAATTCATATTAATCACCTCCAAGATGCACCAAAGAATATAAAGGATTAAATATTTCATATCTTCCTGGGGCCATTTCAAATTCCAATTAGAGAACCAGGACAGAAAGCAGCCAGAACTCTAGAAAGATCTCAGTTTTCATCCAATTAATTTCATAGTTGGAAAGAGGTATAGGTAAAGTTGGGAGCACCTGCAAAGGCACACAATAGGATCCTTGCTTTTAACTTTCAAGATTCACTGAGTGATCGTCTTCCCTACACCCACCTCCCACTACTTCACTTTGGAGAAAAATTCAATTTTATACCATGGGGGTCAGTAGAGGAGGTATCCAGAATGGAGAGGAGGGCAGTTACCTCCACAGAACTCTGAGCAAGTACAAAGCAAGTGGCATGGGAGTATGGATGATAAATATCTCTGCATGTTTTCAACCTGTTCTTGGGAGAATGGGACTGCTAGGACATGACCCAGAGGTCCTACAGTGCAGGTTTGGCATAGTGGCTTGAGCTGGCCCTGGAAAAGGTGTCAGTAACAAGGAGAAACCAGGGCAGGATGTGTTATGGGTTCATGACAATTAAAATATTTCCAATTGAATGCATCAACCTTTGCATTCTTTCGCCTATCCTTCTCTTTAATACTGCATTTCTAATTGCATTAGTAGCTGTGAGTCTAGGACTAGCATAAGATGGAATTGTGGCTAGTTCTGATATATATGCACACATTCTGCAGAGGAGAGTGCCAAAAGCTACTTGCCAGGAGGTCAACAGCCAAGGCTTACTTCTATAGAACTCTCCGGGACAGTTCAGAATTTGGAGTCAGATTGTATGCAGCAAAGGGAATATGGTGACAGAGTAATTAAGGCATCCTGCTATGGTTCCAGAGGGCATGAGCTTAAAGCCTCTCTTTGGAAATTGATTCAGCTGTAAACGAGCACCTAGTTACTCAGGTAACTGAAGATGACTAAACGTGATACTAGATACATCACTTCCTCATATACTGTTGCCTATAGAAACTGGTGTGACTTGATTATGTTAGCCCAATGAGATATTTGGGTCAGGGAGGCACCAAAGGCAAAGCTAGTGTTAACTAATACATGCTCCTCCAAATCTGAGTGTGTGGTGTCTCTGCTTGACTTTCTTCCATTCTCTCTCTCCATCTGCCACATTCTGTCACTTTGCCTTCTCTCACCCTCTTGCTGTCCTATCCTTTGCCATTCTTTATCCCTTCTACATGGATGTTAGTTTTAGGCAGATATTTACTCTTATCCCATTATTCTTACCTATTTCATCTCCCTTGCCATCTTTCCCCTACTTCCCCCTCCCCTCCAGCATCCCATGGGGCTCTATGGGATGAAAAATGGAGTCTCCCACAAGGGCCAGGTCAAACAAAGGCCATTGGGAAGACCGCTGTCCTCCTAGGTCTCCCAAATAGCAATTTGTTCTTCTCATAAGCCTCAGCAGTACAGCAGGGAGCAGACCTCATTTTTGCTCCCTGCTGATTGACAAAGGCAAGAGAGAACTTTCAAATGAACTCTAGAAAGCATTCTATCAACAGAGCTTTCCACACTCCCAGCAGCAGCCAGTGACCCAAGCAGTTTAGACGAGACACAGTGATTCTGCCTTGGAAGTGTGCGTCTTTGAATGGGCACAATGCTGTCACTCCGGAACAAAAGTGATCTTCAACTGACAGCTACAGAACTGGAAATAGAAAACTTTTGCTCATGCTTCCCTTGTCAAGTGCCTGGTTAGTTCTAATCCATTCTCCTTCCTCCTCTCTTCTGGTGGCTGTTTCCCTCCTCTCTACTCCTCCCAGGTTGTTAATTGTCCCCTTTCTTTTCCTTTTTTTCCCTCATTAGGAACCCTGAGGTGTAACTAAGAGGATGAAACTAAGAAAAAGGACCTAACTTACAGTCCGAATAATCAATAAGCCTCTTAATGGTAAGAATATGCAGACTCCCCAGGGAGTGGTGGGCACCCTATACTTAAATCACTTAAAATAAATGAAGCATTAAAGAATATCTTGTGAATCATCAGAACCATCAGATCCATTCAAGAGTCTGTACTTGTAGCTGGATTTTGTTTTGAGATGAAACACTTATAGATAATCTAAGAATGTTGCAGGCGCTAGCATCCATGACTGCTCTATAGATTCCCTGGGATCTGCTCTTTGAGTCCCTGGAAATCCATGAAAGCATCTATTTTTGTATTGTGCTGTCATTTTAACTTTCAAACTAAGCCAAAAGTAGCTAAAGCAGGAGGACCTATCCATCTTTTCTGTTAACAATCTTCCCAGGGCTTGAACTGCTGGGGAATAAAAGCACATTTAAGCACCTAACATATGGAGTAGGATCTGGCCCTTACTCTGTCTGTACCTTGGCTGCCTGTTTATGAAATGGGAATACAGTACATCCTCACCTCAGCTAGGTGCAGAGAGGATAAATACACTAAAGATTTTGCAGTGTGCAGTTACCATGGTAATGTAGGCCATAAATGTATCTAAGATAAGAGAAACCTATGCTAGCATCAAGGAATGGACTAGGTGGCTTTGTGGGGGGGTTTCCACCTGTAACTTCAACTTCAGCAATGTTCATATCTGCATCAAGGCGAATAAGAAATTCTCAGTCTCCTTAGGGTCTGATCCAATTTCCACTGGTCAATGGGACACTTTTCCCTTGACTTTGGTGGATGACAGGTCAGGCCCTAAGAGATAAAGTATCAGGACGTTTGTTGAGGAATTTGGAGTATAAAATTGCACCAGCTCACATTTGAAAGATTTTCTATTGAATATACAGGTAGAATCTGAATTTTACTTTCTATACAGCAAAGCTGAACTGTCAGAGCGCTGAGAGGAATTCTGAATCTATGGTGGACTGTTTACATGTGGGTGTAGATCACTGCCACAGTACTGCTTACCCAGCATCCCAAAATGTGCTGACAATTTAAGACGCACGCTGTACTTGACATTGCTCAAAGAACTTAGAATCTATACGGACCACAGACAAAAGGAAAGAAATTCAATAGTGTGGCCACGTCAAAGTTGATCAATGAATTACTTCCCTTTGGGGCTCGACTGCCATGCCTTGTGTGATGTAAAGCTAATATAGTTATTTCCCCAACAAGAAATGTCATTAACCACCCTGTGGCAGGACACTGGTGGTGCCTACCATTTTAAGGGCTGAGCCAAACAGCCAGCAGGTGCTTGATTACGATGGCCATTTTAGAATTCTGGCTGCCTATATAAGTAGAGCAGTCCCCTGCTGGCAGGCCAAGCAGAAACACTGCTTGACTGGAAGGCTGTATCCAACATCCTAGAGGTAAGGGCAGAAACTTAAGGGGATGGTTTGGAGGCTCCTGGTCCTGGGCATGACCTAAAACTGAACCCTGCCAATGATGGGTGGCTTGGTGGGGCTCCTGGTGGTGCAGGAGTCCCCAGAAAATCCCAGGCCAGTTACCACCCTGGTGAAATGTGGGTCAGGCACCTTAATAACCCCAGCTCCCACAACTGGGTGGGTTACCCCATAGTGGGGCCAAGAAGGCTGACCCATGCTAGAGCATGGGCTAGGGGCTCAGAAGCCTGATTTGAAATACCCTTGACTGGTCAATGCTGGGGCCAGGACCAGAAGGGTCAAAAGGGCCAGGGGCTCACTGCGAGGGATGCCCAGATCTAAGGGCTTGGGGTTCTGACTGGCCTTGGAGGCAAGGCCACGACCTGTGTGGCCAAAGTTTCCAGGGGGGCCATGCCCGAGGGGGGAAAAGTTCAGGGAGCTAGGCAGCCCAGAATGAGGGTGGAGTAGGCCACCTGATTGGAGGGATCCAGTTGGGGTCCAGACTGGAGGATTCTGGGGCCCAGTGTGGGGCTGGTGATGTTAAGAACTGTAATGCCATCTGTGAGGGTTGGGCTGCAGTGTAGAGGAGGAACGTAACCGCAGACAGCGCCCCCTGGCATCAGGGCAAGAACAGGTAGCCTCCTGCCTAATTAACACTATAATTATATATCATCAAGGCATGGCAGGAGAAAAGGTGGACAGTTGCCCATAGAAACAGGTGGGTGGGCCAGCATGAGATCTGGCCCTAAGCGTGCCCCGTTACATACCCAACTAAGAAAATAAAAGTGAATTGATTTTATTTAGTGCTCCCTGTGCTTGCAACTAAACCAATCCTTCACCTCCCCTGCCCTACCCTGTGGCAAGTCAGCTAAGAGCTCATGGTCTGACTTGGTTTCCTTCTTTTTTTCTTCCAGGCGTCCGCTTCCCTCTCTCTAGGGTCGATCTTGGGTTTGAAGACAACAAAAGTAAGTGTCCCGCCTCTCTCCCCTCTTGATATCCGGTCCCACTGCAGTTATACTGTCACCCCATCAGTCCATCCTTGTGTTTCAGGCCCTCCTTTGGCTTCACGGAGCTCCTTTCTCTTTTCTCAATCTCCAGTCCTCTCATCTCCTGTAGTGCTCCCTGGGGCACCGAATGCCCCCCCGCTGCATTCTTGTATTGACACTGAACAATGCTTAAGTGCCGATCCCCTCCTGATGCACAAGTCTTCCCAGCTGTATCTAACAAGTAATTACCCTTACCCTGTCCATGACCCGGTTCCTGCCCTCCCTCCCCAACTCTCTCCAGGTCCTTTCAGGAACAGGGCATCCCTTGTCCTGTTACAAATAGATTTTTGTTTTACTGCTTTGTTTCCCCTCAATTCTATGATATATTTTTTTCACACTACTGTAATTTTAATCCATTCATTACACTGAAACACTATACTACATGTGCTAACACACACATAGATGCATATAGTTAGTGACCAACTTACTTCTTCATTTTGGAGGTAGTACAGATGAGCAATGACCTGGTGCACAAGAAGCCTAGGTTCTACCCAAGCTCTGCCACTGTGTGATGTGCTGAGTGACCTCAGGAAAGTCACTTAATTTGCCTGTGCCTTTTTCCCATCTGTGTTGTCTCTTTATATTGAATGTTCTTTGAGATAGGAACAGCCTGCATGTCTGTGCAGTGCCTGCAAGCAAGAGGCACTCATCTTGGCTGGATCTAAAAATACTAGTATTTTTTATTGTAACCCTTTCCCATTTACCAAAGCACTAATTCAGGGCCACTGAGAGTCTTGAATAGACTATGGTAGCTCCACAGTGATCAATACATATAGATGAGAAGCTCTCCAAGATGGACATTGTTTTCTCCTTCTGTGTTTCTGCAGTGCCAGTGCTATGAAGAACTGCAGGTTCATGGCAGGGTGCTTAGGTGCTACAATGTTATAAATAATAATAACTGTCATGGCTCCACTGATTAAAAAATAATAATAACCTGGTTCTGCCTGCCACACTATTGAAAATACAGCAAAATGAACATAAAATGCATTTTGAGGTAGGTGAGCACCACTTCTGCAGCATTACTACCAAATCTGTCCAATGTCACACTGAGTATTATGGGAGGCCATTTATGGGTACAGGATAAAACATTTATTAAAAGTCAATTGAATAATGAGATTTTGAAGGTCCTGCCTTGTTCTAATCCATGCACCAGTGCTTCCTAATCTTCACACTCCCATAGCTCCCATTACTGTAAAAACCTGGGAAAGACCAGAAAAAACTCTGTATGTGTAAAGCTGTCTTTGCAGATGGCTGCCTTTATAACAAGAATATTAAGGCTCAGATTCTCTGCTTTGCCATTTATGACTCCCTATTTTTTAGGGTAGATCTTGACAGCCTGAGCCTTGGCTTCAGTTGGAGCAGCTCAAGAGCTTCTATAACTTACTGACTGTGGGCCATAAACCAGCTGAGCATAACCACAGCTCTTGCAATGTCACATCCCTGGCCCCTGTGCCAGAGTTAAGCAGGAAAATGGAAAAGGAGATAGATACTTTGGCTCTACACCAGTAAACAGTTCAGTTAACAAGGAACTTTTCAACTGGCCATATCAAGCTTGCTTCTAGCCCTTTTGTGCTGTATAGACACCACAAGGAAGAATCTAACCCTAAAGTTTTCCCATGCTAGATTTAACTTCATCTCTCTAATTGCCTTTACTTTTAAACTTTTCTTGAGTTGAGGAAGTAACTTCATTAAATCAGAGTGATTTTCATCTTTCACAAATTCATTAAATATTTCATTAAGAAAAAAAGCCAGTATTCGGGGGCCATCTGCTGGCTGTTAAACATATCACTGCTACATATAACATCAGTACAACCAGAGTAAAGAAACCTGATGAGAATCAGAGAAGATAGAGACCAAAATCTTCCCTGATATTAGGGATATGTTTAGCCCAGCAAGCACATCCAGACATTTTACACCTTAAATTTAAGGATGTTAAAATAACGTGCGTGTCAAAATCTGTACTCACTTGTTTTGCATTTGCACTGGTGTGAGTTCAGTAGAGGCATTTTGTATCATTGGAGTTAGTGAATACAGAATTTGAATATAAGGCTCTAATTTAAAGGAAAATCAACACTCTCTCTCTCTCTTTTAAATTTCTCCCACTACATAGTAGCCAACTATAATTAACTATACCTATTGTTTTATTTATGTTAGTTTATCTTGTACAGGTGGTAGAATTTTATATATAATCAGTTTCAATGAATAACATTTTCTCTCCTTTAGTCCCAGACCTAAGCACTTCTTCACTTGTGGATTAGGCTTGGTGCTGCTCTGTTTATAGTGGAGTGAATTTGATCTTGCTTCCTTTGTTTAGTCATGTAGCATCTGATTTGAAACAAATGAAAGCAGATGAATAGATTTGATTCGTATATCTTTATTAGACCAACTACATGGTTGGGACAGACAAAGGCAAGCTTTCAGATATCGCAGCACCTTTCCTCAGGCTTCTTTACTCTCATGAGTTATTCATCTGCAAAAATCTTTGGGGGGAATCTGTCTTCTAAGGTCTCTGTTTATGTGCATCTTTCACCCAGCAATAGAGGAGAGATTAAAAGAATAGGGTAATATCATTCACATACCCTTTACTGTATTTATTCAAATATAAGATGATCCCTACTAATTACATTTTATATATAGAAAATGTATAAATATGTTATAATTTTCCAGGTATAGAATGTACTTTTTAGAAGTTTGAATTTGTCCCCCTCCCACTGTTACAACAAGGAAAATAAATCTGGGGAGGTAAGGCAGCCCATTCCCCTTCTCCTTACTGTCAGACCCAACTCATCCTGAACACACAGAAGTAAGAAGCAAATTAGAAAGCAATGACCTTGAAATTAAACATCGCTGTAGTAACTTGCATATAGTACCCATAGACTTCAGTTCATCCAGAATCAATGCATGTTACTTTTTTTTTTTTTTAAACTGCTGAAAGTTTTAGCACAGGTACTCTGTAAACTCACTTTTAAAAAACACTTTGGCAAGTAGTTATATATAGTACAAACTTATTTTTTAATTAATGTATTTTGTGTTCCAGATCAAATCAGCCAAATTAGTTCCAAATCATATCAACTGAGCAGAACTCAGTTGTTCCAAAAACCATACTGATTGAGCAGGCAGAACTCAATCATTCAAACATCATGTATAGCACTACAACCAATGAGCATCCTCTGTCCCAAGCTCTCACCCTGGGACTTTGGATGCAATCAAATCCACTGGCAGGCATCCTACAAATAGGTCCAAACTCATAGGTCTTGGGATTCGGATGCCCCCACTTGATCTTAGCCTACAAGATGCCAAACAGGAACTATACTTGATCTGAGCCAAAATATAGTACACAAAGTATGCATGTTATTACTCCAAAGCCAAAAGGCTCATGATTATATTTCATTAGGCTGCACTCCACCAGAGTCAGCAAAACTTCAGGCTGTGGTGACTCCACAGCTCAGCACTACTCAGGTATGCGTGTACTACAGCTACCCTCCCCACAACAAAGGATCCAAGTACTAATTAGCTCCCCTCTCATAACTGCAATTGGGTGTTCTTATCACAAGTCCTGGGATCATCCAAAATTTATATGCAGATGAGGTGCAGGACAATCTGGTCTGGCTTCACCTCATGGAGAGTGGGGCCACACTAATCATATGTGGCGAGGCTGGCACCCCTGGAGGGGGACATGCCCTGACAGAGAGGGGGTAATAGAGGGATTCTGGGTGAACTGTTTGTTTGGGGCTCAGTTTGGTGATATTTACCAGATATTTAAGACTGGTGAAGAAATAGGAATCATTAGAAATGGGAAAGAAAGGCACAGTTCAGCTGTGGGAGTGAAGAGAAAGCCAAAATGTATGCAATGTAGTGGCTCTGTCGGACTTGAAAAGGAATCGGCACTGAGGGGAACTGCGCAGAATGGGCACTACCATATATCTGATTCAGATAGACTGGGCTAATCTATTTTTGTGGTAGGTTCCCATCAGCATGTTTGTCTATCGTGTGTCAGATCATGCTCTCATTGAAGTCAAAGCAAGCTGTGCTACCAAACTGAAAGAGAAGCAGTATCATACTCTAAGAGGAAGTGAATCAGAAATTGGTATAAATGCTGGAGCAGTAAGATGTGTTCATTTGACACTAGACTGTGGAAGATAAATGAAGACAGATCCCCCTCCTTATCTGACATCTTCCTTTGAGCTGCTTTACTTGTTACCTAAAGCTCTTCTTCACCTCAACATGCAAGTTACGTAAGTTTTACTCCCCTACATAAAACAAGGCTGTGCAGGTCACATGATTACCACTTATAGCTCACCTTACAGTACTGTTTGCACCACCAGTTAGCCTTTCAAGGGAGCTGTACTTGCTTTTACCAGATCTGGATATGGCCAGAGGGAACAAGCGTAAAATTTTCAAAAGTGCCTCAATGACCTAGGACCATATTTTAAAAAAATAATCAACTTGGATTCTAGGTCCCACTTGCCCAGGGGAGTCTGAATCTGCATCTCTCAGACTTTGTAGCATAGTGCTCGGACAGCTGTGCCACCCATAAAGCACTACTGAATTCCTTCCGGGCACTCCTTCTGAAGCTGACCCATTGCCCCTTGTATTTAACAGCCACTGGAAGAAATGGATGGAGCCAGTAGAACGTGGAAGTTTCTGCCCCTTTGGGAAGTGAGTCTCCAGGCTAGACCCCAGGATGCCTTCCCTTTCAGAGAAGCAGCTATTTCACTGAGTGACACACTTTCTGGTTTGTTCTCTGCCTCCTGGCCCCCCACACCTTGGCTGCCCAGGGTGATCCCTTTGAAAGCAGTGTTGAAAAGGGTTATCTGGATAATGCCTGATCTGTGGTATGCTGTGCTGGGAAATCAGAGATACATAATCAAACTTCCTCCAGATGAAAGCAGCCTAGAACCTGGGTTTCTACATCCCTAGGCAAGTACCTCAACCACCCAGCTATTGGGACAAAACACCCAAGGCTTCCCTTGATCCTCTTCCTCCCTACCCAGATCATGGTTTTTTGGTTATCTACTTTTTTGACACTTAGAGGCAAAGTACATGTCAACAACTGGTCCACGCACATGCATGACTAATGCATAGCCTAATATGCGTGCTTAGCCTATGAGCGCATTTATACACATGCACATGCTGCAGTGGCAGGCACTTTGAAAAATGCCCAGTGCTGCAGCACAAGCTATTGTATATGTGGCAAAATGCACATCAGCGCTGAGAAAATGGTGGCAGCACACTTTTGAACTAAAACACATCAGAGGTGCTTTAGTTCAAAAGAACACCACCACCATTTTCTGTGTGTTAAAGTGCATTTCACTAACTGCACATGACACAGCGCAATGCACATCAACTTGCAATTAATTGAGTCTGCTCTGACACACCAGATCTCTCTCCAGTGTGTCCCTGCACAAAAATGTATGTGTATAAATGCCTGCGTGCCCATTTACATGTCCGCATCGCAAGGCTAATAGCATCACTATCTGCATGTCAATGGCATTTTCGGCAGTTACATGGGTAAAAAGCTGCCATTTAGACACACAAAGGGAAATAGAATTCCACCATAAGTGCTTAAATCCTATTGATTTCAATGGGAGTAAGACATCTAGATAAATCTGAAAATGCCGGTAGGCATTATCTGCATCTTTAGTGCTTCAATGTCTCTAAAAAGCTGGCCCTTGTTCCCTTAAATCAGTTAAGTGATTTTGATAATTTTATCCCCAAACCTAATTCTTTTTTACATTAGTGCCATCCCACTGAGAGTAGAAACTGAAAACAGCATTTGATTGAACTAGGTTAAGCTCAAGAGACAGTTACAATGTAAGGTCTACATTTCACTGCTTTCAGGAGCTTAAAAGAGACCTTAATGTAATTGTTTCATATTCTTTAAAAAATGTATATTACTTTCTAAGCACCTCTACTCACCATTGCAGGGCATCCCAACTTATGCAGTGTAATTTCTAAATCTCTGAAAGACACAGCTGCCAAATTATAGCTTTTTTTAGTTTCAGATGTCGAAGCAGTCTAGTTTTTCTGCTGCTTTCTGTGCAGCAAATAAGAAAGAAAGAAAGAAAAAAGAAAAACCTGTTCTAATTTGAAGCCCAGCAATGGTGCTGACTGGCAGAGTGAATTTTAAGTAACCCTTAAAAGGATCTTCATGGATGATGCTGACACATTTTCTTTCTCCTATTAAATGTAATAATAGATTTTTTTATTAATAAGAATTAGAAAGAAGCAGAATTGCCTGGAGATTGGGTCCAGTTTGGGCTGTTCTAACATTGGAGCTACCTAGAGTGCATCAAGAATGTAGGGCTGGGCTATATCACAGTCAGTGCTGCAACTGCCCAGCTTCCAAATCTCAGCCTGGTCTGGTCCTTGGTGCTCTCAGCCCTTGGCTCATCTTGCTCTGTTTTGGCCCTTGGCCCTCTCAGTTTGAGCCTGTCCCTCTCTTACCCATTGGGGCACAGTCCCTGGGCCTCTTGGCTTAAGACCGTCCCCATCTCATCCTTGGGGCACAGACTCTGCCCCCCTCACCTTTGGCCTGCCCCAGATAGGGCTCAGAATCTGGAGTGCCTCCCAGGCACCCCTGCATGGCCTCCTATCCTTCCCTCCAGCCACTACCTGGTCCTCTGGTTAAACTGCAACAAATAATGCAAGCCAAATGCCTTAAATAAAACACTCCAAGCTCCATCAGGTCATCATACCAGTTGCCTCCTCCGAACCCTGGGGTACCTGATCTGGCCCACACCCTTTGCCAGCCTGAGCTGGCAGAAGCTCTCCTCTGCAAGAGTCCTAGGCTACAATGCCCCTCTGCCTCAGGAACCTAGGTTTATATCCCCTGAGCCTTTCCCTTGACAGGCTGTAGGTGTGTCCTCCCATCTTGATGAGCAGCTAATTGGGTCTAGGTTGCAGTTGCACCCTTGCTGCCTTCCCTTCCTCAGCTAACCCCTGTTCAGCTGCCTGGGGCCCTTTCTGCCGCAGTCTCCCTCTTACAATAACAGGAGCCCCTGGGTCCCTGTTACAGTATCCTAGTTAGCTTAAAGCTAGTTAGCCTGAGGACTAGTTGACTACCTAGCTAGTAACTAGCACCAAACTCAGTGCAAGGTATAAAACCTGCTTGAGAAGCTGAATTAATAGTTGGGCATTAATCCTAAATTCCATACTGCTGTAGCTAGACTAGAAGCAATGCTGAAACTAGATACTTTAAGCCAAGGGATGTTTATGCTACATTGAAGGCATAGTGGCTGCAGTAGGCATACCCTTAAATTCGAATTGTGAGACTTCTGAAATAAGCATTGGGATACAAAGCCCCTTATTCACATATTGGCTCACTTCAAACTAAAATTAGTAGTACAACCTGACAATATTTGGTGCATTATAAAAAATGAAATGGTGGGATATAATCTTCTTCTTAATCACCACCACCAGTTAGAGCTCCTGTTGGCAACTCCAAATAGGCCAAGAACTGAATGAGTATGCAGACACAGCTGGACAACACATGAAAAACCTTTACAGAAAGTCTCTCTAAAAGAAGGATTAAGTCCACTGGTGGAATACGCTGTATGGCATTACACCTGCTGCACTTATCCACCAGGTAGAGAGAAAAATATCAAATTGAAGCTTTGTCAAGCCGGCATTTTTCAGAGGCCAATCCACTGTCTGCAAAATGAATATTTAAGATGTAGCAAGGTAGCAAAGGCATGATTTGCTTATAAACACAATTCTGAATGACCCATCCCCTCATCAAGAGCCTGAGTCTAGGCCACGTGACTGTAGCAAAGAAAGTATGAAATTATTAAAGTTTAACTAAAGACACTGCTTATCAATGGATCCTTGTGCAAATTTAAAGGGGAAATCCTTCTCCCCATTCTTTCCTGCACTAAAATCAGTGCAGCAGGGAATTGGGGCTGTATGTGCAGATCACCTGGATAGGAAAATGATCGCAGTCTCTGAGCTTTGTTTTAAGTTTTATAAAGTTAGAATGATTCTGTGATCCTTTAAGAGCAACACTGGCAAAGAAAGGAAATAATTAAAGCCATTACTCTCCTGTCACACCTGCTGCTTACCCAGGTGTGTGAGTGGTTCTGAGAAAACCAGTGATGCAGGGGGCACAAAGCCAAACAGAGGGTAGCATTTTGTTTTTTACTTAAACTATAAAAATAAGACATTTCTTTTTTTCTAAGTTTAAGAACAGTAGGTGAAATTCTGACCCCAGTGTTATCAATGAAAAAATCCCCCTCACTTTAACAGGGGCAAGAATTGACCCTAAATCTGCACACACTAGACATGTTTGGTCAAGGAGAGTCTCTCTAGGACATGCAGATGATGTTAATCACATGGGATGGACTGATGTGTGGGGACAGCTCTCAAGACTACTCATAATGCTGATCACAGATTGATAAATATGTGAAGCTAGCTAACAGACAAGCTAATATAGATTGAGTATTATAAATAATATTCTCACTTTGAGAGTAGTTAAACATTGGAACAGATTACCTAGAGACTTTGGAATCTTTGAAAGTGTTTAAAAGCAGATTAGAAAAACACAAGTTTAGAATGGCTGAGACAGGAATGATCCTACCTTGTGCAGGGCTTGGCATAGGTGTAGATAACCTCCTGAAGTCACTTCTACCCCTACTTTTCTACAATTCTATGACACAACCTTAAAGCAGTATAATGAGGACTGTTGGCTTCTAGGACCATGGCTAGATTCACCCCTGAATTTTCCAAAGGAAGTCAGCAGGGTACAAAAGGAAGATGCTCTGAAAAAGATGTTTCTGTGCTGAGCTACTAACCATGTGAAACAGAAGAGGTGTTTTCTCTGCCATGGGCTGCTTTCCAGTAACTGAGTGCTGAGGCTGCAATCTCTCCAACTGCTCCTGTAGTTTCTGCCTTCTATGTTTTTCTTTCATCTGCTTTTCTTTTTGGGACAGCTCTCTCTGGCTTTCTTCTGCCCTGCAAAATATAGGTAAATACAGATACTTCTAGCTTTGTTCTGTTTATTTGCTTGTAATGCATCCATCTTCCATATGCACCAGGCTCCTTCTGAGAGGTTCACTGTTAGTTCCCAAAATGAACCATGTAGAAGAAGAACAATGTCAACTGGTCTAAATAGCTTTAGTGGTGTCTGAAGAGGACCCACATGAAAATAAGCTGAGCAAATGTCAACGCAATGTGAGCGTGAGGGAACAGCAGCAGGCTCAGACCCCAACCAACTACAGTACCAGCAATCTGCCTGGAGGTTGAAACATGCTGGTAAAATGGTGGCTATTAGCAAATCCTTGTTCCTGATGTTTTCCCCTTTTTGTCCACATCAAAATTTCCTGAGGGTTTCTAAAACCCCTTTTTTTCCTCTCTCCCACTTTCTTTTGCATCACAGTGTTGGACTTCCTTTGAGCCAAGATTTTTCATTGTGCTTTATCCTGCTGTACTCTGTGGTGGGGCTCTCTCAAGCTCTGAAAGCTATCACAGCGATTACAATATCCACTACAAAAATTGAAGTTCACAAAGATCACTTCAATCTCTCCCTACTGGCCATGATCATTGTCATCATCATCAAATAAATCAAACTTCCTCTGCATGCAACCTTTGGCCTTTTAAGCTTGGAGCCTGTTAGGTTGAAAGTCACCTTGTTGGTAACAGTGGCAGTTTAACACTGAAAATGAGGCACAAGCAGGCCCTAGACCAGTGGTGCTTGACCCTGTTAGCCTATGAACTGGATGAGCATTGTCAGGTCTGTCTGTGGGCCAGATCTGGTCCATGAGCCTGAGCTGGCGCACAGTGCTGGCCCTGCTGGGGCCTGATCCAGCCATGGAGCACAGGACAGTTGGGGCTCAATGCAGTTGTGTGGGAAGGTCCCATGGGAGTAAGATCCAGCCACACAGGAATGGCCTGCCCAGGGCCCAATCCAGCCTAGCACACAGCTGCATCAGGCCTTGGCTGAGCTATTCCTGAGTGGTTGAACTGGGTCCTAGCCTCCACAGCTGCATCAGGCCCTGACTCAAAGGAGTTGCACATATGCAGGGAGCTGCACTCACTCTCAGAGAGCAGCTGGCGCTTCTGTGCTCCATTTGTCCTTCAGTGCTACCTCCAGCTTTTTTTCCTGTCATGGAGCTTAATGCTCCAGTGCCTCCATGATTTTAGAGAAGGCAAAATGTTTTAATAGATTTTTATGGACAGGCATTTTTAGGGTGTTTTTATACAGAGTGTCTGTAAATTCATGGACAGTTAACAACCCCAAACTTAATGGGGCCCTTGTGTGAAGGTTTGCCCCCACAGCATATAGCGGTCCCATCTCAAAGTGGAAATCATGCAGAATGTACTACAGTCATTGAATTTCGAGGTCTAGAGCAAGGAACCTATTTTTTTGTTTTGTTTTTATTGATGATTTTTCTTTCTGTTTTTCTGGGCTGCCAAACCATTTCATTTACCTCAAGTCCTTCTGGGCATGCAAAGATAAAAATAATAATAATAATAATAATAATAATAATAATAATACCAAGCTCTTTTATTACACTTTGAGCAAAAGAAAAAAAAAAATCTCACAGCATTCTGTAAAGGTTAATATCATTATCCTCACTTTATAGGGAAGTAACTTGCCCAAAGACACACAGCAGGTTCTGAGACCAGAGCCCTATCCACTGGGTTAGACTGTGTCTTGAACTAATTAAGTAATGAACAGACTAGACTTCCTCTCTCAATAACTGAGCCAGAGGCATCCTTGGGTCCCGGGGAAAAAATGGGAGGATAAGTAATGTTCTTTATGTCTGGCTGCTTAACTAAACAGCAATTAAAATCACCACTATTTTTTTCCATTGTATGATACCTTGTTGCTTTATTGAGAGGGGGCTCTGGAGCATTTTCTGAATGTGAAGCTTCCTCTGTCTCTTGCTGAATTTCTCTTGAATGGTCAGTCCCATGGTTCACATGGCCTGGAAAAAGATTTCCTTTCTCTGGTTCAGATCTCACTGGCACCCTGGAAATCACCTTGTCTGCTTCCCATCTCACTTTTAGACATTGCTTTCTCTTGATTTTCAGAGTGTTTTTTCCTTCTAGACTCTCAAACTTCTGCCTAACTCCATCTCTTTTGACTTGCTTTGAAGCCTTAGCAGGAGGCTGAGGTGCTTCTTTACGGTAATGATGAAGCTTTTGTAATAGCAGACTTTTCCCAGTGCAATCCCTGCAACAAAATTATAAAACTTTAAGCAAGACAACATTACAAACAAGAATTCTATGCCCTCAGGAACCTGACTTACTGCTGAATAAATTTTCTGCTGAGTAAAAAATAGAGTAAGTTACTCTGTAGTAATTCTGCTGTGTCTACACCTTAAGTCTCACTAAAAGTCAACAGGACTTCAGAGTTTGTCATCCTCAAAAATACAACATAGGCTCCTAAATCATATAATCACTGCAAAATATTATCCTAGTTCTACTTATGACCCTATGTACTGGTTTCATGGGATAGGTATTTGACTGGAATTGCATTCACTCTTCCTGGAACTCAGGGGAAACACAGTTTCTATCACAGGAGCACTGAATAAATGAAGTGCTGATATAGAAATCACAGCATCTACCATTCCTGGAAGGACCCCTTTTCCAATCCAGCATCCAAGTTCTAGGTCAGTAAACCAAGCAGGGAGAAGAAAAGAAAAAAAAAATCACCTCAATAACTTCTTTAGAGGAATCTGGAGGAAGCAGGGGTAAGGAAAAGTCAGGTTGATGAGACTATTAAATGTTCAACATCATACTCCTCAGATTGCTCTGATTCATGATGCCACAATATAATGTCATAGTCCTGTATGATCAGGTCACAAAATCATCGGACGCAGGTGTCGTGGTGGATGTAGTCTTTCTGGACAGGAAGGCCTTTGATACTGTCTCCCATCCCATTCTCATTAAAAAGCTAGACGACTGTGGCATTGATGCCTACGCAGACAGATGGGTTACAAATTGACTGAGGGACTGCACCCAGAGAGTGGTGGTGGACAGGTCATATTCGACCTGGAGGGATGTGGGCAGTGGGGTCCCCCAGGGCTCAGTCCTTGGGCCTGCACTGTTTAATCTCTATTAGTGACTTGGACAAGGGGGTGAAAAGCACCTTGTTCAAATTCGCTAACGACACCAAGATCTGGGGTGAGGTGGGCATGGTAGAAGGGGGGCACAGGATACAGATGGACCTGGACAGGTTACAAGGTGGGCAAATGAGAATAGGATGGGATTCAATACTGGCAAGTACAGGGTACTGCACTTGGGCAGTAAGAACCAGCAGCATACCTATAGGCAGGGGAACTCCCTTCTTGAAAGCAGTGGCAGAAAGAGATCTTGGGAGTCATTATCAATTCCAAAACGAACATGGGCTACCAATGTGAGGACACGGTTAGGAAGGCCAACTACACCTTGTTATGCATCCACAGATGCATCACAAGCAGGGCCAAGGAGGTGATCCTCCCCCTCTATGTGACACTGGTCAGGCCACAGTTGGAGTACTGCATCGAATTCTGGGCACTGCATTTTAGGAGGGATGTGGCCAGCATCGAGAGGGTCCAGAGGATGGCTACTTGCATGATCCGGGGACAGCAGGGCAGACCCTATGAGGAGAGGCTACGGGACCTGAACCTGTTCAGCCTTCACAAGAGAAGGCTGAGAGGGGACCTGGTGGCCATCTACAAACTTACCGGGGGGACCAGTGGGGAATGGGAGAGACCCTGTTCACCCAAGCACTTCCCGGAGTAACAAGGAATAATGGCCATAAATTGTTTCAGAGTAGGTTCAGGCTGGACATTAGAAGACACTACTTCACAGTCAGGGTGGTTAGGATCTGGAATCAACTTCCAAGGGAAGTCGTGCTGGCTCCTACCTTGGGGGTCTTTAAGAGGAGGCCTGACCTAGCTGGGGTCATATGAGCCCAGTATTCTCTCCTGCCCAGGACAGGGGGTCAGACGTGATGATCTACTTAGATTCATAGATGTAGGGTCGGAAGGGACCTATGCAACACGGTATCAGGACATAATTCTTCCATTGTGCAGTTCCATCTAATGGATAAATTACTTCCAGTGTTGTTAGGTAAAGGCAGTGTCACTAATCTGTAGGCTGATTTCAGTGTTAGAAAGGGTACATCATATATTTCACCAACATATTCTACACATGGCATCTGAGAATTGCATGGGCTCAAGGACTTTGCACTGTTTGCAGCTGATAGTAATGTACTGGTCATGGATACTGTATCCTGTTGTAATGCTATACTTATTCAGACTAACCTTGTACTTTTCAGAGCACAGAGTATTCTATAGCAATGCTTTCTACTTCTATTTTAAGAGTCTTCTCTCTATATTTAAGAATCACCATATCAACACCTAACCTACTGTAGTAAAGAAAAGGCTCTCCTTGGTACTCGGTTATAGTAAGGACTAAGTCATTAAGGGGAATCACTAAACAGCATGGGTTTGCTAGCACCTTCCCCAGCACATACAGGGGCAATGAATATTAACAGTATCATGTTCTTAGCCCCCATAAGGCCAGATCCTCAGCTTCTAAATCTGTTGTCAGACAAGCTGTTAATGTAAATAGAGAATGATGGTTGGTACTTTCTTGGCCTTGTCTTGTCTGTGCTTCAATAGCAGTGGCTGCAGCAGAACACTCCAACATGCTCAATGCCCAGATATAATATATCATGGGCAATCAGTGATTGTAGTGACCTTCTGAGTTTCATCATAACAAGAATCATATGCAAGAACAAAGATGGCACATTAGCAATGAGGATTCTGTTGACACATCCTAGCCTCCCTGGAGTGATTCCAACTGGATACTTGCCTCTCTCCATTTGAAATAGATGGGCTACGTAAACTACTTCTGTATTTTTGTTGTCTCCTCATTATGGAAGAAACAGCAGAGCTAGGTGAATCCTTTGGAATCTAATCTGACCCTGTTCTGCATGCATGGGGGTTTCAATAGACATTTAGTAAATAAATTAAAGGAATTTTCTGGCCTCCCCACAAGGAGGAGCAGGGGACGATCAAGGCGAGAGCTGGTATAGAAGGAGTAACATTCTACAGGGCTGGAAATCTCCCTGAGATGAGAGACAATGATTTCTGTACTCAGATCAGCAGAATGACACCAGCACAGAGCCCTGGTAAATACGAAAAAAATATGCATCCAATCCATGGATTTCTGACTGCCCAGAGTATAAGGTTGCCTACTGTGGGAATGGGACAGGATAGTGATAATCATCTGGCATTTTATTAGTGTATTTTAAAAACATTAAAACCAATGACAGTTCAGTTCACTGGGTCCTACTTTCCCTTAATCCAGATTTATAGACACACAGCTTCTGGAATGACACAAGCATAAATTAGAGCCCCCAGTGCATCCAATTGCCTCTGCTCTTTTCTGACTTCTGAAATGGAGTTCCCAGCTCCTAACTCATTCTGAGTTGTTGGGCTCTACTCCTCAGCAAATAATTTCTTTCAAAACTCTTTAAAAAAAAATAAGAGTAATTGACTGCAACAAAATGAAATATAATGTTATGCTTGTCCCAATGCAGATGTATGTGCATCATTAGGATCTAGGCAAGGATTTCTAAAGATAATACTCAGCACACACAGGGGGAGGAATATAAACCCAGATTCAGCATGCAAGCCTACACATAATGAATATGAATCTATGAATAATTAAGTATGAGAGCAGTGATTACTCCCGTGCTAAAGTTATTCAAGTGCTCATCTAACGGAGTTACTGCTGGTTCCTGCTGCCAGGTTAATTCCTGTTTTTTTAAACCACTGACTCTGAAGTAAGATGCATGAATAGAGCTGGGAAGTTGGGGCCACAACCAAAGGCTCCTCCTTTACAGTGGAGTTTCCTAAACACTAGGTTACGGAGAGAGATTCTCTTATGTGTTCTCTTTCTGTCCCTATGACTTTTGTACTCTTGGCTGCCCAGTAAGCCAGCTTCAGCAGAAAGGGTGGAAAGTGTCTTCACCTAGCCTGTTTGTCCACTTTCCCAAGAAGTTGTAGATTCAAAACCCCTTGGGTTGAATAGACACTAAAACCCAAGTCTCCTGTGACTTGAGTAAATATTCTAACCACCAGGTCAGCAGAAAAAAGGTTGGTATTACAAGCATGTGTCATGATTTGCCTAACTTCAGGAACCCGGTATGCCACTATTATCGAAGTGCGACTAGGGGTGACTGGAAACACTAAGATGGGTGACAGTTCAGACATCCCCCTGTGCTTTAACATTGGCTCTCTCTAAGCATCTTCAAGCTTTCTGAATAAACCTCTGGAGAAATGTGTCACACCAGGATGTGCATGGCCTGGTCTGGGGCCACTCAGGGATTGAGATGGCAACCAGAGTCAGTATGAGTGAGCAGAATCTGACAACAAACTGCATCAGGAACCCTGGAGGTCAATCATAGAATGGGGTCTAGAAGCGAGCCGAGTCAAGAAGCCAGGAGATCAGAGTCAAGGATCAAGTCAAAAGGACTTGTAAAGCAGTCTTGAGTCAGGTTGGGACTTGTTGCCCAGACACTTCCTGTTCCTGCACAGGGGTATAATATAGGGGAAGTGGAGTCAGCTGAACATAGCTGGCCACACCAGTGACAGGGAGTAGGTGGAGATTTAGGCTAAAATGGAGGCTTTAAGCCAGCCTGGATCAATCCAAACAGTTAGCTGTAGGGTGGTAGGCTGGGATGAGCAGCTGTGTTGGCAAGCTCAGACCCCAAGTTAGAGGCTGTGGCCTGAAAGTGTTGTGCCACTCACCATCCTCTATACAAAGCACCTAAGGGTGCCTGTACACAAGCTGGGAGGCTACTCTGATGTGCTGTAATTACAGTGTGGGGTAGTCTTGATTAATTGAGTCTGACAGAGCATGGTAGTTACTGTGCTCCAGCCAACCTCTGCATGTCATGCATCAGCCTCCCCATACTTCAAAATGGTGGCAGAGGTGCTTTATTTAAAGCTTGTTCAATGAGCAATAAAGCACCCCTGCTGCCATTGTGAAGTACAGGGATGCTGATACATGAGATGCTCCAGGTGCTTTAATTAGAGTGGCTCTCAGAGCCTAATTAAAAATACTCCCCCACCCCACCCCCAGAGCACATGTAAAAATGCCCTAAGAACATAAAACTGCATTGCTCTTTGGCATCTCTGAAGGGTTTCTGTTACACCTATTTGGAGAGAGATATTTTGTTATGCTTCTTTGTTTCTTTAATATTTTATTGTGGCTTTACAGTTCAAAAATTCCCTGACTACGCATTGTAACTAAATAGTGAAAAAGTTTTGTGAGTTTCTCTTCCTATACAATGCAATGAATAATCTCTTTAGATTACTGGCCATTTCTAGTGCCTTGTTAATCATGTTTTCCCCTAATAAAAGGCTTAAATGAGGGAATATCCCTCATTTTAAAATATTTGATTCTGACTTTTTTTTTTTTTAAATAAAAGGATCCTGTCATGTCACTCAGTGTCTCCAGAAACAAATATCATTTTCCTGCTACTCATGTCTACTACACATGCATCTTGAGATGTCTGCTTCATTATCTGACAAAAACAAGCTCTTATTCTGATGTCCCTAAGGATTTCATGGACTTGTGAAACAGCAAGGTGAACTGTATCCTGACTCAAGGATCAACAGTTATGCTGTAACTGCAGAATTTTCATTGTGGCTTCAGCAGAAAGAACACAGACTGATTTGCTGGAGCAACACCAAAACGTTTTGTTTTAGTGATTATAATTGCACAATTTTGCTTTAGGGATCACTGCCATAAGCTATTTTAACGAGTGAGATATTAGTCAGAACATATTTAGAACATTTCAGTTTCACAAAAAAGGTGATGTTTCAAGTAATTGGTACCGTAATCCCAGGGAAGAATCTGGTATTATTTCCTTAGCGATGTGATGCTTCTCAGCCATCATATCTTCCTCCTCATCTGTGGAGCTTTCACTTGAGCTTGAAACAAATGGAATAAATGATTATTGGACACCTCTTCTCATTGTTACAATAGCAACAAGCCAATCTGTGGCATTTATTCATCCCTTCTGGCATATAAATTTAAACCAAGGAGAAGGTAGAGAAAAGATTTTGGGGATCAGATCTTTACCTGGTATCAACTAACAGAATTCCACTGGAGTTATGCTGGTTTACACAAGCTAAGAATCTGATGCACAGTGCAACCCCCCCCCCCCCTCCCATTAAGGATTAATGCTTCTTAGGTCATCTTAAAATAAATTAAGCATTCAAGTTTAAGGTCAGCTCCTCAGGTCATCTTCACAACAGCATGTACCCAAGTAACTAAACTGTTATGTATGAAATGCTATAATAATAATACATTTTAACATTGTTTCATGGCCCAGGATAAATTATTTTGTAACTATCTCTACCTGAACAGTTTAATTTAAGCTAAATTTGAGTTTACTGAAGATTTATTATCCCCACAAGTTAAATTAAGACTTTATTAAAATACAGCTAGACTCATGTTGTAAGACAACAGCATTTAAAAGTACCTCCCTGGCCTTTATTATCTACCCACTTTTCTTCAGACTACCATTTTCAGCAAGGCTACATCTCAGGAAGAAAGCAAATACATCCCCCCCAGAGTGAGGAGATCCATTGCCAGAACTCCCTGTTGTCTTGGGAAGAGTCTAGGCTCCCAGAACTTGCTGTCCAAACATCATTTAGACTCATAGGAAATTCAGAAACCATAACTAGAAAATCACTTAGCTGTCCACCTGGATTTCTGGCCAGGTACTTTCCCTTTAAAAGATTCTCTCTCTCTCTCTCCACTAGAGGGCCACCCTTTCTGTATGAAGGGCATGGACATTCAGGAAGGTGAGACAGGCACATTCCCCAAAGGGCAGGAGACAGACAGAATCAGATTTCTGCTCTGTTTCTCTCGCTCTCTTTTTTAAAATAACTTCAGAGCCCAGTAATTACCTCATCTTTTCATTGGGTGGCAACTCAGATTTCTGTGGTTTAGCATCCCTTAAATCTATATATACTGTCTGGGGCTCTGCATGGTACTGTAGTTCCACTATCTTCATACTTCGACAGCTTGGTGGAGGTGGTATGCAGACAATTTTTCTGAGAATAGAAATCATTGTTTCAATGCCATGTGTGTTTAAACTGGCCAGAGGATATAAATAAATAAATAAATAAATAAATAAATAAACGATCAAGAAGAATACTGTGCTCCTTGCTACTGCACAGGTTCAGACTCAGACTTTGCCTATTATAAAATAATATAAATGCCAGGATTAAAATTTTGCATCTTCCAAATTCAGATTACCCTTGGCATAAAAAGTTCAGATCTATGTTCACAGCACACTGCTGTCATATTACTGATGTGGACCTGGGCTAGACAGGATTGAATGCAATTGTCTATTTCCAAATAGTTAAAAGTGCTTGAAATTTAAAAAAAAAAAGTCAGAGAGAGATTTTCAACTTTCCCATATTGTGACCTAAACAACAACTTGGTTCAGTTAAAGTTCTAGACAGTCATATATGTCACCCTGACCAGACTAGGCAAGAAGTGATATTTAGAGTCAGCCTCCAGAGAAGATATCAATACATGTCTGCTTAGAGAACTGATTATGATGTTCTGACTTTTATCCTCAGGTGGATGACAACAATCCTCTGATCATTTAGGTTTCCTTATTGTAATGTTAGTGACTCCCCCCGCCCCACTTCAAGCGCTGACATGTGTGGTATTGTTGAACACCCCAATAAAAGAAAGTTTCTACCCCAAAAAGTTTTCAAATCTCCAAGACAGACAAATTTAATTGCTGTAAAATTCCTCCTCTCTGATTTCCCTGGCAGGTACATCTCACCCTTCAGTTTGAACAAAGTTCAAGTCACTTAGACCATCTTCCTAGTCTTCTTAGGCTAAGGGAATCTGTTTCAATGGGCCTTGAATTGGCTGTTTTCAATATGTATGAATTGGGCTACATCCAGTATGAATGTAGTTTGGGCACCAATGCATAGATTAGATCATTTGGACTGGGATTTGCAAGGAGTTCTCAGATGCTTAAATCTCACTGAAATTCAATGTCAATGCCAATTGTGTAACTCTGAGAGCCACTGACTTTGCAAGCCCTTGCTGCAATGTGTTGTTTTATGGGGCTCTGCTGCAATGTGTTGCCCCATGTGTTTTATGGGGCCCTTGCTGCAATGTGTTGTTTTAGTGGGCTCTGTTTACCTCTTCCTTTCAATCATAGGTGGAGTCCCACCAGGTTGGACCACAGGTATAAAGGGCTACACCTTGCATAGAAGGGACTGTGTTAGGAAGAAGGGTGGAGGAGTTGCTCTCTACATGAAGGCACAGTATACCTCCCTAGAAGCAGAAATTGGCAATAAACAAGGGCGACTTGAGACCCCCTGGGTCAAGACACAAGGAGAGCATGGAGTAAGGGATTTGAATGAAGGGGTTTACTACAGACCTCTGAACCAAAAGGAAAAGCTCGACCAGGAGTTCTCTAGAGAACTGGCAGAGGTTGCACACTCTCGGAGCATGGTTATCATGGGCGACTTCAACTATCCAGACATCTCATGGGACGAGCACTCAGCAAGATCTTATTGCTCACAAAGCTTCCTCACTTGCATTGAAGAGCTATGACTCAAGAAGTCTATGGGCTGACCAGGGGTGAGGCAGTCCTGGACTTGGTTCTGACCAAAGGAGACAATCTAGAGCAACCTGAGGATCAAAGGGAAACTAGGCAACAGTGACCATGAGATGATCACTTTCTCCATCCACCGTAAGATGTGGAATCAGTCAGTAGACTAGAAATCCTTGATTTTAGAAAAGCTGACTTTCACAAGCTTAGGAGATTGGTTGGCGAGGCCTTGGGGGACCGTGGTCCAATGGAGAAGGGAGTACAAGAAGAGTGGTCTTTCCTCAAGGAAGTGATCCTAGGAGCACAAAGGAAATACACTCCTTTTCATAAGAAAGGCAGCAAAAGGGCGGGAAGACCACTTTGGCTCAATAGGGAAGTCATGGATCTCCCGAAATTGAAAAGAGAAGCTTATAAGGAGATGGAAGTCAGAAATTACCACCAAAGAGGAGTAGACAGCAATAGCCCACACCTGTAGGAAACCGATTAGAAAAGCAAATGCAGAAACCGAATTCAAGTTGGCAATTAGAATCAAGGACAACAAAAAGTCCTTCTTTAGATATGTAGGAAGTCGGAGAAACAAAACAAAACAAAACATGGGGCCCCTGGTGGACGAAATGGGACAACTGATAAATGACACAGGAGGAAACCAAGCTCCTAAACAAATACTTTGCGTCAGTATTCCAAGGGCGTTAGCCTGCTTGACAGGATACAAGATGATCATGAGGGGGGTGATTACTCTCCCATAGTTGGTGGAGATCTTGTGTGGGAACACCTAAAGAGGCTGGATAGCTAAAAGTTGGCAGGACCGGATGAACTACACCCGAGTGTGCTAAAAGAACTGGCCAACATCATCGTGCAACCTATGGCAAAGCTATCTGAGGACTCATGGTGCTCGAGAGAGGTTCCAGAAGACTGGAAAAGGGCCAGTGTGGTGCCTATCTTCAAGAAAGGAGGACCCAGGGAATTACAGGCCAATCAGTTTGCCCTCAATCCTTGGTAAAATCCTGGGAAAAATTATCCAAGAATCCATTTTTGATAGGCTAACAGAAGGTAGTATTCTACAGGAGAGCCAACATGGCTGTTGTGGGCAGGTCATGGCAGACCAACCTCATTTCCTTCTATGATCAGGTAACTCACCACCTGGATAAGGGAAATGAGGTTGATGTCATATACTTGGACTTCAAAAAAGCAGGAGGAACTGGCCCTTCTGCTACACAAAAATCAATACCATCTCATAGGAATAACAGAGTCCTAGTGAGACTCCACCTATGACTGAACCACAGGTACAGGAGAGACCGTGTTGCTAGAAAGGGAGAGGGTGTAGCTCTTTATGTGAAGGATCAGTAAGCTTCCCTAAAACTGGAGTTTGGCACCCAAGAAGGGTGACTTGAGACCCTCTGGGTTAGATTACGTGGGTGTTGCAGGGTACTAAAGTGCCTGCTCCTTTAAGAGCAGAAACTCCCTAGGGAGAGGGCCTAGGAGCCAGGCAGAAACCCCTACAGGTGTAGGTTACTATGGCAGCAGGCTAACAAGGAAATTAGCCTCCACCTGCACCCATTCAGCTGACTGGAAGAAGGCAGGGCCCTGGGCACATATAAACCCCAGGGCTGAGGCCATCAGGGGTTAGTTCTCTGGCAGCAGCCAGGGGAAGGAGTCTGCAGAAAAGAATTGCCCAGAGATGTTGTGGCCACCTGATATGCTATACATAGGGATAATGGGGCTCCAGGAGCTCACCAGGTACCCTGGCCTACAAGGCACTTAATGCTGGGGGGGGTTGACTCTTTTAAAGGGACAGAGCGCACCCTGAACTAGTTGTATTATGTTATAGCCCAGGGGCTCATTTTGGTTGCTGTTTATAGACCAGTGGACCGGGCTGAGGCTATTGGGGGAGGAGGAGGCCTCACTGGGGCCCACTACAGTGAGCAGAGCCCAGCACCAGGGGGCACAGAGACAAAGGGGGTGAGCAGAGCCCAGCAATGACAGGAAGCTGAGCTAAACTAAGGCCTCAAAGAAACAATGTTTGAATGCCATCTGCAAGGCTTGGGGTGTGGTAAAGGGGTAGTTTTGGAGCCACACATATAGCCCATAAGGCTGAGGGTGTCCCGTGAGCCATTCATTTTGAGTGGGACCCAAAAGGGGTCCAAGAACCCACAGGGTTCAGCGGGGTCCATCAGGACCGTGTCCATACGTAAACTTGAGGGCAGCCTTCCAATTTATTATAATTACTAGCAGAATGTGGCAGGAGAGGAAAAGGGTGCCCGTTGGTCAAGACTGGCACGGTCACGGAGCCCTAGGGACATCATAGCCTTCCCTGGGGACCCTACACCATGACAGGGGGAAATACAGTAAAGATGATATAACAATAGGAGGTCTGTAGTAGACTCCTAAACAAGAGGAAGATCTTGACCTTGCATTTGCTAGGGAACTGCCAGAGGCTGTACGCTCTCAGTGTATGGTTGCCATGGGCAACTTCAACTATCCTGATATCTCATGGGAGGAGCACTCCGCCATGATGTTCTCATGGTAAAATTGGGAAAATGCAGCCTCGACTACTTTATGGTCTGGTGTCTGTTACTGGTTCTGAGGTAGGACCCAGAGAGTATTAACAGATGGAACTAAGTCAACATGGTGGAAGGTGACCACTGGCGTCCCTCAGGCTTCAGTACTCAGACCAGTACTTTTCAACATGTTCATCAATTACTTGGATTAAAAGCCTACTGGCAAAGTTTGCAGATGACATCAAATTATGGGGGAGTACGGTCATGCTCAAGGACAGGCTGGGGATACAGGCTGACCTGGACAAGTTTGCAAGATGGGCAGATCATAACCTGGTAACATTTAACACGGAGAAATGTAAAGTGCTTCATCTGGGGAGAAATAATCTGCAACACACTTACAGACGACAGTGCTACATTTGCCAGCACCACAACTGAAAGAAACGGGGGTCATGATAGACTACAGAACAAACATGATCCACCAATGCGATGCTGTAGCTGCAGTGCAAATCAAACACTGATATGCATCTACCAATGCATCTCAAGCAAGATGAGGGATGTCACCCTCCTACTCTGCTTGGCCTTGGTGAGACCGCAGCTGGAGTACTGCCTCCAGTTCTGGGTGCCACACATCAGGAAGGATGTGGAGAAGCTCGAGAGAGTCCAAAGGAGGGCCATGTGCATGATTAGTAGGTCTGGAGACCAGGTCATACGAGGAGAGATGAAAAGACATAGGACTGTACAGCCTGGAGAAGATAAGACTTAGAGGGGACTTGGTGGCAGCCTATAAGTATATTAGGGATATGCATCAGGGCCTGGGGGAGCATCTGTTCACCCAGGCACACCAGGGGAAAACAAGAAACAATGGGCACAAGCTGACTGAAGGTTGCTTCAGATTGGACATAAGGAAAAAAAAACTTCTTTACAATTAAAGTACCAAGGATTTGGAACAGACTCCCCCCCAGAGGTGGTACAATCACCTACCCTGGAGATCTTCAAAAAGCGTCTCAACACCCACCTTGCTGGGGTCATCTGACCCCAGCAGTCTTTCTTGACCTAGTGCAGGGGGCCTGAACCTGATGATCTTGTCAGGTCCCTTCCAGCCCCTAACATCTATGAATCTATATTTAAAATAAATAAATAAATAAATAAAAATCTATAAACATCACCATAAATATGTGCAATTTATCCCTTTAAGAAAAAAATAAAATAAAAGCCTACTTGGGCACATCTCTAGCATGATGTTAAATACCGGACTAGGGAGAAATGCCCAAGTGAAACCACTAATTCTTAGGCATTCTTGCTCCTGATCACAACCACCCAATGTATAGAAAAACCTAACTCTTAGAGAAAAGGACCTACTTCTTGGCTGATGATGACCTTCTGTGCTGTAGGGCCAATGCCTTGGACTGCTTGGCACACAACTCTTCTAGCTTTGCCATGAGCCTACTTTCAGATCTAGCAATCCAAGTCTCTATGGATGAACAGAGAAATTAAAAAATCCCTTACTATGGTCTTGTTGTTGTAAGGAAGTAGTTCAACTTTCCCTTTCTTGTCTTATTACTTTGCCTGCAGCAAGTTACAGAAATAGGAATAATATGAAGGTTATCCTAACCTGGCAATCAAAGTCTGGCTTCAATTCAAAACCAGATCAACAATTTAACACTCTTCTTTTCTTAAAGAAAAATTAATGGAGCTCTAATGGTCCATCCTTTCTCTGCTGTTGACTGCCCCAGCTCTTCTTGAGCACTCTGTGGAAACTGGGCCTCTGGAGTGCAGATGTACCATGACAGGCCAGACAGACAAACAGAACTAAACTAAAAGGTATGTCAGTCCTGCGCCTTGGATGGTAGTGGCACGTGGGGCAGTGGCTGGGTTGCAGCTGCTCCTATCAGTGTCAGGCTGGCAATGACAGTTACTGTTGTGACCCTGCCCAGCTCACTGCTTCGGGCTGGTGTCCTGTTCCTCCCTCCCCTTAGTTATACTACTGGTAAGAGGGGAATCCAGGGAATATAAACTGGTATAGCTTCCATCTTCTTGTGGCACTTTAGAGCATCAGTTTCAATCCCCCAGAGTCCCTTAGATCAGATTAAAGAACTATGTCCACATTTATTTCTGCTTGGTGTGTGCTTAAGAGCCATTTTGTCTGGTCACTATTACAGCACTGCTGGGTGTACCAGCATCTCCCAGAAGCTTGCCCAAAATAGAGATCCAGAGAATATCCCTGGACATATGCTAAAAAGTGTATCCCTGGACTCAGTGTTTTTTAGCAAGCAGGATATGTGGAGTGAGTGGGCAGAGCTTGTGTCCTGGCAGCAGTCTCAGGATAGCTGTAGTGGGGTAGTAACATATCCTTAAATCCATGTATGCTTCCTTGTAATCTGGACTATGGCTTGCAGTGAAAAGGGCAGAATGAGGGGAAGACTTAGATGAAGAAACAGAAGGAAGACAGGAGGAAGAAAGGGAAGATAGGAAGTGAAGAATTGACAGTATTTACTTGCAACTCCTTATCATGGTTTTTTCAGAGAGGGAGGGAAAAGAAAAGTAATTTGCATCCTGCTTCAAATTGAGAAGATTTTCTATATAAATTGTTTTAAAAAGAAGCTATTGTTATAACAAAGTTAAGCACTTAAAAGTCAGACAGTGCCCAAAGTCAGACCGCCTCTGCAACCTTAGTTCAGATCCCATGTACATATTGCATTATGAAACAATATTTAATTAGATAAGCATATACTATTTTTACCACAGGATGCTAGCTTCATTCAGCAATAGCAGGAAAACTCCTGGAGCATGCTTAGTTGCTCTGTGGAGATGGCACATATGTGAAGGAGCTGGGATGGAATAATGCAGTATGCTCAGTACAGAGACTTAAAGAATTTAGCTGATGAACTCTATTGAGCAGAGGCAAAACAAGCAGTTTGCGCCCTGGGCAGCAGCAGCAGCAGCTGTTCTTGCACCCTCACAAAATTGGTGCCCAGGGCTTGTGCCCCCCAGTCACTCAACTCTAGTTACTACCATTACTGAGTATGTGCACACTGATATTTTTCACAAGCTTCCTCAGGCACCTAAGTACTTCTTCCATTTTAGCCAAATGGAGACAACTTTTCATTGGAACATTAAAAGGTAGATCCCTTATAACCAGAATGACCCTAATGCCAATCTTCAAGTCTTAGTTCCAAAGTCTGATAACACTCAAGCAAAACAGTTGTAAGGAGTTTTGAGGGGTATAATAGGGTCTTCCCTAGGGATGGCCGCAAAGGCCCTGGAGCCCCCTCAGAGCTTGTCAACTTTGCTCTTTTTGGGCAATCTCCCCTTCCACTCACCTGCCACATATTGATGTATCACTTTAAGAAAGAGGAGGCTACCCCAGGCTTTCCCAAGTGAGATCTCAATCTCTTCAACACAGATGATGTCACTGCTCATCACCTTACGGCCTAATTATGTAGCCTTCTTGTCTTCCCTTATAGCCATGCCCAAGCCTCAGATGTTACCAATCACCCATTAGCCCAGGCCTGCATCCTATGCCAGACCTGGGCTCAGGTCTCTGTCTCCTCCCACCCACACCTGGGAACTTTGCCTACCTTGGCTGCTCCCAGGCCCTGGGTCCCTGACCCTGTTTCTACCTCTCGGAGATGCTGGATCCCTGGCCCTGTCAGTCTCCGACTGTGGCCCTCCTCAGGCTTTGACCCCTATCCTTGGGTCCTGGCCCCACTCCTAGGCCAGTTGAGACCACTGGGCTCCCTGGCCCCATTTGTTCTCACCCCTCACAGGCTATGGATCCCTGGCCCCAGGTCTCACCCTGCTCCTGGACCTTGGCCCCTCTCTCTCAGGCCCTGGCCTTGCCCCCACGCTAGTTGAGACCTCTGTTACCCCTAATGTTTCAATCTCTAAACCACCAGTTTTGCTTACCCCAGTTTAGGTGTTAGTGAGAAGCCTTCATGCAGCCCTTTGTTCAGAAGCTTTTTCTCGCTGTGGCTCCGCAGGTCAGACTACCTGCCCAACTTGGGTTCTGAGCTTATATACTGCAAGGCCAGCCCCCTTCTTGGTCATGTGGCTCCTGATTGCCTTCTGCTACACCTGCTACCTGCTTCATCAGCAGCTTACCTGCTCTTAAATTAGCAGCAGCACCAAGCCCCCTACTATAGGGAGCAAAACATGTTTTTTCTCAATTTTATTCTTAGAAATGGCTTTCTTTTCTTTTCTTGACCCAAACTTTCCAAAAGGACATAACACACAGCTTAAATGAGAAAAGTCTGGCAACGTTATAAACAACTGAAAACACAATTTTATACCAGGAACTGTCAGACAACCCTAACTTCGGGCAGAGCTGCCAGCTCTGTCTATAATAATTAGCTGCAATAATCAAAACTAGAGGCTATGGCTGTACACTTTGCCATGCTGTAAGAGCAATCTTCTGACCTGGTGGTAGATGGAATTGGGCTAGTTTTGTTGCCATTAGTTAATTAGATCCTACTGGAATTAACATGATATATGTTAGCAACCTCAAAAGAACATTAGCTATTCTAAGGGATGTAAATAATAAATTTGATGCAGAGACTTCAAATTGAAGTTTCAATCCCTAGTTTTAAAGAATGATGTTGCACTGTGATTCCCCTCTTCAGATATAGATTAATGGTGAAGGACAGAAAGTGAGAATCCAAGACTCAGACTGAAAAGCAATGTAAGAAACTGGACTGGCCTGAACCATACTCTGACAAGACAATAAGAAGTACAATTCAAAGTCTAATCTATGAGGAGAGCTTTAAGATGAGAGGCCCAGAGTGGGAGAAAACTCAAAGCTGGTCTCCCAAATATTTAACCCTGCACTTCTGCTTATTCCTTTGATAGCTCAAGAGCCCTTAAACTAGATGCGTACTACCTCTGAGTGAATCAACAGGCCTCAGTTTGTGGACAATGCATGTAATGGCCACATTTTAATAGAAAATCTAGGGTTAAAAGATCCACATAAGTATCCTTTCCCCAGATTTTAATATGGTTACTTGGACCAAATACCTTTTCCTCCTCCTCCCCCTCCTCAAAAAGATATCAGAGAAAACAATTTCCTTTCTTACAGCAAGAAGGACCTTTGCTAGGACATGAACTCATTATAAGATTTTTTCTAAAATGATAAATGATGGCTATGAGGCATTGGCACGATTTGGAAAGTTAGGTGTCCAACTCTCATTTTCTTTCACTGGGCATTATGGGCTAAATCCTATTTCATTTCACACACCTATGTAGGGCTAAATCCTATTTCATTTCACACACCTATGTAGCATGTACAGAGCTGTGAAATGGCCATTTTTGATAGTTGGACACAGTTTGGATTTTACTTCTATCTGTAAAGAACAGAAACAGCCTGAGTGTGCACTTGCCAATAGACAAATGGTGGAGGAAAAGTACCCTCTTACCTCTTGGCCCATTAGTCTAGTGGCTAGGGTATATGCACAGAGAACAGGAGACAGACTCTAGCCCCCATGTCCCACCTTAACCAGAAGTGGTTTGAAGCTGCGTTTTTTTCCCCATAGAAGGCTCTAGCCAGCAGACTATGGGCTAGGCATTGCCAGAACACTCTTTAACCCAGAATGCAACCTACTGAGCTTGCCCAATATAGAAATTCAGGGAAAGCACAGCTATGTGTAATCTAAGCAGCACGCAAGTGCCAAAAATTGCTGTTACACATTTATGAGTAAGTGTCACTTCGGCATGTGAAGGTAAAACAGAATTTAGCCCCAGGTGTCTCTCTCAGCTGGGCAAGGACTGCTGAGAAATTATAGGATGACAGGCTTAAATTTACCATAGAAAATTGGGAAAAAAGTCATGGAAATTTCTCTGTATTACAGCAACATATTTCCTGGACCACGCTACCAGCTACCAGAAATTCATTAACCCATTTTACAAGTACTAGCTTGGTAAAGACGCATTAAATGGTTAAGGATAAGATGAATTGGAAACAATTACCCAGATGCCAGAGGCCGTGCTAGAGAGAACTGAGGAAGACCTAACTTGAATTACATGAAGAGCAGTTCTAATTTATTCATTAAAAAGAAAGAAACTAATCTATCTAGAGGAGACACCCTGGTTAGAACTCTCAACAAAGTAGAGAAAGTTCAAGTAACAGAAATAGCATGAGAGGTGAAAAAGATGCTGTTGTGCAGAAGCAGCAGAGACTGCTCTAACCCCTTGGTAGGAGCAGAACATATCACTTTGCTTTTGCAAAAGGTGCATCTTCCTCCAAAACCTTAAATTATGACAGTATGCTAAATCACACGCTGGAAGCCCAGATCCAGGACTTACTACAATAGATGCCTCTAGAGAAAATGGGACAGATCCAAATACATTAACATTGATAGAGTTTTGCTGATTTATCCCAACTAAGGACTTGACCTGATGTCTCTCTTTTGTGATAGTTAACAATTTGGTCCTGGCATCAGGAAAAACAGTCTTTTACCTCCTAGTAATTTTCCTGTTGGTTCAAAATTGGTATGGGGTGTTTGAATGAAAAGAAAGAGATGTCAGGCTATAATGGGGCCCCTCCCACATAACTGAAAGGGAGAGGGAGCAAAGAATCAGCAGGCCAGCTCCAGCCTCCAAGACAGACTGACAGTGGCAGAGGGCTCTGGAATAAAATGGCCACTCACCCCAGGTTTGACAAGCCTGGGGTAGAAATTGTGGGTCAGGTGACCCAAAGAGGGATACAAGCCTGAATCAGAGTGGGTAGTCTGGTCTTACTGGCTGCAGCAAGCAGAGCTCAGGGGAGAAAGGCCAAGCTACCCATGGAAGAAGGACTCAAGACAGCAAGAGCGCTGGAAGAAAGCCTCTATGTCACCAGGCAACAATAAATAAAAGTGTTTTTGAGTCTATGTCATAGTGCTGCCACGGTGTGAGTGTTAACCCAAGGATGCAGGACTTTTTATTTGGGAGCAGATGCTCATTTTTTTTATCCTGGAGGGCCAGCTTGTAGCTGTAGGGGCAGAGGAAGCCACTAAGAAAGGTGCCAAGGGCACCCCAGATCCTAGATGGTGAAGGAGGGGATTTCTCCTTTTAGTTGAAGGACTGTGGTGCCAGAAAGCAAGGGGCAAGATCAGGGCCAAGGGGCCTAGAGCACACAAGGACTGGAGCTGAAGCCCTGGGAGCCTAGGGTCCTGGTACAGTAGACATCAGGCAGAGGGACCCAGCCAGAGTAAAGTGGGCCAAGGCCAGGGTGCCTCTAACAATAACATCAAGGCATGGCAGCAGAGAGAAGAGTGGAACCCTGAAGAGCCAAAGGGGACAACAAGATGGAGACAAGGCAGTGGTCAGGAGGGGTGATTTTCCTGCTCTAGTGCTGGATGCATTATACAGACATAAGAATGAATAGTCACAAAGAAAGGGATGATGATCATTGCAAAACTACATGCAACAATTTTTCTCTGAATATTTTAGAAACCTCTTCTATCGTGACTGCAGTGTAGCTGGCAAACTCTCTGATTTACACTTATTTTCAGAGTTGACATGTCTCTCATTGATTAATTCTATTTATCCATTTCCCATGTAGATCCACTAGTCCAATAGTTCTCAACCTATTTAAACTTAAGGCACCTCCTAATAGACTCCAGGACCCCTTCAGAGTCAGCTCTTAGCTTTCACTCAATTTTTTACTACAGAAAGAAAATAGAGTAACTCTTATGTTGTAAAGAACTCAGAAAGACCACAACAGGTCAGGATGGTTTTGACACTATGGATTGCTATGTGAAACCTCTTGGTTTATCTTGTGAATCATGTCTGCACATCGAACAGTGCTAACACTGCATAGCACCCCTGAAACATTCTCAAGGCAGCCTAGGGTGTTGTGGCACCCAGACTGGGAACCACTGGATTATCTTAAACCCTACCACTATTCCCCAATCACAGTCATAGAGCTTAGATTAACCTGAAACAATCGGCCAGATCCTAGGGACTTAGAAGCCTGTTACAATTGACAAGTGGAAACTGGATCAGATTCTAAGATGGCAGTAGGTATGATGACCTGTTTTCCAGCCTGTAAAAATGCTATAGCACCAGGTGATGGACCCCTACCTGTAGCAGCTTACATACCTACTACAGGCAAGAGACAGCGCTAACTGGGTGAAACACTGGTCCCTTCCAAGGGGTGGTCCCTCCTTGCCTGAAGGAATCTGATTTTAACTTCTCAGCAACACGGGCCCATTTGGATGGGGCACAAATCAGCAGAGGCATCAACACAGTTTATATACTGAAAGACACATTCTGCCTTGACATGCTAAGCAGCAGTGGCCTAAAGGTAAAGGAAAGCTTAGGCTAGAATCAGTAAGGAAAATTCTTGAAGTTAAGAGAAATTAAGCATTGGAACCAAAATCCAAAGGAAATGGTCAAGGTGCCATCATTGCAGACAGTGAAGAAGAGATTAAAGGGAGCAATATAAAGAAGAGCAGCGGTTGGATCTGAGGGACTGAGGGGTTTTGCAGTCTCTATTCTGAACTGATTTGTACACATTTTCAGCAAGGTTATTGTGAAGTTACTGTGATCCACTGAAGGGAAAGCAGGTTCTTCTGAGTGAGTTCCATCATCCTGATGTTCCAGGTTCTTGAGAATCTTGTCTAGATCCCACTTCTCAATATCCTGAAAGAAGGAAACCAAATGGTGATGGAGAATTCACTCACAGGGAGTTACTAAAAAAGATCAAACCAGAAGCCAATATTTTACAAGCTCAGGTTTCACAGATGTTGCCACACAACAGCACCAGAATGCCTGAACAACCTGTGGAAATCTTTCCCACTCACCTCCTTCAGTGGCAGCTTGTTGTTACTTCCTGGCTGAGGGCTGGAGAGTGTTATTGTGGATGTACAAAACTGGCTGTGACTTTTTAGAAAGAGGAATGTACTGCCTGAATCCTATTATCTGAGTCTCACTGTCATGGCTGTGCAAGGCAGTACAAGTTCTTCAAACAGCCCACCTAGAGTGGCTGATGCTCAAGCATGCCAAGATTAACAGAGCTTTCTACCATACTTGGAGAAGCTGCTGAGCCTAAGAGGGCTGCAGGAATGTGGACTGAATCCACATGTCTGAGTCTGAGAGAGAAGTTCCTTTACTATCTGCCTGACCTTGTTTTTACTGGAGTCACCCATTCCCAACTCTCCTCTCACTTCAAAAGAACACCCATTCATACGCTGAATTTCTTCCAAACAGCAGGTGTCTATCCTTCCCTTCTGTGCTCACCCAGCAGCCTCAGATGCAGCCCAGGCCTCAATCCTCTCTCCCGATTCCTCTTACGGTCTTTCCTCTCCCTGCCACCATGTCCAGCAGAAATGCAAGCATGGCCGGGCTGTGTCCACAAATGAAACACTAATAGAAGTGGTACAGTGAGAGGGAAGACAGAGGTGTTTTGTATCTACCCCACTTTCTTACGCAGTTCTGCCAGGGCTCCTTCAATGAGGATCACTGACCTGTATAAAAATAGACTGGTGAAACAGCAGGAAGGTGGACAGAGAGTAAGACAGAGCTGTTCATATCCTTCTTTGAAAGCAGGGATACATAGCCTGATCCTCCAACTCCCACTGGGCACTTTTACACATGCTTGGGAGGGAGTGGAGGATGCAGTGCTTCAATTAGAGCAGGTCCAAGAGCCACTTTAATTACAGCACTGCTGCATCTCCTGTATCAGCATCTCCGTGCTTAAAAATGGTGACAGGGAGCTTGAACTAAAGCTTGTTTAATGAGCTTGAGTTCAACCATCCCCACCACCATTTTTAAGGGCAGGGATGCTGATACACAAGATGCAGGAGACTGCTGGAGTGCAGCAAATGCCACTCTCCAGAGACTCAATTAATTGAGTCTGCTCCGACGTGATGGAATTCCAGCGTGTTGGAGCAGCCGCCACACTCAGGTATAGGTGCCCACTGATTTCAATGAGAGTGGCAGATCTTCTGCACGTCTCACAAAGAAGCTAGAAGCTTCTTCCCTCTTGTTTCCATACATCTTTCTTCAAGGATACAGGGTTTGGTCCCAGATACATTCTTGCTGCCTGAAGCATCACCAAAAGCAGCTTCAATTTCAGAATTGTTTGTCCAATAAAAATGGAATAGCTTCCAAATATTTCTTGGTATCTATAATAGTCCATGTGCCTTCTTCCAAAAAGGCAGTGTGGGGAGGAGGCCACAAGAGGAAGTGAGAAAATACAACACCAGTCAGGCCACCCAGCCACTCAGGGGGGTTAGAAAGGTGAAAAAGTTCTTGCTGGTTAACATGCAGAACCAAAGTACATACACATCACCCTCTCCAGAGCAGATGTTGGTTGTCCTGGTCTCATGGATCATAGACTGTTTCACAGCACACAAACAACCATCCAGGGTCTGTGCTGGAACTCATGAAGCAGTAAGCCGCTCACCGCAGTTCACCATTTATGACAAAAACATGTAGTTAGCTACTGGCTAACTACAGGGAAATATCAGAACTTGCCCATTTCTGCTCAAAGCCACCTCTGAGCTTAAAATACAAATACCAAAATAACTACCCTCTACCCCAAAACACTTACTTTATCATATATGGCTGATCATTTACAGAAGGTTTTTCATACTGTAAATGTATGTCACTGACCATGATTTAAAGGATACTTAATCAAAGTATATTTGTTTACTGTACAACCCAATATTATTTATCAGAGAAAGGTAATAGGTCTTGATCTTTTGCTGCAGCTTATGGAGTGCAGCTCTGTATCCTACCAAGGTCCCACGAAAGTTAAAAAAAGTTTCCACGTGAGCATAACAAAATACAAAAAGCAAATTAAAAATACGTTTGGGAAAGCATCCAAACACTGACTACACACTATTTATAAAACCAGATCAGTCTGTTGTATATCTGTTTTTGCATATCCATATTAAGGTTTTTGAAAACTTTCTGATCCTCCTAACTTTTACTTACACGTATTATAGGATCAGGCCCTTATATGTACAAAGAACTTGCACACTGATTTCTTTCCAACTAACTGATTTTTACACTTTTTCCAGGAAAAAGTACATGTCCCTGATCAGTAAAATGATGGCATTAGGACAATGATTGTTTTAAAGTATTTTTAATGTTATTTTGAAGAGAAGGTTTGTTGTAAATTATGCTAAAACTGCATTGCAATTGCACCAACAATGTAAATTCATTGCTGTCATTCAGGACTTTTGGTAAAGAATCATCAGGGTTGAAATCTAACATGCTTCTCATTGTAAAAACCTCCATCATCTGTCACATCCTCTTAAGAGAGACTCTATTCTTTCCAGACTGATAAATTTCAGTCAGGCAGCTGAGCCTTGATTAGCTTTACTCGAATGTTACAGGTTGCTGCTCAAAGTCTGATGAAGGACAAAAGTCTGAGGATCGCTACAAGCTGGAACCTGTAACATAAAATGATGCTAATCATGGCTCAGCAGCACTGGTAAGATTTATTGGTCTGGAAAGAGTGAGGAGTGACAGACACTTGAGATTATTATAATGAGAACATGTTAAATTTCAACAGTGATGCTGTTTTACCAACAGATCTGAATGGAAGCATTGAATTGATGCAATTGCTATAAACAGGGTGTACCTGAGAGCCAGCTTTTTTTTTAAATGCTGTTCTTAACTATTTCAATATAAATCATTTTATTGAAGGCCCTGAACTACCAAGCAGATAGTTATATTGTCAGGTCCATGTCCTGCTAACATTTACTCACAGGAATAAGGCATTCAGTAGGGTTCAGAGGAGAGCCAAGGGTTTGCAGGGTTTAAATCTTAATGCAAGATGGGTTTTTGGTTGTAGCTATATTGGTCTAAGGACATAGGCAGGCAAGGTTCTTTGGGTAGATGTGATCTATTTTATTAGACCAACTGAGTAGCAGGAAAAAAGTTCTTAGCAAGCTTTTGGGCGTGCTCCATGAAAAAAAATGTCAGCCCCTTTAAGGGAATTACTATGGTCCTGAATCAGCAAAGTATGTAATTATATGCTAAATTTTATCATTATCAAGCAGTTCCATTGACTTCAATGGGCATAGTCACAAGCTTTATGAAGTTGGGGAGGTAAGGACAGGCCAACATAGCCTACTAACCTGGAGGCAGGACTATGACAGGGACCCAGGAGGGGCCCAGCAGTGACTGACACAGGCTCAGGCTCACTCAGGACCATGGACAGCCTCTCTTACACAACCTTCAATAAGAACAAGGCATGGGATCAAGGGAGGGCTACAGTTTAGCCTGAGCCAGACAGAGGCTGCATGGCCATCAGGGGGTGTCATGGCTGCCCTTGTGGCCATGAGCCTTCTACAGTGGTGCATTGACAAGGAAGCAAGCTATGCATGAGGAAAGACCCTTGAGCTGAGCTAAAAAACCCAAAAGTCTCAAAACAGCAAACCCAAAAACACTTGCAAACCAGGAAAAAGAAAGTGGGGGTCAAAAGATGCTAGATGCTTGATTGCAGTTGAGACTGAAAGGACTAGGGCATTCAAGAAGCTAATCAGAGCTGAGGCAGAAAAGAGCTGAATGCATGAAAGGATATTGAACGCACTGCAGGAAAAGTGGATGACCTGACCTTAAGATTGGCAGAAGTTTGCACAAAACAGATAGTCAAAATGCTGAACTTTGCCCAACACATAGAAGTTCAAAAACATGTCACAGAGGCCTGGGGGAAGCAACTGAAGTATCAAGAAGACTGAGCTGACACATTACAGGGGCAGCTGGAGAACTGGCAATGAAAGTGCTTCCAGCTTGAAGGAGAGGTGCAAATACTATGGTGGGAGTTGGCTACATCCCAGATCCAGGCAGCAGAGATGGCAAAGACAATAGCGGCAGAAATAGAGAAGGCAAGCAGGTGGCAACAAGAGCTTGACAAGCTTCAGGACAAGATGACTGTCCTGGAAATAGAGGTAAAACATAGGGCAGAAGGGTGTGATGTGTTGAAAGCCCAACTGCAAACCACAGAGGCTGAAAACAGCTCAGGGAGAAGACGCAGTCCCTAGACATGCTTCTGGAAGCAAGGCGAGGCAAGAAAGGCAGCTAAATGCATGGAGATGAACCAACTTCAGTCTCTCATGCAAGACAAAACAGATCAGGTCTTGTTATTAGAGAGGGAAATTAGTCAACTAAAGAAAACAAGGGATCCATCAAGTGCAGGGAATGATGAGTTTCATGAGAGGGAAGTGTTACAGGCACAATGTGAAGCATACTGAACCACACTCATTGGAACAGAAGAGGAACTTCAAAAGGTCCAAAACCAGGTGCACTCACTGGGAGAGACCACAGAAGCTCCAAGACGAAAGTTACAGGAGACAGACCAGTTGCAGGCAAAGACGGTTTCGCTGGAAACCAGAGGCACGTGTACACATGCAGGGAGGCTGCTCCAATGTGCTGTAATTACAGAATTTTGGAGCAGACTTAATTGATCAAGTCTCGATAATCAAATCAAGCAGACACCAGCATCATGTGTATCAGCATCCCTACACTGAAAAATGGTGGTGGGGGGTGCTTTAACTAAAGCTCGTTAGACGAGCTTTAGTTAAAGTGCCCCCACTGACATTTTTCAATGCAAAGACTCTGATACATGTGATGTTCTGGGTGCTTTAATCAGTGGCTCCTGGAGCTGCCCTAATTCAAGTGCCTCCCCTCCTCCCAGAGCACATCCATAAATGCCCCAGCTGACTGAACACTTAGCAGCAGCCACAGTGGAGCACTAGGATCACCTCCAGGAGCTAGAAGTTTTGAAAACATCTTTAGCTAAGTCAGAGAGACAGTTAGAGGCTGCAAAGAGGAAGCACAGATGACCCAAGAGTGTGAGTAACCACCTGCACGCTTGGACCAAGAGACCCCAGGAGATGAGACCAAGATGGTTCAGCTGGGGAAGAATACCGAGGCAATACACCTAGAACTCATGTCCACGTGGAAACAGGTCCTACTAGTAATGATCAAGTGCCTAGACCAGAAGTGGGATGAGCTGGCAACAAGGCACAAGAAAGAAATAGGTGGACAGAGAAAAACTAGGAGAGCTCACCAGCCGGCATGAAGCTCAGATATTGACAGTGACAGCAATTAGAAGTGGAGTTGGGAAAGGACCACAGCTAAGCAGTGAAGAGAACAGACTAGGATTAAGAAGCAGAAGCTGTAACCTGTTTTGCCAAGACTGCATCCATAAAATGAAATACCAAACACCAAGAGACTGGAGCGCAATGGTGGGCCAATCCCAGATGCTCAAAAATGGAGATAGCAGCCAAAACTGCAATAGAAAAATGAGCCTAAGATTGGAACTCAAAGGTGGAAATTGCAGGGCAAACACCAGGTGAGACTTCAGAAAAGGCAAATCAATATCAGAAGAGCAACCCTGGGGGGAAAGCCGCTAAGTACCAAAGAGAAACAAAGAGAAACAAAGTCCACCTCTGTGGTTGTTAGCAGAAGTCATGGGACTGAGATGAGAATTGGGGAATACTGAATAGGATAAATGGCATAAAGTTGAAAGGACCTCGAGGGGGAGTTGCATAATTGGGGCCAATGAGGGAGAACCTAAAGGAGGAACCAACCCAGAAGGAGACTATTGTGACCCCAGATAAGGAGACAAGATGCCCTTTATCGCTAAAGACAACCAGGTAAGAAAGGGGGCAAAGGCCTGGAAGGAGGCCTCAGATATGTTAGCAACCTCCCAGGCCCAGCTAAATGGTAGACTGTGAAAAACTATTTGAAGAGAATGTAGGGGGTGTTGCATATGTGAGAATGTATACTGGGGCTGGGGGAAGGCCTAGAGGCTAGGAAAAAATGAGTTTTGAGGCAAAAACTATGCCCAGAAAGCCCTGAGAGCTCAATGGGAACTTGAGGGAAGCCTTTTGGACTTGCAGGGAAGCCTATGGAGTTGAGAAAGCCCAGGAATGCCTCTGAGAATGAGACAGTCGGGGCATATAACTACCTGGTACAATCAGACTGGAAGAAGAAAGCAAGCTACACTCCTAGAGATAGAGGAGAGTCAGTGTACTGGGATTGAAGAGAAGTTCCCAGCTACCAGACCTGAGGTCTCAGCTAAAGAGAAGAGAGAGCCAATAAGGGGTCCGCTATGAGGTATGAAGCCTCAAGACGTATGCCAGGGAGCTGGTATGGGCCACAAGGACAACCCATTGGAGTGGTGTCAACAGTCTGAGGCCTGTGCAGAGAACCAAGAGAGAGCTTGTGGAGCACAGGAATTTAAGACACTCAGAACTGGCTACCTCGGAAAACCACACAGATGACACCTAAGAAGTCAAGAGGGAAAGCCTTGATTGGTCCTGGGTAGGACCTAAAACTGTACCCTACTAGAGCTGGTTAATGTGGTGGGACTACCTGTGGCAGGGTCACCTCTATCACGGGGCAGGCAAAGTCTGGCTCATGGACCAGATCAGGCCTGTCACAGACTCCATTTCTCAGCAGCCCCTCCTCACTTTGCTTAAGCCGGTTTCCAAGGATACCCCAGCAGTAGCGGGGCCATGACAGTGTGGGGCCAGGGTTTCCATAAAGACCAGCCCAAGCAGCACTGGCAGAGCACACGGTTGGATGAGAAACTGCTCTGGGGCCAGAATCTTGTGGTAGTGACAGCATGGTCCAGAGCTGGGGCAGAACTGTGATCCTCTGTCCACACACTCCGGGCAGGGGCTTGCAGACTATGGATCACAGCCCTGCCCCGGCTCCAACCACACTGTCACCACCTCAAGATCCCAGCCCAGACCCCAGAGCAGCTCCCCACCCAGTTGCGTGCCCTGCCAGCACTGCTGGGGCTGGTCTCCATGGAAACCCTAGCCCCACACTGTCATGGCCCCACTGCTGTTGGGGTCTCTATGAAAACAGGCTGTAGTGACATGGGTAGCTGAGATGCTTTTTATTTAGGGTGGACCAGTGGTTTAGCCCTGAGCCTTACTGAGGGTGGCTCAAGGCATACTCAGAAAACTGGGAGCCCAGGAGTGCCCGGGGAGACCGTGAGGGCCCAGGAGCTCAGGGAGGAGCTACCCAGGGTATCTGGGAACTCAGGAGAGGCTCAAGTTCCAGGAAGGACTGCAGCCGGAGACTGTCACAGACAGTGAGCCTGGTAACCTCAACTATCCCAGGTGCAGCCAAAGATCCAGGGGACCACTGCCAGGACCTGCTGTCAAGGACAGTGGAGCCTAGAAGCCTGGTCTGCTACTGTGGGCCTGTGCTAAAAGCCTAGTGAGAACAAGAGGGGAAGAGGCTGGTAAGGCTGAGATCCCTACAATAGAGTGTGGTGGTATAGGAACATCTGAGAAGCTTGGGGCATGGTGTAGAGGAGGAATGGAGCCATGCAATTGGCCCTTAAGGCTACAGGTGCTCAGCAGAGGGACAGGCCAGGAGGGCCTACTAACCTGGCGGGCAGGACTGTGAATAATGGGATCCAAGGGGGGCAATGGTCATTGACACAGGCTCAGGCTCACTCAGAGGCCACAGGCAGTCTCCCTTACACAAACTTCAATAAGAACAAGGTGTGGCAGGCAAGTGATCAAGGGAGGGCTAAAGTCAAGCCTGAGCTAGGCAGGGGCTGCACAGCCACCAGGAGGCATCATGGCTCCCCCTGTGGGTACAAGCCTGCTACAGGACTATATAATGAGTAGATTCAAAACTAGGTGTGAATACATTCTGGGGACTCTGGCTGGGGAGTTAAAACACCAGGAAGGCTGCAGTTCAAGTAAGAGATGCTCCCAGTCCCAAAAAAGAAAACCTGACCTCAAATTCCAGTTCCTCTGTCTCATTTCATTTGCGATTGTATACCAGGGGCATCAAACTTGCCTGCGCCCCTGGGCTGGATCCAGACCATAGGGCTCCTCTGGACCCAGCAAGGTGTGTGGCAGCATGAGCATTAATGAATCTCCCTCCCAACCTCCCCTGCAGCCACTGACATGTATACCCATCAGGGCTCTATCCTGGGAACCTGGAGGCAGTCCCTTGCCTCAAGGAGCTCTGTGGGTCATATGTTTGACACCTCTGGTATATAACAAAGGGTCTGATTCTGTTCTTTCACACCAAGGTAAAATTGATTTTGCCTACCTGACTCCTCTCATTTACACTGGTATCTACCTAATGTAAGTCTAGCCATGTCAATGTGCTATGCTGGCATACATTAAGTAAGAAACAGGCCCATTGACTTTAGACAAACTATCCTGATTTACACTGGTATGGGTGAGATCAGACCCATAAATGCTTGATCAAGACTGGAATTGAATGATTAAGCTATACAGTTTGGTGCTTAAAGTAAGATAGTGTTAGTACATTTTACACATGCAAAGACAGCTTAGACCAGCCCTGGAAGGAGATTTTTTTTGTGTGAGTGCAGCTTAAATGCTGGTTTCTAGAAATTTATCCCATGAAGTTTGTGAAGAGTGAGGTTTCTGTACTGTGACTCCAGGGAGGCTTTGAATGGAAACACACCAGTTTTCATGTTTCTTGGTAACTAGCCCCCTAGGCATTCTGGATCAATATATAACATAACAATGACAATTCTGTTTGCAGTGAACAACTGGTTGTTTAAATGTAACATGGACTCTGGAGAGCTGAAACACCAGGAAAGCTGCAGTTCAAGTAAGAGATTCTCCCAGTCCCAAACAAGAAAACCTGACCTCAAATTCCAGTTCCTCTCAGTCTCATTTCATTTGTGATTGCATGAGTGCAGGTTATCTGCCTGCTAACTGGGCTTCAGGACTAATACCCCAGGAATAGAAAGTACTCAGTGCTTTGATGCTACTGCCTGGCCAGGACAAACACACCTTGTGTTACAATATCAGGACTCTCTGAAACCAGACAGCTGGAAAATTCATTGTTTAAGTGAAAGCTCTGATTAAAAACCTACTTCCCACTAACTCCCAAGAGTGTGGGTGGTCTCCCTGTACAAGGACATACACTAGCAAGAACAATGGGTTTAACTTCCAACATGATTTATTTAGATGGTAAGTTCTTTGGGAGGACTCCTGCTTTGTTCTGTGCATGTACAGTACCTAGCACAGTGACCGACACTCCTCAGTACTACTATAATGCAAGTAATAAAGAATGACTTCATGTGTAAAGAATTAGACATTCGGGTCCTCTTACTGTCAATTAACTTTCTCTATATAATGCGCTCTGTGAAGTGCCGGTTTACCTAAGCTGGAGATGTCCAGCTGGCAGTCCCCAAGGGGTTAACCTGTAGCCCACAGGCTCCCAGTCCAGGAACCGCACCCTCCATCACTCTCCTGATGCCACTGCCAGAGTTTCCAAACTGCCCTCCCTCCTCCTGCTTCCACTACCTGCCCCAGGTTGGGAGGCAGGGCAGGGCAGGGCAGTGCGGTGCAGTGCAGTGCAGTGCAGTTGCAAGGACGGGTGAGGGAGGGAATGAAATATGACACCACACACTATGGGATGAGGTGCATGTGTCATGGTACAGTACAGCAGAGAGGGGAGGGCTGGCCACTCAGAAGCTGGACAGCCTTGATCTCAGCAATCACTGAACAGTTGGCTAACTGTTTACCCTGCTTACCTGCAAAGAAAAGAGTGTTAGCCCTCGAGGGTGTTCACCTGAAGAGGCTCCTTGCTCATTTCCTGCATGAGGGAATCTGTCTAAATTGTCACTATTGGTCTCCAAGGGCGAGTTGATATTTAGCTCTGGGTGACCTACATTTCTAGGAGACGGCTCCAAGGTTATTTTAGAGAGTATTTTTGTTTCTATCATCTTTCTTCTCTCCTCCGCATTGGTGTTTGATTCTCCAAAGTACAGCTTTCTCCTAGAGGGTTTGTTATTCATCCCGAATTCCTCGGTTTCCTCCTTTTTTTCACTGCCTAATTCTTTCATTTTAAGAACTTGATCTGTGGGATCTACAAGGAATTCTGGAAGGAATGCTGCACTTTTGTCTAGAGTTTCTCCAGTCACGCTGGTAAATGCATCTGACTCATTCCTAGACAATGGTGTGCGTTCTCTTGCCACAGGTTGAGTGTCATCCATTACTTTCTGAAAATCTAATCTTTCTCCACCTCCGTTCCACATCTCTCTTGGGGGTCTCATAGTTTCTAGGATTTGCTATAGGGACAGAAAATACACAACAGAAGTGACAGTCACACCTACTTTCCAAACCTATAAAAAAACAGCCCATACATTAAAAAAATTATTAGCTGCTGGAGTTTGCAACCTGGGAGGCATCTGATACCTGACTGGATCAGGTCTCATCATTGTAAAATCAAAAACATCTGGAAGACATGAATGTCACCAAAACCCCATGCCAAAATACTGGAGCTGGACAGTTCCTCGGCCTTTTTTCTAGGATTAGTTGATTTCATCATTCCAGATGAAATGTAAACTCTTTATCTAAGAATGGTTCTACAAGGAGTTAACTTTATACAATTATTTCTTGATACACCATTCTAACAAATTCCTCTCTATTTTCCATATTAGCAAATAGCAGTTGATGGCAATCTGAATGGCTTATTGCCTAGTCTTACTGTTAATGACTGAATGAGTTACAGTTTTATTGTTCATACCAGGGGTAGAAGTGGCTCAATGATTAATAGACACTGACTTAGTTGCAAAAGACTCACAAACTCAATATGCTACAGCTTGTTCCTTAACAAATTGTTGTTACCCATAAATGCTTCCACTACACTCCCTGAAAAGCAGTCTGCTGCCTGCCTCCATCATGGAGATGGGCATGCAATATGAGGAAAGGCCGAGGAACCTGGGACTCTTCAGCTTGAGGAAAAGAAGGCTGAGAGGGGACCTGGTAGCAGCTTGCCGCTACACTAGGAGAGTACATCAAGGGCTCAGTGAGCAACTGTTCACCAGGGCACCCAAGGGGAAAACCAGGAGTAATGGCCACAAACCCCTGGAAGATCAATTCAGGCTCAACATTAGGAAAAACTTCTTCACAGTCAGGGTGTTCAGACTGGAATAAGCTCCTTCCAAAGGTGATGCAATTGCCTCCCCTGGAAATCTTCAAGAGGAAACTAGACAGTCACCTTGTTGGGGTCAACTGACTCCTAGTTATCTTTCCTGCTTGGTGCAGAGGGCTGGACCTGATGATCTTCCGAGGGTCCTTCCAGCCTTACACTCTATGGATCAGGTGACTTATGGCAAGACACCCGGCACCATTTTCATTGCAGAGCAGTACACGATTCAAAACAAGGCTTATTTGATTTTTAGAAACACTGAAGGGCTCCCTTGCTGTGAGCTCAGAATCTTAGGGAGGAAGAGGGAGACTCTGAACCCAAGGCTCTTTGGCACAGAAGGAGAGAAAATTGCAAAAAACTGCAAGGAAATGGGGTACTGCTAAGGGACCTTACAATAGATAGATCAGTGGGAGAGACAGCGATCCAGACCTAAGAAAGAAGGGGAAAAGCCTCTTACCATATTAGTCCAACTGTAAATCAACCTGGCATATAATCCATTACATATTTTCAATTTCAACTTTAGAAAACCCTTTTTTCCTTGAATGCTAGTCAATAATTAGCGATAAAAATCTAGAATTAATATTACCCTTACAAATCCTGCAGGAGAATCAAATAATCAAGAAAGGAACTTAAAAAGTTAAATGCACTAAAATAGTATAATAAAAGCTGCACTGAAAAAAATGACTTGGTATTTTGACTTTATGAGCAAATATAATGCAGTAGAAAAATATAGACTAGCAGGGGCCTGATTATAGGTTGACCCAATGTCTCAGTCCAGTTGAGTTTTGTATACTTCTTTTTAGAATGGAAAAAAGGTAGATTTATAATCAGAACAATACTGTATAATTATGCACGGCAGCATAAAATCTATAACATTAAGCAGCACAGAAGTGTGGCTGCAGTTGTAGTCTGTAATACAGTCAGCAACCTGCATGTCCAGGTGTTCAAGAGAAATATCTTCAAGGTCTTCTGACAAGTCAGGGATCAGATTGGGTTCATCTCGCTGGAAAATGAAGAGCTCCCCATCATCCTCACAGTCAGACTGCCAAACAAAATAAAGACATGAAATGAGGGACCATCATTTTATATATGTTTTGTACTGAGAAATAACTCATCTTATTACTGCTATATCTGACATTTGGCTAAGGTCCAAGGGAAGGATTTCCAGCTGGGTACCATCTTCAGTGCTGAGTGTTCTCCATCCTAGGATTATGACAAACTATGACTGAGCTCATTAATGCACTTAATAATAAACGGTTGGATGAAATATTAGGAATGATCCTACTCCTACTGAGATCAATAGCAAAAGTCTCCTAAAGTTCAACAGGGACAAGACTGGGCAAATCCAAATCTTGAGAAGCGCCAAACCACTGAAATTGCACTGTACTACTCAGTGCAGTATTTAGAATGTACGCGCAGAATCTTGGGTTTTCTTAAAAGAAGCACTTTAAATGTGAGCAGAAACCATTCAGATCAAGATGTACCACATAGTCTTTTGTAGGCTGCTGTTTTGTACTGAACAGGAGAGAGTAGTACAGGGGTGGGCACTTATTTCAGGCAGAAGGCCTCTTACCAAGTTTTGGAAGCTGTCAAGGGTCATGTGGGTAGCCCTGCCCCCTGGTCACCATCTTGTGACTGGAAGTCCCACCCCTAACCTTTGCCACCAGAAGTCCTACCCCTTGCCTCCAGAAGTACTCATTTCAGCAAGGGGTTTTGTTGTCTTGGAACCAGAAAAATACCAAATTATATTCTAAAAATCAAACATCTACAACATTAATTAATTTGATTTAAAGAAAAATATTTTTGTCCTGATTTACATGCGTTTGTGTAATGTAGACAGAGGTGATTGTATATAATAGTTTAAAATGAAGCCTTACTCTTGTATATTGTGGAGGGGGTGGGGGCATGGGTATAAGTTTGTGGGGGGCTGTGGGTGTGTGGGTAATGAGGGAGGATGTGGGTGTGTGTGGGGGATCTTGGGGGATGGATAAGTGTGGGGCAGAGGGAGCATGTGGGTGTGTGTGTGAATGTGGGGTGTGGGTGGGTATGGGGTTTGTGGGGGATTGTGTGAAGAGGTGTGGGTTTCATAGATTTCACAGACATTTGGGCTGGAAGGGACCCCGGAGGATCATCGAGTCCAGCCCCCTGCCCCAGGGGCAGAAAGTCAGCAGGGATCATAGGATCCCAGCAAGATAAGGATCCAAATGTGTCCTGAAGGCATTCAAAGTGGGTGCTTGAACTGCCTCCGGCGGCAGTCTATTCCAGATCTTAGGGGCTTGGATGGTAAAGAAGTTCTTTCTTATGTCCAGCCTGAATCCGTCGCAACAGAGTTTGTGACCGTTTGATCTTGTCATCCTTTGGGGTGCTCTGGTGAACAGACGTTCCCCCAGATCCTGATGAGCACCCCTGATAAACTTATAGGTGGCTACCAGATCACCCCTGAGCCTGCTCTTTTCCAGACTGAAGAGTCCCATGGCTCTCAGCCTCTCATCATAAGGTCTGTTTTCCTGACCTCTGATCATGTGCGTGGCTCTCCTCTGCACTTGCTCAAGCTTCTCCACGTCCTTTTCGAATTGTGGAGCACAAAACTAGACGCAGTACTCCAGCTGTGGCCTCACCAAGACCGAATAGAACAAGAGAATGACGTCCTGGGATTTGCTTGAAAAGCATCTATGGATGCAAGCCAGCATTTGGCTCACTTTACTAGCTGCAGCATCACATTGAAGGTTCATGTTCATCTTGTGGTCAATCATGACCCCCAAGTCCCTTTCATCTGTAGTGCTAACTAGCAAAGCACTGCTGAGCCTATAAGCATGCTGCAGGTTTTTCCTCCCAAGGTGGAGAACCTTGCATTTTTTGGTGTTAAACACCATCAGGTTCTCATCCGCCCATTTCCTGAGCCTGTCAAGATCTGCCTGGATCATCCTCCTGTCCTCAGGTGTGGATGCTTTACCCCAGAGTTTGGTGTCATTGACAAACTTGGCCAGTCTGCTTCTGACACCAATGTCCATATCACTGATGGAGTTAAATAGTATAGGCCCTAGGACAGAGCCTTGAGGGACCCCACTGGTGACCACACACTAAGACAATTGGCTTCCATCAACTACCACCCTCTGGGTCATAACGCAGAGCCAATTTTTCAGCCAGCGGATCGTGGTGAAGCCAAGGCCGCAATTAGCCAGTTTAGCCAAGGGGTGATCATGGGATACCAGATCAAAGGCTTTTCTGAAGTCAAGATATATGGCATCAATCTCTTCCTCCTTGTCCAGGTGATAGGTCACCTGGTCATAAAAGGAAATGAGATTGGTCAAGCAAGACCTACCTGCAACAAACCCGTGCTGGCTATCCCTCAGGATATTGTCGTCAGCTAGTCTGTTAAGGATGGCCTCTTTGATAATCTTTTCCAAGACCTTCCTCAGGATAGAGGTCAGGCTGATAGGCCTGTAGTTTGCCAGATCTACTTTCTTCCCTTTCTTGAAGATAGGCACAACATTGGCCTTCTTCCAATCTTCAGGCACTTCACCAGAGCGCCAAGAGCTCTCAAAGATCCATGCCAGGGGCTGAGCTATGATGCTTGCCAGCACCTTGAATACCCTTGGGTGTAGCCCATCAGGGCCGGCTGTCTTGAAGGTATCCAGCCTGTCAAGGTGTTCCTTCATGAGGTCAGCTTTGATGGAGGGCAAGAAATCTCCCTCACCTGGGCCTCCCTGACTCACAGTGGGCAGGGGCGTCCCATGGGAATAGTGAAAAACTGATGCAAAGTACCCATTTAGCAAGTTCACTTTTTACTGGGCATCTGTTGTCAGTTGTCCCATCTGGTTTAACAGGGGTCCAATGTTGCCCTTGCTTTTCCTCCAGCTCCCCACATATCTAAAAAAAGGACTTTTTATTGTCCTTGATATTTGTAGCTAGCTGGAGTTCCATTGCAGCCTTGGCTTTCCTGGTTTGCTCTCTGCAGGTCTGAACCGGCGCAGAGTATTCCTCCTTGGTGTTGGTTCCAGTCCTCCATCCTTTGCAGGTTTTCCTTTTAAGATGCAGAAGGTCCACCAGTTCCCTGGAGAGCCAAGGGGGCTGCTGTGCCCTTTTGCTGCCTTTCCTCTGAGACAGGAGCTTGCGCATCCAGGATTGCTCCCTTGAGGAGCAACCACTCATCCTGAACTCCCCTCTGCTTTGGGTTGTGGCCCTTTAGGGCCTCTCTGACAAACCTCCTGAGCTAGTCAAAGTCAGCTTTCCTGAAGTCGAGGACTTCTGTATTACTGACTGACTTGCCAGCTTTACGGCAGCTCATGGTCACTGTCATCCAGCTTCCTCTCAATCATTAGGGCACCAATTAGGTCATCCCCGGTTGCCAGTACCAGGTCAAGCAGTGCTTTACCTCTCATCAGCCCGTAGACTTCCTGTGTCAGATAGAGGTCATCCACGCATGAGAGAAAGCTTTCCCACCGCTCAGATTTGGCTGAGCACTCCTCTCACGAGATGTCTGGGTAGTTAAAGTCTCCCGAGACAACCATACACTGGAAGTGTGCGGCCTCAGCCAATTCCCTGGTGAACTCCTGGTCAAGGTCTTGACCCAGGGTAAAGGGTCTGTAGTAGACTCTCACCATAATATCCCCTGTGCTGTGTTCCCCATGGATTTTAACCCGGAAGGTCTCAAATCGTCCACCGTGGGTGCCAATGTTGGCTTGCAGGGGCGCATAGCTTTCCTTGACATAGAACGCTACACCCCCACTTCTTTTGTCCACTCGATCCCTCCTGTACAGCGTATAGCCGTCTATACCTGTGGTCCAGTCATGGGTGGAGTTCCACCAGGTCTCTGTTATCCCTATGACATCATAGTAATTTGCATTTAGCAGGAGGACAAGTTCCTCCTATTTATTCCCCAAGCTTCTGGCATTTGTGTATAGGCACGCAAGTGTACCCTTTGGGGCCCTTGTCTTCCCTACATTTTGTTCCAGGGTTGGGGCAGGGATGGGCTCCCTTAAGTACCTTGGCCTGCTGGCTTTGCAAGGGTTGTTCAGCAGGCCAGCAGTGGCATTAGTCCCCCCATCCTCCGGTGGGCTTAGTTTAAAGCCCAGTGGAGCAGGTCAGCCAGTCTGGCTGAGAAGAGCCTCCTCCCCAGCGGAGAGAGGTGGAGGCCAGGTGTGGGGGTCTGCGCACATGGCATTGAGAGGCAGGGTATTGGTGCATGTATATGGCGGGGTGTGCATATGGGACTTGCCCTACGAACACACACACACACCCTCCTGCTCCTGGCCCTGGGGTGCCGGCACAGACCTCGTGCTCCCGCAGTCCAGCCATGCAGCTGGGAGCCATGTGGTGCAGGAATGGTCAGTGATCAGGCAGGGAAGCAGTGAAGGGGGAAGGAGGCGGGGAGTGGCAGTGAGTGGGCACGCAGGAGTGTAGCAAGAACTGGGCAGGAGTGTGGAGCCCATGCAGTGTCCTGGGGCCAGCACTGGTGGAGAGCAGTGGGGTGGCATAAGCGCAGGGCCTGGGCCAGCAGGGGTCTATGGAGCTGGGCCGGGCTGCGCCGGCAGAGAAAGAGGGGAGCCAGCCCAACTCCAGAGCCCCTTCCAGCCTGCACCCCGTGCCCCTGCCACCCCGCTCTGGGCCCCGTTGGCACTGGCCAGCCCTGACATACTGGCATGGGTCCCATGCTCCCACCCAGCTATTGCTGCGCTCCACACGCCTGCTCACTGCCACCCCTCCTCACTCCACCTCCCCCTGTAACATGCGGCCGCTTTCACCACTTCCCTGCCTGCCTGCTGGCTGCTCCTGCACCACATGGCTCTTGGCTGCATGGCTGGACTGCAGCACTCAGCAGGAGCTGGCCCAGCCCGGCCTGGCCACAAGGACTGGGGCAATCCCAGAGGCCCTCCCCTGCATTCCCACCCTCCCCACTTACTTGAATTTTCCTCCAGTGCAGGGAGGCAGGAACAGCCCCGATGTCCCTGACCAGAAAGCTCTGCTAGGCAGAGGCTTCTGGGTGGGGTGGGGGGTGGCCCAGGCTGCTGGATCCTGCCAGTTCCCCCTGGGTCCTACTGACCCTGGCTCCTATCATCTTTGACAGGCAGATAGGAGTAGATAAATATTAATTTTCTAAATGTTTTAGGGGCCCCGCGGGCCAGACAATTGCCTGGTGGTATTTTGCCCACCCCTGTGGTAGTAAAACCAGATCCTTTCTATGCAAAGCAAGTGCAAGTCTCAAGCTCCAGATGAATTTGCATCACCCTAGTTGGACACATGCTTCAGATGTTTAAAAACAGAAAGAATGAGGAGAACATTAATGGGGGCATCACAATTAAGAAATACTTTTATAATCATAGTATTGACATACATAGTTACAAAAGGGCCTATAAGCCTGTTTTGAGATTAGGACCCACTGTGCAAATGATCAATAAGATACAGTCCCCACTCTAGAGAGTTTGCAGTCTAAACAGGTAAGAGAGATGCAGGGGCACAGAGAAGGGATCAGACTTGCCCAGGCTGGTGAACAGTAGAGCCAGGAGCAGAACCCACATCATCTGAGTGATAGTCTAGTGTTCTACCCTCTAGACCTGGCTGATTTCTATGAAGGTGATTAAAGCCCAGATTGGCAGTTCTAGCATCTATGCTATTTACAAGAGCTTCTCTGTATTGCTAAGCTGCACCCTAAGGTCCTTGTTACACTGTGAGCCACACAAATGCTAATTGGTGTTAATGCTAGCTCCAGTTTGAAGCAGTCACATTTCAGGCCAGCAAGGAAGGGCTGGGAGGACTGAAAGGTAAGAATCCCTCCTCTCCCCCTCCCTTCCCTATTCTGGGCTTCCCCCCACCCCCAGGGGCTCTGTGGGTCCCCTCCCTATCCCCAGGGGTCTCTCCTTTCCCTTTGGGGTTCACCCCTGCCTCCTGCCTCCCACAGCCCCCAGGGCATTACTTATTTGTGGGTACCTGTGCTGTTTGTCCCAGGGAAGCAGGCAGGAAAGAGTTAATCTGCTTGCCCTGCTGACACTGCAGCCTGGCTGCTGCACCTCTGGCTCAGAGAGTAGCAGGAGCTGAAGTAGTGGTGACTGGGCAAGTAGGTTAACCCTCCCCTGCCTGCACCCCGAGTAAGCAATGAGAGGGGGAGCGTAACCAGGGATCTGGCATGCTGGAGAGAGTAGAGGGGCAGTGGGCCCAATCCAGGCCAGTGGGAGAGCGGGGACAGGTGGGGTGTTTACACTAAGGTGTAGAGTGGATACATTTTAGTGTAGGGGTAGGTAACCCCCAGCACAGGTGCCAGAGTGTGGCATGCAAAGGCATTTTGCTTGGCACGCATGCCTTGAGGCAAACAGCAGGGAAGGGGCCAGGGCTGCACTGCCACAACAAGGAGCGGCCCCTTGCAGCTCCCCCGCCATCTGCTCCTGGCATGCCAACATTTTATATGTCGAGGTTGCGGGTATTTTTGTCACTCTGTCCAAAATCGTTGCTGACCCCTGCCTTAGCATAACATGAGCTGGGTAACACAGATCAGAGAGAACTTAAAACTAGCTTCAGTTGTTAACGTGTGAACAATCCAGATATTAAGAGCTCCAGGAGCTGCCCAAAATTACCATGTTTCAAGGCCCTAAGTTGGAAGAAATGATTTACATTGAGCATTATGCTAAGCCATAAGAGACAAGGTTTTTTCCCCAATCAGCATGGGAAGAAAGGTTTTCATCTTACATTTGCATAAAAAAACCTCATTAAATACAGTATCTGCCATTAAACTCCTGCCAAAAGCAACATGCGTTCAGTAATGGAAACCAACTTTGAAGCTGATTAAAGGCAACCAAAATTGAGCATGTTTATAAAACACGTGACCCATATTGGGAAAACATACTGAAGCACAGTCCATCTGAGTAAGATATATGATAGTGCCCAATGCATACAGTCCCCCCCAGCGCTGACTCTTTTTCAAGTCATGAGGAGCCACTACACTGAATACATTTTGACTTCCTCTTCACTCCCACAGCTGAGCTGTGCCTTTCTTTCCCATTTCATAGAATCATAGAATGATTCCTGCTTCTTCACCAGTCTTAAATGTCTGGCGCACATCACCAAATGGGGTCCCAAACAGTTCACTCAGAATCCCTAGGTTGCCCCTTCTCTCAGCCTAAGATTACTGTAGCACTAAGCAGTCTGAGTTGTGGGGTCACCATGGCATGAAACACTGTTTGTTGACTCTGGTGGGGTCCAGCCCAATGAACTACAAGGTAAAGCATAAGCCATTTTGCGGGGTATTTTTTGCAAAGGTGTGTATATATAGGTACAAAAGTGCTGCTTAAAAGTGTGCTTACGGTATACCTGCGTTAAAACTTGCAGCAGTTTAAAAAAAAAAATAACCTGACCCCCACAGATTTATATTCCTTGTTGTAGCAGTGGGAGGGGGACAAATTCAAGTCAAACCTCCAATAATTATATGTTATACCTGGAGAATTATAACAAGATTATAAATTTTCCATCTATACAATCTAATTATTGGGGGCTAGTCTTATAATTTGGGTGAATACAGTATGTAGTCTTCAAAATGAAACTTCTGATCTAGTCAGAAGGACATTGAGACCTCAATTGAGTATTAAAGTCACAGAGCACATCACAGAATCCACAGCTAGCACTGAAAGTGCCTTCTCCATATCAGAACAGAGCTGAACCAGGAAAGCAGAGAAGAATACCTATAATTTTTTTCCACCCAGGCTATATCAGCCTGTCAGAAGAAGCCTTCAGGCTGCCAGCTGTTAACAGGCATCCTTTCTTAAGCACTAAAAACACTGGGGGGGGGGCGCAGGGGTACAACTAACAATGACACTACCCTGTTCATATAGGGCTTTTCATTTGTCAGTCTCAAAGCACTTTGTAGACAGGAAAGTAAGTATCATTTCCCCTAATTCAGAGACAGGGAAACTGAGACAGAGGAGAGGCAAAGTCACAGTCATCAGTGGAACTGCTCTCCTGACTCTCAGCCAGATAGTTGGTCCACTGAAAAAATGTCTCCAGGAGAGACTATTTCCATGATCATTAGCCCTGGAAAAACATAGCCATAAGCCTACTGCCAAACTAGTAAAGTGTTAACACCACAGCATGCTGAAGGATAAAAACAAAGGGAATTTTATATCAGTGTAATTATTTCCTTATCTCATACTGTGCTTTTAAATTGGGCAGGTAACCATAACATGGGATCTAAATCTGTGATGAGCCAAGTGCCTTCAACTCCTAGTTTTTTCAATGAAAGTGGAAGGATCCCAGCACTTGGCAGAAATCAGGCCCATGTTCCAGTTTAGTATGCTCAAGAGAATATAATGAAGCAGACAGGAACAGCATTCTGATAATTATACAGGTAAGAGGCTTATGGACTAATACAGGCTCCACTGTTCAGAGCAAACTAGTGTCTCATTGCGAAGAACTGGCTACTCAGGAGCTCCATTAGCATTCAAAGAACTCCTTCTGGAAGACAGAAAGGAAGAATGCTGCATAGCAAAACTTACCACTGAGGTGTCAGAGTCCAGAGATGGAATTTGGTCTTTCACTGCAGAGAGTATGGCTCCCCACTGTAATGTCCTGCAGCCCTGGAAAGGAGTTGGAAGACCCTCAGATTGGCTCTCCTTAACCTTGCTTTCTCTTTCTGACGCCATTTGAAACAGCTTCCATGCAACCAAACTCAAATGCAAGAGGAGCTTCAGAGCATGTAACTAAAAAAAACCCCAAAATATCATCAGTACAAAGTAGAAATGGATCCCACATCCATTAAGCAACAGCTTAATTCTTGGCTATCCTGTACTTTGAATTACTATGTTGTCAGCAGTACCCCAACAGTGCAGATATTGCCTGCACTACAGTATATGATATAGAGCCTTTGCTTTCCACCTGACTCCGATGAGGCTGATACCTTTCCGCTCCCACACCAGGAGGCAGCCAAGGGGCAGTTCATACCCTGGAATAATTTAGAGCAGCCTCAAAGATGCTCCTTATCGGGCAAGCTTATAATAACACCCTCCTACCCACCCCACTTGCCCCATACCCTAGAAAAGAGGCAGGGGACAGGTTGAGATGTTTCCATTCCACCACTTCAATGTCCAGTAAAGGATCCTGTGCCTCTCCCCTAGCAACTGAAAGCTTTAAACATGAGTTATCCTGCTGGAAATGCATAAAAACCAAGGACCTGACTTTTCAAAATGTTTATGAAAAATGAACTCTTTCCTTACTTCTTCCCAAATGTACATGTGGAAAAAATAGGTCAGAAAGGGGAGTGGAGTCTGCTGTGCTGTTTGGATCATTCTAATGGGGAAACCTTTCTTTTTCAATTTCTTATGATACAATTATATGACTTCCAGGAGGACTAAAAATGGAAGTAAATCTGTCCCAGCTGAAAATAGAAGTTGGATGGCTTGTGATTGCAGAGTTTAGTCAGTGAACTGATCACTCTTATTAAGTCACTCATCAGTATGTCCCTGCCATTCCCCCTGACAGACTGCTTAGCATGCACAGAGTAGAGGTCATTCTTGGCCCAAATGAATTTACAATATAAACTGTGCAAAGTGAGCAATGTACCTTTGTGAATGCTTTCCACATACCATCCACTTAATATCTCTACTTTATTCATATAAGAGTGTTTGGGATTGGATGGCATCAAGATGCCTAACTGGATTCATGGCAGGTGAGAGCAGCTGAGGACATACAAAATTAAAGATCATTAGCAGTTCCTGTTTGTTCTCTGCAAAGTGCAGCTGCATTCCCTGGTACTTCTGTCAATATGAAAATGGCAAAGAAGTCAGAATATCTCAGTATAAGGCACATATTAGGAACATGGGCCGCCCACTGAGCAATGATAAGCCACCCCTCCCCCCCGCCATTAATAGAGGGGGCTATTAGGTGTGTGTCAACTGAATTTGTGAGACAAATAAAAAACAAAACAGGCACAAGACTGAAGGTCAAGGTACAAAATGAGTGCACCAAGGGTGGACATGGGGCAAAGTAAACTGGACAGTGCCCACTAGCCTTCAAATGACTCCAAGGAGCTAGTGGACACCTCCCAGTGAAACTTTGCTTGGAGAGGTGAAAAGACAAGGGAAAGGTAAATGGCTCGGCAGTCTCTGGGGCAGGGTGGGGGGGCAGCCAGGACCTTTTTCGTGGTCAGAGTACCAGCTTGCTGCCCTGGGATAGGAAACATAGGAATCACTGAAGTGGATCAGACATCTAGTCCAATGCTACAATAACCAGCACCAGACACATGGGGAAAATGCAAACACTTCTCTCCATTACGCAGATGCAGGACAATCTGCCCTTCTCACTGGGCCACTGCCATCCTCCATCCTTCAAGCTGGAAATTGCTTTAAAGCCATTTTAGACTGGACATAAGGAAAAACTTTTTTACTGACTAAGTCTCCAGAGTCTGGAATAGACTCCCCCAGAAGCGGTGTAAGCACCTATGTTGGACACCTTTAACAAACGCTCGGATGCTTATCTTGCTGGGCTGATCTGACCCCAGATGACTTCCTGCCCCTTGGTCAGGGGGCTGTACCCAATGATCTCAGGAGGTCCCTTCCACCCCTAACGTCTATGAAATCGATGAAACAAGAATTTGGAAGTTTAAACTTTCTCCCAAAATCTACATTAGCAGTTATTAGTATAATCCTGACCATCACTGCATTGCAGGTCACTACCCCATCCCTCTGCAACCTTGCTCAATTTTCGGCCTAGGCCCCACGGGGCAATGAGCTCCAGCAGAGCTGCTTGCTGTGCTCAGCTTATTTATAGGGTTTGCATTTGCCCCCGTCTAATTGCAGGGCTGTCCTGCTCGTCTATCCCTTCCGAGCCTCATCGCAGGCCCTTCGCCAGCCCCTTCTTCAGTGTGCGTTACTTGGATCACGGTTTGCTCTCCCAGGCAAACAAGCCTCGATCGGCTCAGCTCGCTGGTCCCGGGCCCGGCTCAGCCACTCTGCCCTCACCCCCCGCGGGGCCGCAGCTGCCGACTGCTGGCCCCGCCCCCTCCTCACACCGCCTATCACCGGCGGCCCCGCCCCGCGCTTCCTCGCCGTTGCCACAGTAACCAGCACAACCGCCACCGCGGCTCCTGCACGCGTCCCCGACAAACGACGCGCGCGTCCCCTGCGCACCTCCCCCGCAGCGCCGCCATCGCCTGGCCAGGCGCTGCCGCCCGCTTCCAGCGGCCTGCAGCCCCAGCTCACGACGCACCTCCACGCCCCGCAGCGCTCCCAGCCTGCTCGCCCCGCCCCGCCCCCTGCCCGGAAAGGAAAGCAAACGCTTTCTGTCCTGTCCGGTCCGGTCCTGTCAGGAAAGGAAAGCAAACGCTAACTGCTGCGTAGAAGACAGCACCTCAGAGGCCTGCTGCCCTGGGCGGGTGATGTTTGTCTATACATGGCGATACTCTTCGAAAAATGGACATTGTCATCCTTTGCGGTCACTGCCAGAACTCCTGCTGCTTATACCTCCCTGCTAGGACCTAGCGCGGCGTGCATCTCATTGGCTAGCTCGAGCCCCGCCTTGCAGAACGGTTCTGTTCCATTGGCCGCGGGGGGCGGGCAGACCATGCGTTCCCGCGGAGCATCTTGGGACATGTGGTTCGCTCACAGGGAGGGAGGTTCAGACTCCCAGCGGCCTCCGCGCGGGCGGGGCGGCCGGAAGTGCGGGGTTTGTGCGGCGCTCAGGTGAGGGCGGATTTCGTGCGGGTGGGCGGTGGCGGGGAGCAGCACGAAGTGGCATCCGCGCGGGCTCCGCTTCCTCCTGCCCCCGCCCAGCGGGTCCCGGCCGCGTCCTTCCCGCTCGGCCCGGGCCGGGGCAGCTTAGACGCCTCTTCCCGCCTCCCAACAAAGCCCCGGCGGGAGGCGACGCGGTCTACCGCGGCACCGGACTGAGCTCACTTCCTCGTTATTTCAAGCTACCGTTGTCACTGCTGAGTGGGGTTTCTTCCTGTGTACGCCTGTTTGTAAGAGATCTGTTGCCAAAACATACTTGTGTTTATAGTGTTTGGGTCATGTGGTAAGTGTGATGGTTCAAGAAAAATGCTAGAGGCAAGGAAATTTGTTGGTGATATTTTATTGGAACAACTGTATAGTTGTGAGCGTCACTGCCCAGCTTTAGGGTTGCACTGTACTCTTCCTCTGCTTTTTTTCCTCAGATGGTTCAGGAAGGCAGGGTACAGTTGTACCCAGAAGCTTGTCTATGCCCATCCCAAATCTACAGCTGGTCCCGTGGATCATGGTAGAATCATAGAATCACAGAAATCACTCAAAGCAGGACCATCCCCAGGTAGATCTTAGTAGCCAAAGCTTTGTCAAACCAGGCATGAAAACCTTCCAAGGATGGAGATTCCACCACCTCTCTGGGTAACTTGTTCCAGTGCTTTACTACCCTCCTAGTGAGAGTTTTTCCTGATATCCAACCTAAACTTTCCTTGCTGAAACTTGAGACCATTGCTCCTTGTTCTGTCATCTGCCACCACTGAGAACAGTCTAGCTCCATCCTCTTTCCAACCTCCCTTCAGGTAGTTGAAGGCTGCTATCAAATCCCCCATCAGTTTTCTCATAAGCTTCCTTTTGTTTTTAAGCTCACCAAAGAGTTCTCTGCTGAGCCAAGCCGGTCACCTGCCATGTTTGCTATTCTTCCTGCACATCGGGATGATTTGTTTCTGTGCCCTCAGTAAGGTTTCTTTAGAATACAATCAGGTCTCCTCAACTCTTCTCCCACTCAGGCTGACCTCCCAGGGGATCCTGCCCATCAGTTCCCTAAGGGAGTCTCTGCTTTTCTGAAGTCCAGGGTCCTTACTCTGCTGCTCTCCTTTCTTCCTTTCCTCAGGATCCTAAACTCAAATCATCTGAACTCAGTCCTGGACTCGGTCATCAACAGATATCAGGGTGTTTGAAGTCCCCCATGAGAATTAGGAGGACTTCTGTGATTGGGATACTGCAACTAGCTGTCTGAAGAAAGCCTCATCTACCACATCTTCATGGTCTGGTGGTCTGTAGCAGACATCTACCACAATATTACCCTTGTTGCTCTCCCCTCTGACCCAAACCCAGAGACTTTCAACAGGCCTATCTCTAGTTTCATACTGGTGCTCTGAGCAATCATATGGCTCTTTTACATAAAGTGCAACTCCTCCTCCTCTTCTTCCCCGCCTGATCTTCCTGAACAGTTTGTACCCATCCATGACAGTGCTCCAGTCATGCGAGCTTCCACCAAGTCTGTTATTCCAATCCCACCCTAGTTCTGAGACTGCAAAGACTTCCAGTTCTTCCTGCTTGTTTCCCAAGCTCCATGCAATTGTGTACAGACACCTGAGGTTGCCCTGTAACTTGAGGTTACAGACACCTGATTGCCCTACTTGCTCATGAAGGACAAGTGGGCAACCACTTGCCCCCTCCTCCTTTTGTTTCTTCCAGGTCTCCCATTTTCATTACCTCAGGGCTTTGGTCTCTATCCCCCAGGAAACCTAATTTAAAGCCCTCCTCACTAGGTTAGCGAGTCTGTCTGCAAAAATGCTCTTCCCTCTCTTCATTAATTGGATCCCATCTCTTCCTAGCAATCCTTGAAAAAACATCCCATGGTCAAAGAAGTCAGTAACCTGGATTACAGCCTGCAGTGCACTGAAAAGTAACAATTGCAGTGTTCAGTTTAGACTGATTGACAAAGTCAGTTTACTGAGGGCACAGACACACTTGGAGAAGTTTTAAAAGGGGAGTGTTACAAAAGGGTAGCAGCTGATACATTCAAATTGTTAGGTGTAGACAACCAAAATGTAGCAAATACACTTCAACTTAAGGCTGGCTCCAGCAGTATTGAAGGATTTTGCTACATTTGTATCATTCCAGGCTTGTCTGCACCCACAGTGGAAAGTAACAGCTGCTGCCCTTTTGAAAGGCCTCCAAATGTAGGCATGTGTCCTACCCTGAGTGATTGTTACAATGTGATCAGTTGCGAAGGAGCTATTTTTTTGCAGAACCTGATAGGAATTAAGGTGATGCTGGATTAATGTTGCTGAGTTTAATGGATCTGGCAAAGCTCAAGGAGTGGTGAAATGTATGGTCATAGCACATACTTGAATAAAGGCACAGGCCAGTTTTGGCAGCCTCCAGATCCAGAACTGCAGGACAGAAGTCCTTTATGGGGAGAGAAATCTGCACAACTTCCTGTATTACATTGGCTTGGGGTTAGGAAATTGGAGGAGACTGAAGCTGGTTGAGCAGCTGCAGAGGTAGGTTAGAAGAGACTGATGAATACTGTGAACATAGTTTCATAGTTGATAGGGTTGGAAGGGACCTGAGCAGATCATCAAGTCCAACCCCCTGCCATGGCAGGAAAAAGTACTGGGATCAAACGACCCCGGCGAGGTGTCGTGATTCTGTGGTTTTAACCAGGCTTTTTTTTCCTGAACTGAATGTCTCCAAACTCTTCCCACTCCCTCCATCACAATCTGTAAAGCACCTATACAGGAGGGCCCTGCCCTTGGTTGACCCTAAGCACTACTGTAATAGACATGATTGAGGCCCATGGCACATGTTCATTTAATAGTGTATTGGGATCCGTTCCTTTATTCCAACAACTGAACCTTCCGTCATGTCACATGTGCTGAGCAGGAGGCACAATTTTGGGATCAGGGTTTGAATCCTGTTCCCAGGCTCCCCCTGCACAGCCAAGTAGGAAGCTTGGGTGCCTGATGAACCAGCGTGGTCCTGGGGCTGAGACCACTGGTCAGATGATTAGTAGTCCCAGCCCCAGGACTACACAGTAGTGTCAAACTTGCTCTGTTGTGGTCCTGTGGCTGGGATTGACAATCAGCTGATTCTGCACCAGAGCCAGTCCCAGAGCAGCTGGAATCAGGCTGCATGGTTGGGACCTGAAACCAACTGTAAAATTACAGTATTATACATTTTGTGGAATAATTTTGTGGTTTATTTCCTTTTTTATCATGCCATTAATTGTATGAATGTGTGGCTGACATACTATTTAAGACGTGATTAGCTGGTCTTTTTGAGTTCTTTACAACAAAATAATTGTTTTAGTATTTTCATGTTGTGAAAAATGAGTGAAAACTGAGAGCCAGCATTTTCTAAGGGTCCCTTGAATCTGAAAAGGTTGAGAACCATTGTGATTCTTAACATTTTTAGTGTCAAGGGACCCCTTAAGTGTAATGTCTTCCAGGGGCCTAATAGTGATGAGCTGAGGATGAGCAGGGAGAGTGGTGACATGCAAAGCTAGAGCAATGTGAAAGAGGTATGAAGCAGAGAGAGTTGTAAACTAAAAGATTTGGTACTGGAGATAAATGAGTCCTTGTCCTTTCACAAGAAAAGGAAATGGTTATTGTTTGTTCCAAAATTCAGATTAAGAAGTAAGACCACAAATACTGAGGCAGCTGAATCAGGTTACTTTAATAAAGAGTCAAGTACATACATTAAACTCCCTTAGGCCAGGAAATTAAAATTAACTTCAGGTAGTCATGAAATTATGCTTCCTTTAACTAAGTTGCTGTAAATGGTACAGTGAACAAATTGAAAGAACAACTGGTATGTGTATTTGTTTGAAGTATGCTAATGAATTCCCAGGCTTCGCAGACAGAATTATTTTTTAGACATTCGATTTCATTGACATTCAGAGTGGAAGGGACCCCGGAGGATCATCGAGTCCATCCCCCTGCCCCAGGGGCAGGAAGTCAGCTGGGGTCATAGGATCCCAGCAAGATAAACATCCACATTTCTCTTGAAGGCGTTCAAAGTGGGTGCTTGAACCATCTCCAGCGGCAGGCTATTCCAAACCTGGGTGGCTCGGACAGTAAAGAAGTTCTTCCTTATGTCTAGCCTGAATCGGTCATGAAGGAGTTTGTGACCGTTCAATCTTATCATCCCTTGGGGCGCTTTGGTGGACACCCCTGATAAACTTATAGGTGGCCACCAGATCGCCCCTGAGCCTGAGCTTTTCCAGGCTGAAGAGTTCCATGGCTCTCAGCCTCTCTTCATAAGATCTGTTTTCCTGACCTCTGATCATGTGCATGGCTCTCCTCTGCACTCTCTCAAGCGTCTCCACATCCTTTTTGAATTGTGGAGCCCAAAACTGGACGTAGTACTCCAGCTGCAGCCTCACCAAGGCCGAGTACAACAGAAGAATGATGTCCTGGGATTTGCTTGAGAAGCACCTGTGGATGCAAGCCAGTGTTTTGCTCACTTTACTAGCCACAGTATCACATTGAAGGCTCATGTTCATCTTGTGGTCAATCACGACCCCCAAGTCCCTTTCATCTGTAGTGCTAACTAGAGTAGCACTGCCGAGCCTATAACCATGCTGCAGGTTTTTCTTCCCAAGGTGGAGAACCTTGCATTTTTCAGTGTTAAACACCATCAGGTTTTCATCCGCCCATTTCCTGAGCCTGTCAGGGTCTGCCTGGATCACCCTCCTGTCCTCAGGTGTGAATACTTTACCCCAGAGTTTGGTGTCAGAAGCAGACTGGCCAAGTTTGTCGATGACACCAATGTCCATATCACTGATGAAGGAGTTAAATAGTATAGGCCCTAGGACAGAGCCTTGAGGGACCCCACTGGTCACAGTGCACCGCGACGATTGACTTCCGTCAACCACCACCCTCTGGGTCCTACCGCAGAGCTAATTCCCCAGCCAGCGGATCATGGTAAAGCTGAGGCCACAGTTAGCCAGTTTTGCCAAGAGGTGATCATGGGATACCAGATCAAAGGCTTTTTTTGAAGTCAAGATATATGACATCAATCTCTTCTCCCTTGTCCAGGTGATGGGTCACCTGGTCGTAAAAGGAAATAAGATTGGTCAAGCAAGACCTACCCGCAACAAACCCGTGCTGGCTATCCCTCAGGATATTGTCGTCAGCTAGTCTGTTAAGAATGGCCTCTTTGATAATCTTTTCCAAGATCTTCCCCAGGATAGAGGTCAGGCTGATAGGCCTGTAGTTTGCCAGACCTACTTTCCTCCCTTTCTTGAAGATAGGCACAACATTGGCCTTCTTCCAATCTTCAGGCACTTCACCAGAGCGCCAGAAGTTCTCAAAGATCTGTGCCAGGGGCTGAGCTATGATGCTAGCTAGCACCTTGAGTACCCTGGGGTGTAAACTGTCAGGACCGGCTGACTTGAAGGTATCCAGCCTGTCAAGGTGTTCCTTTGCAGGATCAGCTTTGATGGAGGGTAAGGAATCTTCCTCACCCAGGCATCCCTGTCCCGCAGTGGGCAGGGGCGTCCCATGGGTCTGGTGAAAAACTGACACAATGTACCCATTTAACAAGTTGGCTTTTTCCTGGGCATCTGTTGTCAGTTGTCCCATCTGGTTTAACAGGGGTCCAATGTTTCCCTTGCTTTTCCTCCAGCTCCCCACATATCTAAAAAAGGACTTTTTATTGTCCTTGATACTTGTAGCTAGCTAGATTTCTGTGACAGCCTTGGCTTTCCTGGTTTGCTCTCTGCAGGTCCGGACCAGTGCAGAGTATTCCTCCTTGGTGGTGGTTCTAAGTCCTCCATCCTTTGTAGGTCTTCCTTTTAAGACGCAGGAGGTCCACTAGTTTGTGGCAGAGCCAAGGGGGCTGCTGTGCCCTTTTGCTGCCTTTCCTCCGAGACGGGATATTCTTTGCTTGTGCATCCAGGATCGCTCCCTTGAGGAGCAACCACTCGTCCTGAACTCCCCTCTGCTTTGGGTTGTGTCCCTTTAGGGCCTCACTGACAAGCCTCCTGAGCTTGTCAAAGTCAGCTTTCCTGAAGTTGAGGACTCCTGTATTACTGACTGACTTGCCAGCTTTACGGCAGATGGTGAAGACAATCAGCTCATGGTAACTGTCACCCATCTTCCCTTCGATGATTACGTCGCTGATTAGGTCGACCCTGGTTGGCAGTACCAGCTTTGATGGAGGGTAAGGCTCTCATCGTCCCATAGACTTCCTGCGTCAGATAGAGGTCATCCATGCACAAGAGAAAGCTATACCACCACTCGGATTTGGCTGAGTGCTCCTCCCATGAGATGTCTGGGTAGTTAGTCTCCCATGACAACCATGGACTGGGAGCATGCAGCCTCAGCCAATTCCCTGGCAAACTCCTGGTCAAGGTCTTGACCCTGTGTAAGGGGCACGTAGCTTTCCTTGACAGAGAGAGCTACACCTCCGCTCCTTTTGTCCACTCGATCCCTCCTGTACTGGGTTTAGCCATCTATACCTGTGGTCCAGTCATGGGTGGAGTCCCACCAGGTCTCCTTTATCCCTATGACATCATAGTAATTTGCGTTTAGCAGGAGGACAAGTTCCTCCTGTTTATTCCCCAAGCTCCTGGCATTTGTGTATAGGCACGCAAGTGTACCCTTTGGGGCCCTTGCCTTGCTTACAGTTAGTTCCAGGGCTGGGGCAGGGGTGGGATCCCTAGAGTGCCTTAGACTGCTAGCTTTGCAAGGGTTGCTCAGTGGGCCAGCAGTGGTGGCAGTCTCTCCATCCCCCGGCAGGCTTAGTTTAAAGCCCAGTGGAGCAGGTCAGCCAGTCTGGCTGAGAAGAGCCTCCTCCCCAGCGGAGAGAGGTGGAGGGCCGTCCCTTCCCAGCAGCTCACTGCCTCTCTCTCCAAAGAGCAGGCTGTGGTCATGGAAGCCAAAGCCTTCCTGGCTTGCTGAGGTAGTAACACTGAAAATAGCTTCCTTATGACTGACAACATGAGGAGGTGCCAACTTTGTTTAGATGATATTGCTATTTTTGAAATGTATCTTGGTGCTTGTCATTCCTTATGCTTGTCCCTTAATTTAAGCAGGGCTACATTGCTCTCCAAGGTAAACATTTCTAAAATAGCCCTTCTTCCCAATGCATCTTTTTTTTTCTTTTTAAATTATAAATCTGGCCCCTCCTGTACAGGGCTGCACTTCATCTCAGTGCTTAATAATGTTTAAAGCTTAGTCTTGGCACATATACTCAAAAGCTGTCCTAACCATGTTTTAACTGGAAGAGGAAAGGAACAAAATCTCATTGGCTTGAAAACTTTTTAAAAGATGGTTTCTTAACATAATTTGTCATGGTGTTTTGTAGAGTGTCCTTGACCCAAAGAGAGTACTGAATTAAAAGGCTTTGTCTGTGGAGGTTCTTCAGCAACATTTCCTGTTTCTCAGGACAGCTTTCCTGGCCACAGAAGGCAGAGGAGGAGATCAAGGTAAGAGTAGGAATTCTAGTGATATATTTCTGACACAGGAGCACCTCCCAAGCCAAGGGGTATGCCTGACCTCCAGAGCCAAACAGAGGTGTCAGACTCATCTGGCTCCATGGGCAAGATGGAGGGTCCCTGAGCTATCCTGCAGGCTGTACTAGGACCGACTTCCTTGTTCAGCACCTTTAGCACTAGGTTCAGCCTGTGCATTGCACACAGCACGTGTTGGCCTTAGAACTCACTGTGCAAGCAGCATGTGGGGTCAGCACCGGGTGTGGCCTGGCCACAGCATACAGGCTGGATCAGCACTGCAGGCATCATGGGGTCAGTCTGGGGCAGTGCCCCAGTACCCTTTGCCCAACCCATGTGCTGCATCTATCCCAAGGTTAACACAAACTGCATGCAGGAATGGGCTGGCCTTGAGCAAGGCAGGCAGCACAGGTGGCCAGTTCAGGGTGTGCACTTGCATGTGACACCCTGCCAGCCTGGACTTTCATGCTAGTTCCAGCTCAGCCCAATTCACTCTAGCCCCAGAACCAGTGCACGGGGCTGGTCTGGTGGGGTGCTGCATGCAGCACATGACCTGAGACCAATACCCTGTGCTGTGTACAGGGCACATGGGGCTGCTGTGTGGGGCCAGTCCTTTGACCCATGGGCCAGATCATATGGAACCACAGGCTGGATCTGGTTCACAAGCCACATGTTTGACACCCCTGCATTACAACATTTGTAGAACATTGAAATCAGTAAACTGAGCACTGTTTTATTTTGGTCCTTCAGGACTCAGAGTGATGTCAGAACTCAGTGATGAAGCCAGTGAATCAGAGCTGCTAAGCCGCAGCCTTTCCATGTGGCATGGCGTAGGTCAAATGCTGTGTCGAGAAGAATTGGATATTCCACTGGATCTACACACAGCCTCCTCCATTGGCCAATATGAAGTGGTTCAGGAATGTATTCAGCGGTAAGGAGCTGGGGGGGCACAGCTGACTCAGATTTTATTTCTAGATGACTGTAGTATAGGGATCTATACTAGAACAAGGGCATGTTGCTGGGAAGCTGGACAGTAGCAGCTCTGTGCTCAGTGGAGGGTGACTCCTGGGACATATCTGTCCTGGGGAAATTAACCCCAAATTCCCACTGATTCAGCCACAGTGGGGTTAGAACAGGTGAGAACTTTAGTGTGGCAAACCCACCAGTACTAGTCTTGTTTTTAGCTGCCATACTAGTAAAAATGATAATTGCTACAGGAGACTTGGCTGTACTACAACCCCATCTGGTCTGAACACACTTTCAGCTGATTTCTTCTCTGTTTTTTAGAGGAGATGCAGATTTGAATAAGAGAAACTGTGGTGGCTGGACCCCGCTGATGTATGCCTCCTACATCGGCCATGATACAATTGTGCACCTTCTGCTGGAGGCAGGAGTGAATGTAAACATCCCAACACCAGAAGGGCAGACTCCACTCATGCTGGCCTCCAGTTGTGGCAATGAGAGTGTTGCCTATTTCCTCCTCCAGGTGGGCATTCAGTAATTACCACTGAAAACTGAAGTTGTGTTATTTAAATGTAAGAAGAATGGGCTCCATGAGCAGTTATAACAGAACTGTAAGATCAGTGCACTGTTGTAAATTCAGGTTCCTGATGGGGGTGCAACACAGAGGGGCAACAGCTCACAGGAGAGGTGATGCAGTAAAGAGCATTCTCTCTTCTCTTGAAGCAAGGTGCAGAGCTGGAGATGAAGGATATTCATGGCTGGACTGCCCTTTTCCATTGCATCAGCACTGGACACCAACAGATGGTCAAATTCCTATTGGACAATGGGGCTAATACCAACTGCAGGTAAGAAACCTAATAGTTCTCATCTCAGATATCTATAATTTAAAATTTGTACACTGTAACTTAGTTTATGAACATGTTCAAATGCAGCAGAGCAGAGGAAGAACATATGTTCTATTTCCTCCTCCCCTCTAACGCCTTAAGGAGATGAGCTTCAATGTACTATCAATGTCATCCTTGCAGTAAGTGTAATAAGCATAGTGCCACGTAAGTTGAGGAGTGGAATCTGCCTGCAGTACTACATCTAAGTCAACATCAAGTGGAATTTTGCTACTTGTTCCATTATGGGCTGATCTTTATGAAAGTAAGAGAGCATCAAAGCTTGCTCCTGACTTAATTTGTACTCTGCTGCCTGCCCTGATTAAGCTAGTGCTTGTGTGCAGATCCTGCAGTCTTTGGGTATTCATACATACCATGTTGCTTTCATGTTCTTCTGAGAATGCTCTGTTGGTAATTTGCTTATCAAACACGCTGCTTGGTATGTGAAGGTTATTTCTGCTTTATTCATTAATTCCCAATATTGCCAACTTCCAAAATGAAGACCAGATCTTCAGCTGGTATTAATCACCATTGCTTTGAAGTCATAGAGGCTAAACCTGTTCACCTAATCTACCCTTTAATCTCTGCTAATAGTTGTACTGATTGAGACAATTTATTGCAGCCAGCCTTTTTTTTCTAGATGAGTTTTGTTGGACTAGGAATGATGCATTTCTAAGCACAACCCCATTTCCTTGATATTTATTTTTCCTTTGAAAGATGCATGTATTTTATGTAAATGGATATTTCCAGGTTCAACTTACATATTGCAGCAAATATTTTTTGCATTTGAATGTTTTTAAATAATTGTCAGTGGCTAGACTGGTAATTACTGGCGTTTGTGGAGTTCAGAGATGGTATAGCTTTGCCAACAAAATCTTTCTGTGTGTGTACACTGTCTATAGCAGGGGATGATAAGCACAGACTTGTGTCACAAGAAGAAAAGGTTTTTTCATGCCTCTTTGTACCATATTAGAGGTCACAGAGATGAAACCTGCGGAGGCCTATGATCTGGCCTATGGTGCTGCCTGTGGTTCTCAAACCAGCCCCATGTGCTACGTGCAGCACACACTGACTCTAGTCCTGTATGCTGCATACGGTGGGTGGAGCTGATCTGGTGTGTGCTGCATGCAGGGCTGAGCAGCATGTGGAGCTGGTCTGGGGCAAGTGCCATGCAGGGCCTGCATCTGAACAATCCCACTTGCCACATGCATTGGCTGGCTCTGTGTGCTGCCCATAGCCCACATGCCAGTTCCAGCCCTGCATTCTGTGTGGAGTATGCATCAGAGTGGCTCCACATGCCACATCCACCCTCAGAGCCAGATAAGTTTGATAGCCCTGTACTATACTAACAGCTATTGGTACCTGGCAGCAGGATGTAAGTGTTTAGTTAAACATTAACTCATCCTCTTTTGAGTTCTAACTGCTCTGCATACCAAAGATCAAGTGTAGCATGAAGTTCATTCTCAGCAACCAAAAATTTACACTGCTTATGTAAAAGGTACATATTAAAATATGTATGGGCTCAAACCAAGAACAGCATATGAGACAGATGGGTGTGTATTGTATGTGGCTATGACTTTGCAGATGTCAGTCACCTTTCCTGCTGACTGCATTGGGGATGGACTTGACCATCATACTTAGCTGATGGCAGAAACAGGAAGTGCCCTGGTAGAACATGCCAGCAACATTAAATAACACTTTTCTTGTTCAGCTTACTAAACAATACTTGGCTGCATGTGATTTTTTTTTTTTTTTTTTTTTTTTTTTTTTTTTTTTTTTTGGTGAAGAATTAAAGTTAATTTGCTGCTGGTTAAAAAGTCCTGGACAATAAAATTCCCTGAAGATTAGTCAAGCCAGGGTTTAAATCCTGCCTCTGTGTTCACTGGGGGCATTCTGATCTTCCAGTCTCTGTTGATGATGTTTGACTAACAGATTATATTACATCTTTAATTAGTCCTGTCTCCACTGCATGGGCTTATTCTCTTTGTTATGCAGAGAGCCACTGTATGGATATACTCCTCTGATGGAAGCAGCTGCTTCTGGCCATGAGAGAATTGTCCAGTATCTTCTCAATCATGTAAGTGTCTGCTCAGTCCTTAGTAAATCCTAGAATGGGGGGGTTCAGACATGCAGTAGGAGAATACAGGATGTTGGGACATGAATCCTTTCAGGGGTGTCATGTGTTTTGGTTGCTCCTCTGCATTATAAAGTCCCTTCTGTTTTGAGATCCCAGTCTGCTTGGAGTGGTGTTACATTATTTCCAATATTATTACTAAATAAGAAGAGAGAGATCTCAGGGTTGGTTCTAGACTGTCTAATCTAAGCAGGAATGTAATGGACTCAGTATAGCAGCTTCTCTTACCATGCCTATCCCCTTCATTTGTCATTTGTCTTTCATTGTAAGCTCTTTGTGCAGGGGCTGTCTTTTTCCAATGTGTTTGCACCTTGCGCAGTCTGGAGGACCTCATTCTAGCCAAGGCTTCTGGAATCTATAATCCTTTCTAAACTGGGCAATGATATTAATGCCATGGTATCTTGAGTGCCTGGATTATTTCAGTGACAAATCATGCAGTTAAACGAACCTTTTAATAGATTTTTTTGCTAAGACAAGCCATAACACCAGTTAGATATGATCTAGCCACTCCTGAAGATTGTTTTGGACTGGCCTGTGTGCATACTGTGTCTAATAGGCATCTGCAACCTTTCTGTTAGTGCCTTTGAATATACAGTCCACTTAGCCTCTGCCAGCAGTGACCTGGTCTTACGTTTAATTTGTCCAGTGTGTTAAAGAAGGATGCAGCAATGAAAATACAACTAGGAGTAAAAGCAAGCTAGTTTCCAGATGGTGGTGGCAGTGTTATTGGGCAAATGGAATGCTTTATAGGAGAAGGAGGGGACTGACAGCAGGTTCTGAGATGGAAGATGTGCAGGTTCATCCATGAATCTGGAGTGATTTTACCAAAGTGAGCCTGTGCTTCCTGACATATCTTTAAAAAGACAGAAACAAAAGGAGAGAGGGATTGATGGGACAGGGAGGTTCTTTGATTCCTTTGAATTCTGCAGGTGGTGCCTCTTCAGTATGAACATGACAAGTATACATATTGCCTCCCTAAAGGGTGTGAAAGTAGATGTGAGAGATAATACTGGAACCACAGCACGGACACTGGCCATGAAGTATGGACACATGAAGATTGTGGGACTGATAGACCTTCACACAGCCCCTGTGCCCAAGGTCTTCTGCAGGGGCCCAGGTAACTGAGACATCTTTCTGTGTGCGCATATTAAGGGAAAATGCGTGAAGGGGAAGTGATTTAAAGAAGACATACAAATGTGAAAAGGATCCTGGATGCTAGCCCTTCCTGGGTTTGAGATGCATGGCAACAGCAAACTTCTGATGTAGGCAGCCATTGGTTACTCATTGCTTTCTTTCTGTTTCATTCAGTGTTTTTAATGAGACAATAGCAAATAAAACTCATGGGTGGTTAAGTTTTTCCATGAAGCTAATGGTCTGTTTTTGGACTGTAGGAAAATATGAAGATCTGAGCTCATCAGATGAATCATGCTCTGTGCCACAGAGACAAAGACCTGTTCGTAAGACCAAGGGCCCTAGCATCCATGAGGGGCCCCAGGCTTTGGCTAAGATAACAGCGGTTGGAATTGGAGGGAAGAAGCAATCTCGATATGGTGAGCATTAGTCGGGAAATCTAACTTGGATATTCTTTCCTGACCTCCTCAAGGTGCTGTGCTATCACAGTGCTGTTGTTACAGTATCAACATTTCCTTGTCCCTTCTGTTTGGACTTTCCTGCTTTACTCCCCCAGCCACAAACAAGCTGTCTGCCTGAACAAACTGCTGTCATTCAAAGGTTTGTAAATCAGCTGGCTGTAACAGACAGCCCTCAGCTGAGCCTTGGGGTCAGGGAAGGCGTCAGCAAGGGTAGATGCTAATGAGTGTTTTGCTTATCTGAAAATGTTTTGTGATTGTCCTCTCAATTAATGCTCCCTCTCAGACACTTGAGCACAGCCTCTGTCCTTCACAAGATAAAAACTAAGAGTCAGGGAGAGATTTGCAAGCTAGTGAGGGGCAAAGATTAGTCTGGTCAGACACAGGATTGTTGATGCAGAAATTGCTCTTGGACCAGTCAAGCAGAATCTTACAGACTGCCAGAAACATTTGCTTCTGCCATAGAAATGGTAGTGGCAAGGGTGTATTGGGCGAGAAGGACAGATCTGATTTGAATATTAACTCCTCGGATTCACCTATTTTGATGTTCTTCTGGCTAGGAAGAAAATAGTTTAGTGTATGGTACCTCCTTTTGGCAGAGAGGTGATATTCCCACTGCAAATGTACTTACATGTCTATACTGACCAGTATTGAAGTTTCAAAGGATGCTGCCAGAGTGTTGACACCAGTTGTATGTCCAGTGGAAGCTCATATGGCATCTTTCCAAATTGTACATGGCTTAAGGGAGGATCTTCAGTAACTCTGCTTTCAGGAGCAGAAATTTTCACCCATAAAGTCTAGTGGCAGAAAGGAGAAAGTACTTCAGGCTCACTTTGCCAAAGGTGTGTATACTGCAGGGCTTGTTACTATGTGAGACTGATATAGTCAGAGCAGCTAGCACTGATTAGGTGTGTATCTGCAGCTGTTCTCAAATGGAAGTAGCTGGCTTCCCTGTTCCTGATAATGCCGGGAACTGTTCAAAGGGGAATAAAATTTACCATTTAAAATGTAGTTTCCTTCCTTAATGATTAAATTGGACATTTGCTGGCAGCTTCATTCATTGTGTGAATGTTGTGTCTGGTAGAGCTGCACTCTCACCCCTTTGCTGTTCAACTCTATCTCTTGCACACAGAACAGGTCCCTCTTCAGGGCTATGTTACATTTAATGATGATGGCAGCTTTGAAGGAGAGGCTCTCCGGTACCGGGATGTCACCTCTCCAATCAATGAACAGGACGTGGAGAGCAGTAGCAGCAGGGGTATGTCACAGTCTCAGGGGAGGGTGGGGATCCATAGGTGATTTAAGTTTGAGAATGGACCAAATATAAGTTTGAATATTTCCTTTGCAGTCTCCCCTGGTTTTAGGAAGGCATCTTTCCCCTACCTTCTCCCATATCTGCATCTCAAATAATAGTCCCTTGTGTAGGAATCCTGAGCTGGCATAGCATTGGCTCCCTCCTGCCCTCTTACAGGAGAGTGAATTGCCTCAGCCTGGGGGTTGCACTAGATGACCCCAGGAGGTCCCTTCCAGCCCTGCTTCTCTGATTTTTATGATGAGAGTGAGTTGCCTACTGGGAGGAGCAAGGAAGGGAAGCGTGAGTAAAGGGCTAGCTCTTGGCTTATGGAAGAATTGGAGGGAAATGTTTGTCTTCGTGTTTTGACCTCATGTCGTGACCTTAGAGTAACCACTCCTGGATGTTTGACACAAAAGACCACACCTGATGGCAAAAAGCCAAGCACCAAGAACAGCTTTGACACATGGGGGCAGCAGCAAATTCCAGCTGTTGCCATACCACTGGTGCAACTCTGCAGCTGCAGTAGTTGTTTCCACTCCCCCTCCCATCCCCACCAAGTTGGTACTAGAGTGGCTGCCCTGGTCATCATACCCTAGTTATGCTACTGCTTAATTAGTGTAGTCATTGTCTCTGTAAGATGAGGTGATTCTTTCTCAATTCACTGCAGATGGTAAGGGCTGTGGTGGGATGAGGAGAGAAAGTAAAACTCTTTGTTGTATCCTTTTCCTTTCCAGAAGAAAACATGTGCTCCACAAGAAACTTGACAACAGTCAGAAGCAGCAGCAGCAGCAGTGAATGTCTGGCCAAAGCCCTTGGGGTGAGCAGTGAAGGGTCGCTGGAGAGCAATGAGGTGAGGCTTTTGTCTAGTCTCATCTTGCCCTGCTTTTTACCTCACCTTAGGTAGGCAGAACATGAATCAGGCACTGCAACCACAACCCCCCTGCCAAGGCTGTATATCTGACATGAAACTGTGGTTCCTGAGGATGGAGATGTTGCAGGGCAGCAGGGTGAAAAGAAAGCTTCTAAACCTGCCTAAATATAATAGAAAGGGGCAAGTCATTTTGTTCAGTCCTGATCCAGCTGTCTGTCAGATGCCCAAGTCCTTTCCCTGTACAGTTATATCTTGATGGGCAGGAACTCTCCAACTGCGACACTTTCCTTTTATCCCAGCTCTTGTGCTTCCTCTGGAACCAACTTCCAAGGAAAGTAGTGCTGGCTCCTACCTTGGGGGTCTTTAAGAGGAGGCTTGATAATACCTAGCTGGGGTCATTTGAGCCCAGTTTTTTCTCCTGCCTACGGCAGGGGGTTGGACTAGAAGATCTGCAAGGTCCCTTCTGACCCTGCATCTATGAATCTATGTATAGACACTAGTGGTGTCTCTCAAATGACTGAGCGGCTTTATAAACAGGAAAGAGAGTGATTTAGGGTAAGATTTTTCGAAAGCATTTAGGTCCTGTTGATTTTTTTTGGTGAGATTTGTGCTTCTAAATTGTGTAGGTGTTTCTGGGAACTTTTAGCTTAAACAAGTGGAAAGTTCTGGGAGCCCTGTAAATGATAGAAGTATGTGTGGGAATACTTTCGTTTGCACAGGTTTAGACTTTCCCCATCAGCCCACCTGTGTAGGTGCCCTGGCCTATAACCTACCTGGTGTGTACCACAGGAAATTCACTAAAGGTGCTGCTGCCTCACTGACAACTGTTTGTAAATCCCAGGAGAACTCGATGGGTGGGGGGTGGTCAGAGATGAGCATAGAACCTTCACTTCTTATCTCAGCAAGAGTGAAACGAACAACTGCAACCAGCAAGTCCTAATTCCATTCCGTTGTGATTCTTTGTGTTGGGCCAGTTAAGCATCTGAAGGGCAATGATTTTGAGTGCTAAACAACGAAATTTCATAAACAGCCACTTATGCACCACAAACATGTCCCCTTTAAATTATGGAATGAATGGAGAAAGGGAAACCAGTTCTTGTTATGTGTGGACTTAAGTGGCTCGTTTGATGCTGGATCTCATTAAATCTTGCCAGACTCACCCAAAGCAAGCTACTTTCATGGTGAATGCTATCAGCAGCATCGAAGTCCAAGCACTCGTTTCTTGGCCTCTGCAATGGAGAGGCCATAGAAGTGAGTGAAAGTCTCTGCCTCCTCCTTGGAGAAGATTGAGATTCAGTTTGGCCAGTTTGATTTTGAGGACTTTCTTGGGGCCTCATACAAATAGCATTTTTGTCCAAAAATAAGTTCTTGTCATGATTGTTTAGCCTCCCCAGGAAATAAGAGCTTTGTGACACATGCTGGCAGGCTAGTTTGTTCTTTCCAATCAACCTCCCTTCCCTTCACTGCTGGGCTCTAACTGGTGCTATCTGACCCATGTCTCTGTGAGCACTAAAATTCAGTATAACTTTTAAAATCTCTTTCCTCAAGTACCATGCTCTGATCAGACATGAGCAAGCCAGAAGGGAAGTCTCCTATATCAAACTCTGATAACTGTGTAATGATAAGTATTGATGGAATTTGGAAAGGTGACACAAGACAGAACATCAGTTGGAATTAAGGGAGCAGAATGACAACATTACTTTGGGGTACAGCTGATTTGTTTATGATGAATGATGAGACCAAAAGGAGTTGTCCAGGAGTTTGAGCGCCTGTGACATTTTTAAAGCTAGGTTCTAAATCTCTTGTAGTTTCATAGTAGGTAGGGTTGGAAGGGACCTGAGCAGATCATCAAGTCCGACCGACCCCCTGCCATAGGCAGGAAAGAATGCTGGGGTCAAAAGACCCTGGCAAGGTGTCTATTTAGCCTCCTTTTGAAGACCTCCATGGTAGGAGCAAGCACCACTTCCCTTGGAAATTGGTTCCAAATCCTAGCTGCCCTGACTGTGAAGTAGTGCCTCCTGATAACTAGCCTGAATCTACTTTCTGTCAACTTATGGCCGCTATTCCTTGTTACTCCCAGTAGTGCTAGGGGGAACAGGGACTCTGCCATTGCCTGCTGGTCTCCCTTGGCCAGTTTATAGACAGCCACCAGATCACCTCTCAGCCTTCTCTTGTGGAGACTGAACAGGTTCAGGTCTCAGCCTCTCCTCGTAGGGCCTGCCCTGCTGCCCCCTGATCATGCGAGTGGCCTCCTTGGACCTGCTTGTGATGCATCTGTGGATGCATGGCAAGGTGCGGTTAGCCTTCCTGACTGTGTCCCCACGTTGGCAGCCCACGTTCAACTTGGAGTCTATAATGACTCCGAGATCCTTTTCTGCCTCTGTGCTGATGAGAAGGGAGTTCCCCAGCCTGTACATATGCTGCTGGTTCTTCCTCCCCAGGTGCAATACCTTGCACTTGTCAGTACTGAATCCCATCCTGTTCTCATCCGCCCACCCCTGTAACCTGTCTAGATCTAGTTGCAGCCTGTCCCTCTCTTCTAGTGTGCCCACTTCTCCCCACATCTTAGTGTCATCTGCGAATTTGAACAAGGTGCTTTTCACCCCTTCGTCCAAGTCGCTGATGAAGATGTTGAACAGTGCAGGCCTGAGGACCGAGCCCTGGGGAACCCCATTGCCCACATCCCTCCAGGTTGAAAGTGACCCGTCCACTGCCACTCTCTGGGTGCAACCCTCCAGCCAATTGGCGACCCATCTGACTGTGTAGGCATCGACACCACAGTCTCCTAATTTTTTAATGAGAATGGGGTGAGAGACTGTAGAGGGGGACCGATTGTAGGCTTGTGCTGCATGAGTATGTTATAGTTAGGCACCAGGGGGGCTCCTTAGTTCTTAGAGCTGCTTCCGCATCCCTTTGCTGGTCAAAGGATTTGACATTTCTTTGGACTTCAGTATGTGGTATCTGATTTCATTTGCAAGCCAAGAAAAAGGGAGGTCCCATTTTGGAGCAGTCAGTGCAGCATTCTCAGCTGCCATCCCAAGACTGGAGTCTTCCTAGGCTCTGGTTTTCCTATCACTAGCTCTTGCTAACAAGAAATTTGGTCTTTACTAATCATGTACTTGGATTTTTTCTGCCTTGGTGAAAGTTGCATGATATTGACCTTATTAATATGAATAAGACTAAGTATCATGTTTCTACTGAAATCCCTTGACAGACCTTGCCTGAAGTCAGACAATAAGATGGAAGTGCAGCCCTGGACATTCTTACGTGCTACTTCACTCCCTAGGGATACAGTCCCCTGTAGTATTCAAGATAATTCTATACGTTGATCCTTTGTCGTTCAGTTTGCTGCTTGTATTTTGACAGGACTCTGACCATGCCAAAAAGCTCTCCAGTCGGAAGCAAGCAAAAAGCTACACAAAGGTCAAGACCCGTTACAGCAGCAGTGACAGCCAGTGGTCGCACAGCCCTGGAAAAGCCGGAGCATCTAGTCAGCAATGCATGGTCCATAACCTCCCAGAGCCTCCTGCCTACACAGGGCCCCAGGTAACAGCCACAGGGGGAGCAGAATCTCCTTGCTGCAATGGGGCAAGAATGCATATGCCACTTATAAAGGTAGCTCTGTCCTACAATTCCAGACTAGCCACCCAGATGGTGCTTGTTGCCAAACTTGCTAGTTCCAATGCACTTAAAACAAAGTAGCTACTTTTACATAGAAGGGCTTAGTCAGATATTGCTCTCCCTGATCACTGTGGGTCCCAGAGCTGCTAACCACAGCTCTTCCAGCCTTTTTTCTGGTCCCTATTAGTCTCCCAATTTCAGTGCACCTACACTAGATCCAGTGTTAATAATAAACCATTCATGTCTGACACAACTCTGTCTGCCTAATGATGTTGTAGTGGTAGGTTGAGGAATACACTCTTTAGTGAGCAGGAAGACAGATGTGTGTGTATGTGGTGCCATTCTTTTCCATTCAACTCTGGACAGTGCTGAGGAAGTTATGAAAGTGAACAGAGCCTAATAAAGTGAGGGAGCAGCAGGTGTTTGTGCTGGACAATAGCTGTTTGCCTCTTGTGCTGAGGAGTTAGGGTTCCTGTTCTCCATAGGCCTGCTAACCTGTTTGTTTTGGCTGGCTGCAGGATTTGGCAACATTTCTGGAGCAGATTGGGTGCCTGAAGTACCTCCAGGTGTTTGAAGAACAGGATGTTGACCTCCGTATCTTTCTGACCCTTACAGAGAGTGATCTGAAGGAAATAGGCATCACGTAAGTCTATGTGGTGTAATCCCCCCCGTGGCACTGACCTGTGGGTGAGTCAGGAGAGTTTAGCTGCTGAGTTCTCTTTCCAACCTCTCTTTTCCCATCCAGTGTTTTGCTAGTGTCCTTCAGTTTCTTGCCCTTCACCACCATGCTGTTCTAACCTGATATCCTCTGCATTTCTACCAATGCAATTTAATCCTGACCTGCAGGAAGCCTTGGTCTTCTAGCCTTGTCCCCTTGCACAATTCAAGCAATGGCCCTGTCAGTCTTGTTCAGAGGTGCCCAAATTACTGAATATTGATGGATTTTTGCTGCCTCTAAATGGCCACTCACGGGTGTTTTGATGGGCCTGAGCAATAAAGACAGGAGCTTCTGAAGCCAGGTCCTTGAGAATTATTGCTATTTAGTGCTTGTTGCTTGTCTCTCCAGTCTGTTTGGACCCAAGAGAAAGATGACATCTGCCATTGCTCGATGGCATAGCAGTGCCCGGCCACCCAGTGATGCCCTAGAATTAGCGTATGCAGATCGGCTTGAGGCTGAAATGCAGGAGCTGGCCATTCAGTTGCATAAGGTAAGAACCATGGCTCTAGGCTCACAGGACAGAGAAACTGTCTGTGGGCCAGCTGCCAGTGTTAATACTGGCTCAGAAGCTTGTGTCAGACAGTTAAAGTGAACAGTAAAATAGTTTGCGATGCCTCTTCGAGGCAGGTAGTTTTGGGGGAAGAAGCTGAGTGTTTCCAGTGTCTGGTCCAGGGGCAGAAAAGGTCACATAAGCCTTGATGCTGATTCTGCACATCTTTAACCTTTTATTTTCAGTTCTGGTGGGGATGCTGATCATTCTTCCTGATCATTGTCCACTTATGCTAAGGTTGGGGCACTCACTTTGCAGAAAGTCTGTTCCAAGTGGAATCATGAAAAGCAGGGCTGGCCTTGCTTTTGAGTGACCACAGGTTAAGGTGTATGGGGAAACTTGTCTGGTTTCCATCTCACCAGTAACTGGGTTTCTGGTGGGCTGGAGATATTTGCCAGGGTCCTTTGTGGCTCCATATACCACTAAAGCAGAAAGCTCCACTGGTATTTCAGCAGAAGTCAGGCATCTGTTTTCAGTGTACAACATTCCTGTTTCGGTCCCTCTTCTTCCACTCTCTTCTGCTATAGAGATGTGAAGAGGTGGAAATGATGAAGGGACAGGTGTCCCAGGAGCAGGAGTTGCGCGCTGTGGTTGAGAGCTGTTTGATGGAGCGAGATATGGCCTGGAATGATGTCCAGCTTCAGCTGCAAGAGGCACAGGCCATCACGAGAGATGTTGGGGTCTTACTAGAGCAGATCAAGTAAGTAGTTCCAAGGAAAATGAAGAAGGGGCCTACCCCAGGGAAGCCATCCCGATGTTCCCATCCACAAACAAGATCATCAGTCTAGTAGTTGGTGTTGACATTGGTCTTGCCATTTTAGTTCACCTTCCAATAAGAGGAACAGGAGCAGGGAAGTTTGCTTTACCCATAATCAGGAGAGCTGAAAACTTGCTCTGTTTTTTTTAAGCAAAAGCTGTCTAAGGGCCTGTCCACACACAGAAGGTTGCACTAGTTTAAGTGAAGGGATTTGAACACCAAACCATTGTAGCTTTGTGTGTAGATGCTGGGTCTGAACCTGCTGAGTCCTGGCTTAGCTTTACATCTGTGTTACAAAGGTGCCACACTCGTGTGTGGATCAGGCTTGAGTATCATGCAGACTTTGATAGCCCCTAGCTTAGGCCTTCTCCTGCTCATCCCTGCCCCTCCTCCTCTTCTTCCCCTGTAGCTCCTCTGTGGATGGGGCAAAGATAGCTGGGGAGATGGACGAAAATCTCAGGCACATCTTCCGCAGCCTGGGAAGGAATGAAGAGCAGTTTGTAACCCTGTGAGTTGCCAAACTGAAGAAACGTTTCCTCTCAGTTAATTGTGATCCCTTGGCAACCCAAGCAGGTATTTACAGGGCATAGTAGTGGCTTCTGGGCCATGCTGGCATGGTGTTTTCTAGGAGTGGCCATGTGCCTTACTAACAGGGTTTTGTCCCATTTGGCAGAGCCTGTCAGACTGAGCTGTCCTCCCGGCTGAATCAAGAACATGTGGCTAGCAGGAGGCTGGAGACAAAGGCACAGCTGAGAATGGGTGAGTGCAGAAGGCTCGGGTGAGAGGGGCAGAGCCATGTGCTGCCCTGGCTCTGTATAGTTACAGGGCTACATGAAAAAGATAGCAAACACAAAATCAGACTAAGCAAAAAATACAGTTACTGGAGTAAGTATAAGAGGTGCCTTAAAAAAGGTGCCTTTTTAGAACTGAGAGTGCAACTAGTGAGTGTCTCTCAAATGGCTGAGCAGCTTTCTAAACAGGAAAGAGTGATTTAGGGTAAGATTTTCCAGAGCATTTAGGTTCTGTTGACTTTGGTGAGATTTGTGCTTTTAAACTGTGTAGGTGTTTCTGGGAACTTTTATCTTAGACAAGTGGAAAGTGCTGGGAGCCCTTTAAATGTCTGTATTGATGGAAGAATGTGTGGGAATACTTTTGTTTGTGCAGGTTTAGACTTTCCCCATCAGCCCACCTGTGTAGGCACCCTGACCTGGCATAGTATTAGTCCACCTGGTGCGTACCACAGGAAATTCACTAAAGGTGCTGCTGCCTCACTGACAACTGTTTGTAAATCCCAGGAGAATAACAGGTTGGGGGGGGGGGGTGTCAGAGATGAGAGTAGAACCTTCACTTCTTAACTCAACAAGAGTGGAATGAGCAACTGCAACCAGCAAGTCTAATTCCATTCCCTTGTGATTCTTTGTGTTGGACCTATTAAGCATCTCAAGGGCAATAATTTTGAGTGCTAAGTAGCAGAATTTCATAAACAGCCACTCATGCAACACAAACATTCCTTCAAATTATGGAAGGAATGGAGAAAGAGAAACCCCAGTACTTGTTATGTGTGGACTTAAGTGACTCGTTTGATGCTGGATCTCATTAAATCTTGCCAGACCCACCCAAATTGAGCTACTTTCATGGTGAATGCTGTCAGCAGCATTGAAGTCCAAGCCCTCATTTTTTTGGGCCATGCAATGTAGAGGCTGTAGAAGTGAGTGCAAGTCTCTCTGCCCTTTATCTCTCTCTCCCAGGTCTTGAAGAATGGCCAGCTTCCTTGAAATCCTTGAGCTTGCCTGAGCTGTCAACTCTCCTAGAGGAGTGTGTGGGAGAAATGGGTAAGATGGATGGTGGTCTTGGGGCTCTTGCTGGGGACCTGTGGCATGTCTTCTGCTTTGGGAAAAAGACCTTCTTGGGTAGAGTTTTTGCAGTGTGACCTGTATTGGGGTGTAAGCCTGCTCCCCTTTACGATCCAGATGGGACTCTTTATACTCTTGGTGCTGGTGTGAGTTCCTTTTTGTATATTTTTCCTGCTGCCACAGCAAACCACACTGCACCTGTTTGAGAGCAGACCTTGGACAGCTCCTCTCTTTTTCTCTTTTTGGGTATCCCATCTCCATTCTTATATTCCCCCCTCCCCAGTCTTGTGTTGCAGAAGCCTTAATCTAGCCAGTGAGGCCCCCCTGGGGGCTCCCTTCAGAGCTGGTGGGAGCCACCATCATACTCACCACAGGCAACATGCTGCTGCACTCTGCCTTGCCCTGGCAGTGAGCTTATTGCCTACACAGTGCTACCCTGCAGCAGCCTCTTTCAAACAGAGTTCTGGCACTTTCCCCTCTCCTGGTCCCAGGTGCACTATTCCTCCCAGGGCACAGGTCTTCTACCCTGCTCCTTCAGCCCAATCCCTTGCCATCAGTGCCTGTATGTTTTCTGTGCAGTGATGGGGCTGCTTTGCTCCTTCTGTTCTTCTTCATCTTTCTTCTCTGTAGAACATGGCTTGTTGTGCCTGACACTTCTCTCACTGTCCCCAAGCAGCATGTCAGGTGCTAGGAATCCAGCGACAATGCCAGCTATCACTCTGCAGCAAGCCTGCCTTCCTGCCAGGGGGAGTACTGGTCAGGACCTTAAGATTATCCCCAACTCTTCTCAAACAAGCCCTAGACAATTTCTTCCTGGCACTGGGAGGGGGGGGGGGGAAGACTCCTTTCTTATGCAGAATGCCATCTGTAAGCTGTCCCCCACCCAGTGGTGCCAGAGCAGCCTGGGGCTGTGCGGCATTTGAACCCATGGCTTTCTGACTCCAGTGCATGCCAAAAAGCTACTAGAGACTTTTTGCACATCAGCCATAATTACTCTCCTCAATAACTGTCCTGTGGCCCTTGCCCCTCTTACAGCCAGGCACCTCAGGGTGGTTCTGTGGCTCCTGTGTCACCTTGTGAGACAAGAGTAGCTTTTTCCTATGCGGCCAGAGAAGCTGACTGGGACATAGTCTGCTTTTTCCCTGCTCTGTCCCCTGCTAATATGGCTGTGCTGGAGAAGATTGTTTTCCCTAATTGCCCTCACTTTCTCCTGTACAGCAAACTATGCAGCTGCCTCTCAGGGGTCCCTGTACCGTTCTCCTAACTGGAAGCCAGAGGAACAGAGGGAGGGGCTGGGTTAGAGAGACCCAAGAATAGAGTGGCCTGACTCCACATCTTCCTTGACTTGCGTTGTCTGGTGTGGTAGGTAATGGTGGGTTTTCTCTTTGGTCCATAGGGAAAGCCCTACAGTCTGTGACTCAGAACCTTACCAGGCTTCAGGACCAGGGGCGGAACAAGCAGAACTGGCCAGAGCCCTAACAGAAGAATGGTGAGTGGGGGCTGGGATCAATGTCAGTGTCTGTCAAAGGCTGCTGCCTCCCTTCACTTTCCTTTCTGTAGCTCTGCCTACATGCTTCCATCCAGATCTGAAAACCTCTTGAGGGTCATTGCAGTCAGCTTGAGCGTTTCAATAGGCCCCTTAAAGTTCCTCACATGAACTGCTGCAAAACCTGTTCCCAGCTCCCGTTCCTCTGCTCCTAGTGAAGAGTTAATTTTCCAATCTGCCCTCCCTGGTTGGGGCCTTCATAGATTCATAGATGCTAGGGTCAGGAGGGACCTCAGTAGATTAAGTCTGACCCCCTGCTTAGGCAGGAAGGAGTGCTGGGGTCAGATGACCCCAGCCAGATGCCTATTCAGCCTTCTTTGTAAAAAGTGCCTGTCTCCTTCCCCTGCAGGAGTTCTGACGTCGGGTGACTGTTCCACCCGGAAGCTGAGTGAGTCTGGGAGAATGAGCACGTGGGCTGGTCCGACAGTACAGATCCTTTCCTCTCTGAGAGCGCAGAGGGAAGTTGAGGAGGCAGCAGGTGCCTGGAGGATGGTGTTGATCAGCTGGGAGTATGCTTCAGAGAGCAAGAGACAGCAGAGAAGAGGAGTCATGTGAGCAAGCAACCCCATAGTCCCAAGACAGTTGCTTTCCTCATGCCAAGAGTTAGTGCATTAGCTGAAACTTTGAGAATGGAGGAGTCAGTTTGCCTCTGGCCTCTCCTGGAGACCCTACCTACTTTGCCATTCAGGGTCATGTGATTTTGAAGAGCTAACTATAGTCAACCAGCCAGATTTTCCCACCTTCCCCACACTTCTCTGAACCCTTGTAACACTTCCCTCTGCTGTGTGATATCTGCCAGGAGCTGCCCCAGGAAATGTACGTTGAGCAGCAGTGGAGGCTGGACCAGTGTTGGCTAATGGGTGCAGCCCTAGAGGTTGAAGGAGCCAGAGCTTCTCAGGCCATTTCAAGAGTTTGGCCTGCTTATTGAGGCTTGTACAATCTGAAGCAAAAGCCTTTGTCCCTGCCCAGTTACCTTAAGGAGTAGGATCCAGTAGCCCATATTCTGTGTTGTGCAGCTCTATTCTGTTAAGAGCTGCTTCTTCCATCAGACTGCTGTGGCTAAACTATTAGGCTTCTGCCTCCATGGATGTCAGTTTTAATTTATCTGCATCCTGCTAGGCCCATGCACTCCCTCCTTCCCTATAAAGAGCTGCCTGGGTGCCCCCCAGGCAGTGGGGCCTGACATGTGCCCTTGATTTTTCTCTCAAGCTTAAAACAGCCCATGTGACTCCTGGGTTAACTCTTCAAGAGGGCAGCTGTGAGAGGTGCCTCCATGCTCCCTGCCATGCTGAGTTAGCCTACTCCCAGAGGTTTCAGACACAAACAGCTTCCCCTGCTGCTATAACACAGACCCCTTGAAAGTGTGCCCAACGTGCGAGTTAGAAGCACTGCAAGGAGGTAGCATCTACTGCTCTTGCCTGCTGTGAATTCAGGCCTGCCCTCTATGCACTTGTGTGTGACAGGTGCTTAGTCATATTGGGCATTGGGAGCAGGGGTCTCAGCCTTGCACTGGGCACTGTAAAATGTCCCTCTCTGGTCATATTCTGACCATTGGTCTCACAACCCATCCCTTCCAGTGCTGGCCTTAGCTAAGGCTGTTTTCTGAGTCCTCACTCTCTCCTCCAACATCAAGAGTGCCCATCTTGAAGGATCACTTCCCCACACTATAAAATCTCCTCTTCCCTCCTGTGAGAACTAAGAACTTGCCTTCACACCTGCCTCAGCCTTGGGCTCCTGTTCTTGTTCCACGGGCTGGGAGGTGCAGTGGAAAGCAGTTACATCTCTTTACTCTGCTCTCATGCAGGCTGGAAGTGGGGTAGATAGGCTCTCTGAGCCACGAGCACAGAAGTGAGGAGAAACAGAACAGGGCTCTCTGAAGAGCTGAGCAAAAGAAACCTTCCTAGCCTGCAGCTCTGAAAATGCTGCAAGCCTTCAAGCACTTCCCTGCAGTATGCCTTTTGATGCCAGGCATCCCTCTAGAAGGCACTTTCTTCAGTATCTGTCCTTGCATCTCAGAAGCTGGGACTTCTCAAAGAGCAAGTGGGAACTCCATTAGCAGACGCCACAGAAGGAGACTGCCTGCACTAGGTACTTAACCCAACCTCCAACACCCACATGCTGCTCTGTTCCTTGGAGATGTCTGGCCTCCAGCTTGTCTGTAGCTAGAGTTGCTGTGGTTGCCAGTTGCTCCAGGAGCTGGTCCCCACCTGTATGCAGGCTCACAGGGCTCAGTGTGACTTGTTTCTGTGAGGTGACTTCCAATACTGTGCAGTGATTTGTGCCTTGACTTTGTGTGCATTGCCAAGCCTCTGGCAAAAGACTGTAGCCCTGCTGCGGGACGCTTACAATGCAGTGGTTGTTCTTAACTGATAAAAGGGAAGGATGCTGGATTTTTTTTTACAGTGGATCTTGACTACAAACAAGTGCAAACTCTGACCCCATCCTTTGGGCTGGGACCACCCTCCAGTCAGCTGCCTGTTGCCATAGAGAGTGGGCCCTTCCAGTTGGCTGCAACCCTACTCTGCATGCAGTGGAGGCAGCACCTAGAGCAATTTGTCCCACAAAATCAGTTTGGTTGGGTGTCTGCACCTTCCTGACTCCTGCAGCTGAGTGGAGGTGGTTCCCAAGGGAGGTGGCCCATGGGAGGTGGCCCATGACTGTCCCCAGTATACTCAGGGGGTGGCACTTTCATGTGCTTCCATTTTACTTTGAAACTTGAGACCAAAACTTGTGTGTTTTGTTTTGCAAATGAATCAATGATTTGGATCTGTTGGTGCTCACTTGGCCAGGTCTGCAGGATCAGCAGAGTGGTGGGTGGGGGCAGGTTTTCCTGCCATGGCTCAGAGCAGAGTTCCAGGAGTTGGCAGCACTGTTTACTCTCCCTTTAGTGTCTCTGATTCCAGTACCTGTGGATAGGGATCTCGCTGAAACAGAGCCTGTGAACCCTTCAAAAGAAGGTAAAATCTCTGAGAGAGAAAGGAGAGCTTGGCTAGAGTGGGGCACTTGGCTACACTGATAACACTTTGAGCCTGGCTGCTTGTTCCTCCAGCTCAGCTCTTGCAGGAAGGGGGGGCGCATAAAACTAGTTTTAAGATACCACTTGAGTTTCATCTATTACACACTAATTAGGAACCTCTGTGATCCCTGGCATAAGTTACAGCAGCTTCTGCACTGCCATTGAAGCTTAGCCATGTTAAACTACATCCCTGCCTGCAGCAGCAGCATAGGTCTAGAATGGAAAGGTTGCTCTGCACTCATTTCATTTATTATAAACCTATGCCTCCCTTGGGGGTCTTCCCTTGTTTTGATATAAAGGTGGGTGGATTTGCATGCTGGTTGCCCATTGAGTTCCATAAGTCTGTCTGCATGAGACTACACTTGCTGTAGTTGGGTCAGTTTGCTCATGGGGATGAGGGGGAGGTGTGGGGAAACGAGCCCTTAAGCAGAGCTCTCTAACAGAACCTAATGCCGCGAAGTTCTCTCTGCATCAGGCAGTAAAGATGGGCTAGGCCTGCCCTGCACGGGGAAGCAAGGGAATTGGTTATCTTAAGTTGCTAAACAAAATGCTCATTTAGAAATAGGCTGTTTCTGGTCTCCTGCCTGTGGGCCCCTCTGGAGCATGGAGAATCCCTACAGCTGTATTTGGAGCTGGGCATTCTTTCTCCCTTAATAAGAATTAATTACATCAGGCCTCTGACAGCCCCTACAGACATGAGCATACACTCAAATGGATGGCCTGGTGCAAACATGGTGCTGTGAAAAAGTGCTAGTGACCTGACCTGGGGTCTCATTCTGACTTCATGATGCAATTACCTTTACAAGCGCCTTGACCAACCTTTCCTATTTCACCCCCGCAGACATTAGCTTTGGCTGGCTCAGGCCCCATTTCTAATGTTGTCCCCTGGCAGTGAAGGTGGCAGGACTTGAGTCTCTTTCTGAACAGAACCAAAGCTCTTTGCACCTGTTCCCTCGTAAAGGAAGTGGCCCAATGACTATGGTGCCTTTGAGGCCAGGAAGAGAACCCAAGTCTCCCTGTGTCCTAGTCTAGAGCTCTGCTATTGGCCAGCACTAGTGAAGTGACCTTTGTGTCAGTTCAGATACCATTCTGCTGGACTGTGCCCTTTGACCTTTGCAGTGGCCTGCTAGGAATGGAGGCAGCACTTAGCTGTGTGGTAGGATCCTGTCTGCTGCAGTTTCACAACAGACCTAATTGAAATACAAAAAGAACCAGTGCAGCACTTGTGGAGTGTAGGGTCTCTGCATTAGGCTGAGGCATATTAGTCACCCCTAGTTCAGGTTTGGGTTTCCACCTGCTGGCAGCAATCTAAAGAGTAGGTGCAGCATGGGGGGTTGTGGTGCCAACCTGAGCCTGAGGAGCGAGGCTTCAGCTCCCAGCTCCTTGCTCCAGGCCTTTCCTGGGCTGAGGCTGGGGTCTGGGCACAGGTCCATGTCCTGCAGCTACTGCCTTCCTTTCCTCCATGCCCAGCTGGCAGTCCCTGGCAGAGCGGAGCAGCACATTTGCTAAAAAATTAAACATTTATTTACATGTGAAAAGACATTGAATGTGCAAAGTGCTGTCCTCTGGATCAGCAGCTCTGTAGCTAACAAAAGGTCATGCACAACTGACCAGCTGGCCTCCAACCTGGATGCAGCCAAGCCCAAGGAGGTCTGGGACAGCTCCTTCCCATCCTGTGCAGCATCAACCCTTGTTGTGCTCCAGAACAATTATGGATATAATCCTCCCTGTGCATCGTGTTGTGTCCTTCCAGAGATGTGTGGGGGTTCAGACTTCATGTGCAACCAAAGCGTTATTGGTATAGAAAGCATGCCCAGCTGGTGGCTCTTGAGTGATCTGGGTAGAGCTGCTGGTGTTCAGATTCTCATGCCCAAGGGTCCACATTGCAGAAAGCTTCAATTGCCTGCTTTGCTAACCTTGAGGACTAGCTAGGTTTTCCTATGGTTTTAGTAGGATTGTCCTGATTGGGACAATACTGGCCTTGGTCCTCGGCTTCCAAGCTTAGTCCTTAGGTAAGCTTGTGTCAAAGGGGCTGGGCCCAGGCTTTCCAGGGAGCACCTCTTGGCACTTGACTGATTGCACTGCATCAGCTAATACCTCGACATCCTGCTAGCAGAAGAACACTGTGAAAACCCAAGTCCTTGCCCAGTCAGGTTTGGGATCTCTGCACTCACTGTATCAGTGGGAGCAGGTGACAGAGCTGCCATTCCCAGCTACCAAGATCCCTGCATGTTTCTCCTACAGGTATCCAGAGGTATTGTGCAGATGAAAGGAAACTTTTTGGATGCAGTCCTGGCTGATGCAGGTTCCATCCTGTGGAAGTAGATATCAGGTGCTGTACCATCAGGTTACTAGGAATCAGGGGGGACTGTTCGTTAGGGCTGTGTGAATTTTTGCCGGCAGTTTAGTTTCAATGCTGTTTTGACTTGTTTTGAGCTCGAAACAGCAAAATCTAAACGAAATGGAGAGCTTCAAAACAGCCTTGAAATGAAACAAGGCAAGTTGAAATGTTTCAAAAATTTAGAAATGTTTTGAGTTTCGAAGCTCAAGCTGGGCATGCTTCAAACTAAAGTAGGGAAGTGTGGGGGGGAGGAGTGCTCTCATTATTGAATGTGTAGCTGGCCAGTGCCTGTCATCCTTTCCTGAGGTCTCTTCCAATCCTAGTGCTCTGGGGGAGGGATGGAAAAACTGCGTAAAAGGCAGCATTGTTTGAACTGTCCTGCTTTCTGCCTTGGCGTCAGTTGAGTGAGGGTGCACCTTAACACACATACAGTGTGTCGCCCCGCCCCCCCTCCCCCCCCCCCAAGTGTCATGAGTTTTGCCTGTCAGCAGCTAGTGGTGCAGGGCCCCAGAATCCAGAAGCCCTGCACCTATCGCCTTGACAGCTGACAGGCTTCATGGCCTCAGCAGGGGCTAGCAAGCCTGCAGCTTTCACCCTGCTGCACCTTGCGACACAGGTGACACTGTGTGTTGAGTTTTGCTTGTCCACAGCTTGAGGTGCAGTTTCCTTGAAACCCCTGCACCTATCTCCTTGAAACTTGGCAGGATTCATGCCCTCAGAAGGAGCTACCATTCCTGCACGTTTCATCCAAATCAGGCCAGAAATGACAAAGTTATAGGCTGTTTCGAGCTTCCCCATAATAGCCTATGGGCAAAGCGTCAAAACGGTGAAACTTTCGACAAAACGAAACGGAACAGTAGTTTTGAATCTAAACGAAATTCGAAATGAAAATGCTGTTCCATTGAAACGTAAGTCAAAACAGGACGATGCTGTTTTGCACAGCCCTACTGTCCACCATCCTCTGCCTTGGGCCTTCGGTGTCCTGCTATGCAGTGAAGCACAAAGGAGTTCTCTCTACGAGCCTCCCATGTCTCCAGAAAATACAGCCATGGCTACGTGTCTTTCAAAGAACAGAGTCTACCTCTGCTCAACTGTGCCTCAGGATTTGCTGTTAAGCTGCAGTGGAGGGGACTTGGTGTTGAAGGATCCCAGTGTCCACCATATCACAGCTAGTGCAGTCTCTTTGCCAGTATGCAAGGCTCTCAGGTGCAGCTGTGCTTTGAAAACAGTTACTTTGCCCTACTACCAGCACAACCAGTAACAGCACTCGTTATGCCTGGCTAGTGCTCCAAGTCATCCTCGCTGCTGCACACAGCATCTGCTATCCCCAGTGCAGTTGGGCACGAGCAGAGCAGAGGTGTGGTACCAGCTACCATGCAGTAATAGGTGCAGGGGCAGGTCATGGCTTGGTCTGCCCCTCTAATAATTGAGATCCTCATGGCTCTCTCCTGGGTTTCAGGCAGTGTGCTGGGTGCTGTGCCAATGTCATCACTGTGTGCAGAAGAGCATGGGGTGGTCTAACTTCCAGAGCTGCCATTTCTTCTTCATTTCAGACTTCACCTACCCAAAAGGAAAGGAGCGTGTGAGGTGCTTTTTCCTGGGCAGCCCCTTTCCACTAACTGCCATAGAACTCAGCATCATTCATTGTCCATGCCCAAGTCCTCACCAGCAAGGTCGCATGTTCTTGGTCAGTCAGAGCATGGCCAGCTAATAAGGACTGGATTAAGGGAGGTCTATAGAATAACCCCATGGCAGACAGAGCACAGGGGTGCCTACCTCTTTGTTGGCAAAACAGTACAACACAGCAACCAGGAAACCCTGTTGGGAGAGAGAGAGAGTGAGCACAGGCATGAGAGCCAGACGGAGTGCTTAATCTGGCTTGAGCAGGTGCTGGTAGCTGCTGCTCAGTATGTCGCATGTACCTCATGGCCTGCTTCTAGGGGACAGCCCACTACAACTGAGCCCCTCCAGAGAGGGAAGCTCACCCATGCCATGATGCAGCAGAATGTCCTACCCCAGCTCCCATGTCACTCCCCCTGGCCTCTTGAGACAGCTTTCTATTAGGATTTGGGTGTATTTAGGTGGCCAACCAGAAACCGTTCCACCAGCCCCTGATAGCACCTGGATGCATTCACACCCCTGCTTTCCTCCCAGTATAGAGCATACAGCCCTACTGATACTAGCCACAGGGTCCAAGGAGGGAATGCAACTTGTGGCAAGTGCACTGACTGGCTTCCACGGATGAACTGAGGAAAAGACTCATGCTCTTTTCTGGCTAGGGCAGAGGGAGAGAATGCAGTCACTGTCCCTGCCCAGCACAGGGCTCCCAGCTCCCTAGCATTCCTGACTCGCCTGGAAAGAGTTGAGGAAGAGTGTGAAGAAGACCTTGATGTAGCGCAGGATCCCCGTAGTTTGCTCATCTGTGGCAAAGATAAAGACGACCTCGTGGATCCCAAAGAGCGGGATGAGGGTCAGCGTGGCCTTGGCCAACCTGGAAGCAAAGGGGATTCCCACCACCAACAAGAGTTAATGGGAGAGGGAACAGGGCTTGTGTTTGGAGGCCTGATGCAGGCAGCAGGTGAAATGCCCAGAGCAGATTGCTGGAGTTTCAGTCCCAGCTCTGTCCCTGCCTGTCAAATGGGACAGGTGTCAATTAGGGGATAATACTGGCTGCCTGTCCTGCCAGGGTGCTGGGAGACTAGTTAGAAAAGACAGTGCAGTCCTTGTTTCTTTGACTATGTAAAAGATTGACAGGTGGGACTGGCAGGTGGCAGCTGAGTCAGCTATTAGAGTTGGATGCTTGGCAGGGCGCAGACAGCAGAGAAGTTGGAGGGGCTTGGGAGGAGGTGGGTTGCAGATGGGAAATGAAATGGGATGGTGAACACCCCCCTCCCTGGTACTCCTCCCACCATTACAATTGCCTGCAGCTCCCCTTGCCTGCAAGGGCAGCACCCTGGGAGGGAGGGAGAGACCCAGGGAATGATGTTCTGAGCCCACAAAGCTATTTGAGATGCAAAACAGGAATGTTTTAGCCTCAGGAGGAAACCTGGGGAGGGAGTGAGGAGAGCCCTACCCCCAGTGAGCCAGTAGGTGCTGGGTAGGCATCGCCTTAGCATGGACCCATATGTCACTGCTCCACTTTCTTCCCGTATCCCAGGTGAGCACTCTACCCACCAGGCTGCTGGCTCTGCTGAGGCAAGTCTCAGTCTCTCCTGCTGGAGCTGTCCCACTTTATACAGATTATTAAACGTTCACTGGAGCAGGAGTTGGTACCCAGGTCTTCCACGTCCTCCATGTTGCCATGACCACCAGGCTGTTCTGGGTGAGTCTCTGACTAGAAGCTCCACCCCTAGACCCAAGAAGCATGTCCTAGGGTATGTGCCATCCAGAACCAACACGTTCCCACAAAACAGCTTCAGATTTGACCAAATGGAATTTTCTGACAAAATCCCCGTTCCGTCAAAAAACCCTCCCAAACAGCTCTAGTCCCAGCATGGAGCCAGGCAGGGATGGGGCACAGCTGGCTGGCACTGGTGCCCTGCAGGAGGTGAAAACAATGGTGACTGCAACATGCTTGATTTTATGATGTGGGTGCATGGCCCCAGGCCTCTGCCACATTTCTTAGCAGTCCTCAGGGTTAGCAACTCCTGTCCTGCAGCTTTGGCCAGGAGCCTACGTGGACATGTGTTTGCATATGCGCGCATGTACACATTTGCAGCAGAGAGCCTGTGCTGCCTGCTCCTTGCTAACACCCCCTGCCTGGGTCCTATGTCATGGCGACAGGTTGCCTGGCCTCAATGGCCAGAAGGAAGGACCCTGGTCTCCACTGGCTGTACACCTATGGGCACCCAGCTGCAGCATGCACTCACCTGAGCTTGTAGTCAGCGTAGCCCTTCTGGTTTGCCCTCAACTTAGCCAGGATCACCTTGAGAATCCTCACGAAGATCAGCAAATTAATCTGGAGGAAGGAACATTGGGGGGTGACTTCACTCAGGCAGGATGCCCTTGTGCGTTGCCACATCCCAGCCCTCAGGATGCCTTCTTCTAACCTACCCTGTCTGCCATGAATATACAGGATTAACCTGGAAGTAGTGGGTGGGACCCCTGCATACTGCAGGAAGTGGGTGGCAACCAACCTCTTGGGAGGAGGGTGCAGTCTTGGAGAATGACCCCAAGGCCCATGAGATCCATGGTACTGAGAGCAGCAAGAGCATTCAAATAACCAAGACACCATAGCAAGGTGTGTAATTACAGGCTTGGACACTATGGGCCACCATTGAGCCACAGCTGGACTCCCAGAGCAGTCTCCTAGGATGCCCTGGGTCGGGGTTGACAACCCCTGGCACATGTGCCAGAACACCTCGGCTCTGGGCAGGACCCTGCCATCTACCACGAAGCCCAGGCTGTTCGCCACCTGCTGCAAGCAGCCCATGCTGGGCAGGAACCTGAGCCTGGTGTCCTCCTGCCTGGAGCCAGGCTGCTTGTAGCAGGCAGTTGCAAGGCTACAAATGGCTGCACCGGGGTCCAGAGCCCCAACCTGGTTTGTTGCTGGCAGCAGCTACACATGTGCCTCAGGGCAGATGGCAGGGAAGGGTCTGGGGCTGCACAAGGATCAGGCCCCTTGTGGCTCCCCCGCCATCTGCCCCTGGCACACCAACATCTTCCACGTTAAGGTTGCAGGATTTTGTGGCACTTGGCCCAAAACATTGCCGACTCCTCCCTTAGGCTCTCCATACCAGCTGGAACGGTGTTCCTGGTGTCTCCCCATGGTTACCCCAACAGCCCAGGTTAGGATCTGAGCGGATGTACCCTGGGTACCACATACAATTCTGCCTCATCTTCAACAGAGAGGTTCAGCTGTTAGTGAGCACAAGTCTCCTCCCTGCTCTGATACCTGCTGCAGGTGAGCAAAGGCCAAAAGGTGTTGGTGCTATTTCCTGAGTGTCTTAGGGCAAGTCCCTCCCCACTCTATGCCTCTGTTTCTCAGCTGTGCAATGGGATAATGATACTGAGCTCCCCCTCAGGGGAAACTCATTGGGTACCATTAGAGAAGGGCACAGCTCTACAGTTAGCAGAGGCTGGGCTGTTCCCAGAGGCTGCATTGTCCCTGTGCCAAGCTGCCATGGCAGTGACCAGCTCTGCTGCTCTTGGAATGGAGCAGCCCCTGTATCACTTGATATTAGACACAAGAAAAGGCATCTGAGATCTCGTACCAGGGATGCCAGCAGGATGGGGATGCGGATGATCCACCAATAGGCCATGTTCTCATTCAGAGCCCAGCACCTTCAACACAGGACAGAGAGAGGTGTGAGGTTAATACAGGGCACTGGCCACAGGGCAGGGGAAGGAAAGGGGTTGCACCCAGGGGGCGAAGGAGAAAGAAGCTACTGGACCTTGAAGATGTGCCATCCCATCAGAGGGAGGTGTCCACCCCTCAGCCTGATAGTACTGCTGGCGCTAAGGGAGTGGTGCCTCCCTGTTTTCTTGAACCTTCCTCTTTTGCCCTACCCATCCCCAAGTCCCAGTCAGCCTTCTATTTCCAGCAGAGGCCAGCACTTGGGGGGCAGATGCCTGGCACACCAGGCATAGCACCAAGCCTGACTCATTCCTGGAGGTTGTATTTGGAGTGCCACAGCAGCTGAGCAGGTGAAGCCCTCTGTGGCTTGATCTTCCCAACAGACTTAGGGGCTATATGGCAGTTTCAGCCAGGGAAGCTCCTTCCTGGTCTGCTAAGGTTAGTGTCTCAGCCACTTGCGGTATGCTGTCACCAGGGGCCAACATCCAGCTTCCTCATGTGTTTCTCTTAAGCCTACTCCATGGAGTCAGGCAGGACAATCCCCTAGAGCAGGGCTGGCCAACCTGCAGCTCTGAAGCCACATGCAGCTCTTCAGAAGTTAATATGCGTCTCCTTGAATCTTTGCACAAGCACATGGTGACCAGCTTCCATTGGAGCAGGGAAAGCTGAGCAGGGACACATTGGAAGCTGGTGATCCATAAACAGGATCTTTCCCAGGTCCTTTCCTACTGTTCTTGGAGCCAGCAATAAATCTCAATGGGCCTGACCAACTGGCACAAGGAGCTTTTCACCAGAGAGGCATAACTCACAGGTATTACACCCATGACAAAACCCTGCTAGGAGAGTGTGGGGGAAGCAAGTGCCAGAGAGCAGGAGTGGGAGGTTGGGGTGGCCAGTTTTACCTACCTAAGGGACTCAAAGATCTTGGCTGCTGCTGCTGCATCACACCAGAAAAGACTCTGCAAGAGGCCACCATTCTGGCACTCCCCTTAAGCTGGTGCCTAGGCCTGGCACCCTACTCGCCCACACCTAGTTATGCTACTGTGCCCAGTCCATGAGTGAAGGGCAGGTGCCCTGTATGAGAAGCAGGCTGGGTTAAGGGCAGAGCCCTCTGCTCCAAAACCTTTCCATTTCCTGCAGCCATTCTGTGCCATGAGACCAAAGCTGGAGGGCACTCAGCCCCTGGAGGCTCCACCCACACGAGCAGAACCTGGCACTTACTCTGCATTCTCCTTCAAGTATTTGGCCATCATCCACGGCACCACGAACACCACAGGAGTTCCTGCAAGTCACACAGCAAACCCAGTGAAAACCAAGTAGCCACCTGAGCTGAGAAGTAGCTGTCACAGGCAAAGGGCACACACTGCCTCCCAGGTGGGCAGGGACCTATTCTGACATCCAAGTTAAGGACAGTCCACAGCCAGTCCTCCACTTCTCACCCTGCCAACTAGCTATGTCTGTCATGTAGGCACCACTAGAGGTCATCATCCACCCACATCAGTTACCTGATGATTCCTGAGGGCACTTACAGGGATTTCTGATTGTCTGCTGCTGCTTCATGACACAGCCTCACAAAACTAAATGGAAGCTCCTGGTGACTGAGGCCCATGTGTCTGCAGGTCTGCCCTGGTGAGGCTCCCAGACCTCTCCCAGCTTCCTGCTCTGTTCTCTGTAATTCCAGTGCCTAATGTAACAACCGCCTAACAATCGGCACAAGACCACATACACACATGCACCATGGCACCTCCTTACCCCAGCCCAGGTACAGGTAGAGTGTGTAATAGTTCTTCTCAGAGAACACTGCTCCAATCAGGAGTTTGTACAGGTAGACAGCCTCCACCAGGAACCAGTAGTGATTAGCCAGAATGCAGTATTGCATCACGACCTGAGCCACTCGGCAGCCAACTGCAGCCTGCAAGGGGAACCCCAGAGGGGGGTTATTCATGAGGAAGAGGCCCAGAACTCCCCTGCCCAGGGGCTTGGGATAGGGCAGGTACCAACTTGCTGCCTGCTCAATATGGTGGCAGGGGCTGTGTAACAGGGAACCCTAGCCCTGTTACCAGAAGGCAGGTCAGCCCCTTTAAGACTTGAACTTTCTGGGCACAGCAGGCTGGTAAGGCGGGGGTTAAAAGCTGAGCCTGGACAATTAGTCAGCTGACCCAAAAGGACTATAAAAACCCTGGGCTGGGTGGTAGGGGAGGGCTAGCAGCTAAAGGGGAAGGAGTGTGTCTAGAGCTCCCTGAAGAGGCTTGGTGAGTGGTCTAAAGGCTGGAGGAGAGGAACTACAGAGGACCCCTGAGAGACAGCAGCAACCCCAGAAGAAGGACTGTAGCTGACAGTGGGGAGCCGAATCATGAATCAATGTAAGCTGGTGTGCTGCCTTTAATCGCATCTTCTCTTAGTGGTGGTTATTGCCCATGGGCAGGGCTGTTCATATTTGTTGTTGTTGTTGTTCTTATTGAATAAGACTGGTGGTTTGGGTAAGGCTATTTGGGGAAGGAGGAGGCCTCATTGGAACCCCACCATAGCATGGGAACTCTGGTGCCTGCGTAGGTGCAGTGTTTGGGGTACTCAGTGACAGAGAAGATGCAGTATTCGGGGCACAGGCCTAATGCCAGAGAGGGCAAGCCTAAAAGGCCAGGTGCATGTGGGGTGTGACTGTGCATGGGATTTTTTTTCTTGTTTTGAACTGGGATGTTGGAGGTCTGGGGCCTTTGCCCAACTTCAAACTTGTGACCCTCTGGCTATGGAGGGGTGGTGGATGGGCCTTTGGGCTAGGGAGGCTGTGCTCCAGATTGGAGCCAAAAAGGAGGGCTGAGAGCCCCAAGAGTAGAGAGCTAGAGCCTCAGAGTCAAACCCTACCTGGTGGGTTTAGATGGGGAGGCCTAGCTAGAGAGACTGGGTTCAAGGCCAGTGTTGGCAGAGGACCCCAACATACAAAATCAATAGGCAGTCTCCTGCTTATAATATTTCCATCAAGACGTGGCAGATGAGTAGAGAGCGGGAAGCCTTAAGGGGACTCCAAGGACGTCTCCACATAGGGTGCGGATAATGCAAAAGATGGCGCTGGGGAGAGTGACCTGTTACAGGCTGCCTGCCTCTGGGCCCTCTGCTGTGGGTGTATGTACGGTCTAATGACAGCAGCAGCAGAATAAGGGCCACAGGGGGATCCATACCAGACCATACTGCAGAGGGGCTCCTTTCTCCTGTTTTCAATGACCCTGTTGATAGCCAAGGGTTTCAACTCTCTGCCCAGTGCTGGATGGGCAGCCAGAGCAAACGGAAGGGCTGCACAGCAGGTCTTCCCTTGCCCTGCAGGGGCTATGTCACTGCTGTAATAGGGACATCCAATGATGGGGGAGCTGATCTCCACTGGGCTGCATGTGGTGTTTCTGAGCAAAGTCTCTTGTGCGCGCACACACTTTGTGATGCTGATTCAGGATCCTAAGCAACTTGTGCAGAATTCGCTGATGTGTTAGACTCCCCCTTTGGCTGCACCAATGGAAGCATCAGTGCATGTCAGGCTGTGTTGGGGCTGGAGGATCTGGTTCTAGCCAGCAAGGTTCTAGCCCTAACTCTAGCTCCCCACCAGGCTAGCAGGTTATGGACCTCTAGGCACATGGGATAACTACAGCCTGCAGTAAGGAGGGGTACATATGCACTGCTCAGCCAGTGGCTTTGGGGGAAGGCTTACCTCGTTACTTAGCAGCACCTCCCAGTCAGACACCTGAATGATCGCCATGCCCCATCTCTTCTCCAGTAGTGCATCTTTGACAATCACCGAAATTGCTCGCAGCCCAAAGGAGGCAAAGAGGTTGGCGTGGATGTAGTTCCTTGTGCAGCGGAGTTTCCTGGACCCAGGGAGAGGGGACCATGTCCAGCACTCATGGCAGAGCTTTGGAAACCTCCCCCAGAAAGGGGTCTGTGCCCAGTAGGGCAGACTTCAATAGCCCAGCCCCTCCCTCAGCAGGGACCAGGAGCAATAAGGAGGGGCACTGGCTGCACAAGCTCTCCTCTGTACCCTCCCTCCCCTCCACCAGCCATACAGTGAGGCCACAGCCCCTGCTCCCTGTGGGCTTGAACCCAGGCCCTACCTGAAAATGGTGAGGATGAGTAGGGCAGAGATCAGGGTCAGGACCGACAGGGAGTATCCCACCGTGTAGAGCACTTTGAAGCTGACCATCAGCTTACGGACACTTTCCTGGACACGAGCAGAGTGAAGCCGGTTAGCTCAGCCCTTGAGTGCCCTTGCTTCCCACCCCACACTAGGTGGGCATGCAGGGGGAGGACAGCATCTCTCCAAGCTGGCAGAGGTACTTGCTCTGCCATAAGCATGCAGAGGCTTGGGTTGCAAGGCCATGCCCAGGCTGTGTCAGTGCAGCTGTGGGCAGTAGGGTCCCATGGGGCCTCGCCTTGGGGTCTGTCCTCCGTCAGGGAGCAGAACCTCAGCCTGGCAATGGCCTCTACAAGGGACCAGAGATTGGCATGGATGGGTGAAATGGGAAGCTCTGCTTAGCTAGGAGGTATGGTTACTTGGGGAAAGTGAGAAACAGGGTGGGGTCAACACCCCCTGTAACTGACTGGGCGGCAGAGCTGGGACAGCCCCACATCAGATGCAGCAGCCTCACCTCTGTAGTGGACTCCATCCCCTCCTCACACTGCGAGTAGTCCCTCCACGGCTGCGTGCCATTCACCAGCACCCACTGCCCATCAGGCCCACACTGGCGACTCACAATCCCATGTTTCACTGCAGACACAGAGCACACAAGACTCATCCTTCAAGCCAAAGTGCCTCAGACAGGGTTTCTCCACATTCCTTGAGTAAATGCTTTGTGGGTGTCGTAAGGGCATCCTCTGTCTGGGCCTATGGCTGACTTAAGTGTATCCACATGTGCAAACACCCTCTTTTTCCCCCCCCCCCCCCCCCCCACCATGGGAAGGGAATCGGGAAGGGCCCCAGCACTACCACATGGTTCAAGGGTGCAGGGCTGGCCATCGCTTACAACTCTGTCACTTGAGGAGGGTACACAGCCCATGGAGACAGCAGAGATGGATGGGACAAGGCCACCTGGGCCAGGGACAGTAATACACCAAGCAGTTGGGCACATTGGGAGAATGAGATATGGGAACATTTGGCTTCCCTGGGGATTCTAGGGAAAAAATTCAAGGTTGTGTCTGGGACCAACACAAAGCAAATGCCCTGACAGATTCAGATGGAAAGGCAAAGAGTTCTCTCTTCTTAGAGGGATTTTTCAAAAATTAATTTTCAATAAAATGGGAAGGGTTTGTGAATGGCAGCCTGATGTTGACTTCTTAAAACCTTGTTTGTTTGTTTGTTTGTTTGTTTGTTTGTTTGTTTGTACAAGAACAGTCCATGAGAACTGAGACAAATCCCTCCTGCACCATACGGCTACTGCTCACTCCGTGTTTTCCTCTAAAGGAAAAACTTTTGCAGTTGATAGCATCTGATAAAATAGGTTGTTGCCTACAAAAGCTTATGCCTCTCTGAACCAGTTAGTTTCTAAGGTGCCACCTGGCCCAGCCTGCTGCCTGACTTCAGACTAACATAGTTAATCACCTCTACCTGTGAGCATCAGAAACTGCCCCTGGAGTGCAAGGAGGAGGCATAGCTGTTTTCACCTGCTTTGCACAGGTATAACTAATGTCCAGAGACATGCAGTCAGGCCCTGAGTGTTTAGGGGGAAAAGAACATGGACCTATTTCCAGTTCTGCCCCTGACTCCCTGTGTGACCTTGGCCAAGACTCTTCCCTCTGGGTGCCTCAGCTTCTCCATCTGTAAGATGGAATAACTGCACAGTTAGACAGGGAAGGGCTACCCCCTTGCTCTTTCCCAAGGCTGGTGGGATACTCAGATGACAAATCCCACAGAAGAAGGAAGAGTCACACATACCTTTCTCAAACCATGGCAGGTAGAAAGGGCAGGACACGTTGACAATAGTGCCGGGGCTCCCATCTGGCCAGCAGGCATACATGTCAAATGTCCGGTTGCAGAAGGGACCTTTGAAGGAGAAAGACAAAGCTCAGGAGCCCTAGGGAGAGCTAGCAGCTGGACACCCCCCACTGCCTCTATCCTTCCCCTGCAGCACACCTGCCATCACTCAGCAGCCACTGGAAATAGTTTAGCCCATCGTGTGGCAGGTGTCCCCAGGAAAGTCAAGTCCTGGCCCTACACTGAAAGTGTCTTCCACTCACCCCTTGCCCTGCCCTGCAGCAGAGGCAGAAATCCTCCACATAGGACCACTGATGAAACACAGCGCCCCCCACCCTCTGAGCTCTCCACCCAGCCTGTCCAGAAGCTCCTTTCCACCAGGGCTGGATCCAAACCCATGGGAGTCCATAAGAATTGCTATGCATGGAAGTAGGCTCTGGCCCCCATGCTCACCACTTACTCTCTTGGGCTGGGAGTCTCCACCCAGCTTGTGACATTATGGAGGGGTTAGATGCCTTTTGCTCAAACAGCTCTCAGGCCACTGGGACAAAGAAAGCTCTGAGCCCCAGTACAGAGCTCATACTGTACTATCGCTGGATGATAACTGGAAGAGCTCGGCAGCCTAGAGTAGGTGTATATTGGAAAGGAGCATGCTCAGCAGCAAAAGAATGAAGAGGTCTCAGTTGTGAAAGAAGATTAATGCAGCAGGGACCAGTGTATGGAGGGGAGACAGAATAGCGAGGTCTGGCTGTGCAGGTAGAGGGTGTGATATGTGGAGTTATGCCTGCTGCTCTACAACCTGGGACCAGAGTGGAGAGATTCTTGTTTCTCCCGTGCTTCTGGGCTTTGGTGGTTGCCATATGGGGTTGGGAAGGAATTTTTCCTGTGGTGTCATTTAAACATCACTGCTCCTGGGAGGAGGAGGTTATCACAGCTGCTGGAAATCCGGAGGTGCTCTCTGCATATGTCTTAGCTCCACAGCAGCCAGCAGGGCACAGATTCTCATAGCAGGAGGGCACAGCTCTCACTGGTCTCAGCAAAGTACTTCCCAGCAAACCTGTGCTGATGCTGATGGAAGAGTCTAACTAGGGCTCCCCAGGAGACATCTGACCTACATGAGTATCCAGCAGGTCATAAATCCATTGAAGTCAAACCCAGATGTTTTGCTCATGAGAGGTCATGGGATCCTATGGGTTGGTGACAGCCCCTATGCCAGCCTCACCTGTTGGGTATGGATCATTAGCTATCTTCTCCAGGCACTCATCACGGTAGCGCATCCACCCCTCAAAGGTCTTTTCTAGGACCTTGGCTCTGCTGTGCTGCAGACACAGAGCTGAGGTTAGTGCCTCCTGCCTAAGCACGAGTTAAAGCCCTGCATAGAGCACATGGGGTGGCAGTGCTTCAGGAGACATTAGCCTTTCCTCCAAGGCTAGAGGGTATTGGCAGAGCTGCATGTACGGCCTACCCCAATCTGGAAGAGAAGGGGGCTGTGGTTCAGGACTGAAGTGGGAAGGAGGAGGGGCATCGGACACTGACTGTCCCCTGGGGATGCTAATAATCATTGAAGGGAGCTCACAACAGCATGATTTGGGGACCGGCTCCCTGAGAAAGTACCTCCTTCCTGGGCATCTTCATGGCAGCAGGGATCACCCCAAGTGCTCTCACATACCAGCCTCATTGGCCCTGAGAAGCTGTTGCACCCCTCTGGTGGTAGGAGGGGCCCAGCAGGGCTGGATGGTGAGTGCATTTGCACTCATACTGCTGTTAGCTCCAGTGCAGCAACTCTCGGCCTGGAGCCAGGGAAGATGTTCCCTGTAGTACCCAGGGCACTTGCAGCCCATAGCTCATTGCTCTGAGAGAGCCAATGGGCTGCAGTGGCAAGATTAGGGCATATTGGGGTGGATGGCAGGGCAGTCTCACTGGAGGCCCTGGCACTGGAGCTCCCTTTCACATCCAAGCTCTGAGGATCCCTGGTGGTCTTCAGGACTGAGTAAGAGGCCCATCCTTTGCCCTGGCATGCCTGATGGGTGGGGGCCATTCTTGTTACTCTTAACAGGGATCAGGGGACTGAGTCTCCTAAGCATTAACTAGTTGTGTGCTAGGGTAGGTCTGTCCTTGATGGGCAGGGAGTGCACAAGGAAAACCCAGGTACCCCTGCTACCTTTCCAGCAGCACTCCTCCTCTGGGGATGGGGCTGAAAGCCTGGACTGGGAGCATCCCCGCTATGGGGTAATGAATGCAGCTGGAGGTCCAGCTAACCACAGTTGTGTGGGCCTTACCAGCATGGAGGAGAGCAGGCACATCCAGGTCAGGTGAACACCCCTCCATCTGTGCCAGGACCTGAGCAAATCCCTCATGGTATCTAGACTCCCCTGTGTCTGGAACAGATAAACTAGGAACTGTGCCCAGATGTGCAGGTGCTGAGCTGAGCTAGAGTTCCCAGGCGTCTGGAAGAGACAGAAGATGAGTGGAGGTGACGGCAAGGTGCTCAGTGCACAGTGGAGCATGTGCAGCTCATCAGCTGAGGTGCTCCTGGGGCAGTGCTTTGCTCTTGAGAGGCTGCCCACATAATGGACAAGTGACCCTGGCTCCATATGATAGAGCTGAAGGAAAACAGCAGCTTTGTAGCCCCCGGGGACATGGCCCACTTGTTCAATCCCAGTGAGAAGCATAGAGACAGCACTCGGCTTCTAGGGCCTTTCTCTCCTAGCCCCCAGTGAGCTAGTTAGGATCTGCCTTCTCCAGACCAACACAAGAAAGCTCTTCAACCCATCACTTTGGAAAGGGCTCTTTCACTTCCCCTTGGCTACACAAGAGCAGATCCTGGCTTGGAAGCCTCCTGAATCTGGTACTAGCCAATCTCATGGTCAAAGGTCATGAAAGTAAGGAGCTGACATCCCCTCTAGCCATGGGACCTGACCCTGAACACCCCTGGGTGTTGTGCACAGAGAACAGTGGAGATTTGCCAACACTGACACAGGAGACCCCAGTGTTTCAGGCCTAGACAAGCTACACAACTGGGGCTGGGTGTCTCATGAGCTCTTCCATGCAGGAAGCAACTGGAAAGGCAGAGGTGAGCAGGCATGGGTTGGCATAGACTGAAGTACAGTTGTTGCTGCCCTTCACAGTCAATTGCCTCATCAACCTCCATGGGAGCAGCAACAAGCCCCATCCTGAATGGGTGAAAATGTGATGAGCAGGGGTGAGATCTGCAAACACCTTCTGCACTGACATGACTTTGCTTTACCTGGAGCCAGCAGGAGCTTTACCCTGACATCATGGGAGACAGAGTTGGACGCATGCTGAGTGCTTCTGCAATGCCTTGCTGGAGCCCCTCACACAGATGCTAAATAGCATCAAGCATGGCCAGGGCTGCCAAGTGCCTTGACAGGGGCAGGACATTCCCAGGTTCAGTACAGCCACCTTGCCACCTGTAGAACACATGGGTCTTTGCAAGGACCTGAAAATATTTCAGGGCTTATGCTTAGGAGACCGGCTAGAAGCTGCCTCAAAAATGCCCTTCAGCTACAGGACTGGGCCATAGTCCCAAAGGGTGAGTCCTGTGCCCCACAGCCTCCAGTTCCTGGGCAGGCATGACCCCCATCTTTGTGGTTTCTCCCCTCCCACCCCATACCATGTTCCAGAGCCCAGTGCACAAACCTGTGGCTCTCATACAGCAGGGCCCTGTGTAGTAAGGTCAGTGGATGGCTCCAATGGCTGGCATCTGTGGTGGTTACCAATGTACCTTCCTGAACTGGATAGGTTCAGATGGGAATGGCCACCCTGCAACAGAACCACAGCCAGGACCAGCAACTCTGGAGGAGGTTGTACGTAGCCCTGGCCTACAGAAGAATGGCTCCTATACACAGAGCCAATCTGAGCAGGGTGTGGGGCCCAAGGCAAATCAGCCCATGCCAGGCCCTGCCCCCACTCTGATCCCACAGGCCCCAGACCCAAAGAAGCTGCCACCGCCATTGGAGGTGGTGGTGGCAGCCGGGGCGGGGTGGGGGTAGCAAGTGGCTGGATGTGGAGTCACTGCTCTGCCCAGCTCCGCGGGTCCCCACAAAGCGCAGGGCCCAGGGCAGTTGCCCTGATTCGCACCCCCTAGGGACAGCTCTGCCTATACACATGCAGAGAGATTGCTCCAATGTGCTGTAATTACAGTGCATTGGAGCAAATTAATCAAGTGTGGTAATTATTGTGTTCCAGCAGACTCCAGCATCATGTCCATCAGTGTCACCACCCTGAAAAATGGTGACGGGGGTACTTTAACTAAAGCTCGTTTGATTGTGTTGTTAAAGCACCTCCACCACCATCTTTAAGTGTGGGGATACTGATTGATACATGTGACACTCTGGGCGCTTTAATTAGAGTGGCTCTCAGAGCTGCTTTAATTAAAGTGCCCCTCCCCCCACTCTGTCCTTGAGCATGTCTATAAACACATGAAGTTTCTTTCTGACCCCCCCCCAAGTCAGTAGTTGAGTTGTGCACTGAAGCAGGGAGATTGATACCCATTGGAACTTCTTGTTTCAGCCAAAGTAACCATTGGTGTTCTTATTACCAGGTAAAGGTCTGCCAGAATCTGTGCCCTGCTTTCATCCCTAGCTGAATGAGCCTGGATTTGACCTGTCATCCTTTTGAATTGGTTTTGAGATAGTGTGGTAGCGTCTAAACAAGGCCTCTTTTGGAGAGGTTTTGACTGGGCTCATTGGGCACTTGTACACATGACGAAAACTACCCATTTGTGTGGCTTAATGACATCACACTTTACAAATGTGTGAGTTTTTGGCAGTTTAATGAGTTTGCATCATTATAAACGAATCCCTGTCCCAATGTAGTTTAGTTTGTAATGACGCAACTTGGAACAGTGCAGCCATTAATCTATCATGTGTACATGGTAATTCACTGAGTGATGTGTGGTGAGTACCTTTGTCCATCGGGTGCCGCTACAACTTTTGTGTACTGAGCCCCCTTGTCCACCAAGTGTTGCTGCAATTTGCAGGTATTTGTGTGTAATGAATGTTTTAAGACATCAGGGGGAGCCCTGGTGAATGCTGCTGACTGGCGCCAAAACTTGCAAAAGTTGCAGAGCATAGCTCTTGCACACCCAGCAAAAATCCCCAGTCTTTGCCCGGCAACAGCCATGAGGAACCCCTGCTCCCTCCACCCTGCACCTTTTAAAAACATCCCTTTTTGGCTAGTTGTAGTGTAATTGTCCCCCTAACACCATTAATTCATTCACCAGTTTTACGTAAACCTGACAAGTGCAGTTCTGTGAGCCCTCATGAGCATTAAGTGTGCCCGCTTTATGAATAGCAGATGAGTTCTGTTAGCATTCATTCCCTCACTGGCTATGTCTGAACTGCTCAGCAGTTCAGACCATGTACCACTGGGAGCGGTGTCTTGGCACATGGGTCACTGGGTAGCCTGCTGTTGTGCCATGCCCTGACAGGTAGTGCGCTACTGTGCCTTGGCATTCACAGGACTAAAAGACCAAGCATTGCTAAAAGATGTCCAGAACAATTATGCCCATAAGGTACAATATTGCTACTGGTGCACAGCCCCCTCCCTGCCTTGACCTTGCCTGGCACCAGCATGTCTGTCATCCAAACTGCCCAGCAACAACAGGGTGGGAGTGGGGTGAACGTCCTTTGGTCCTATTACCTCAGGACTTTTAAACTGAGCGCACAGCTCCCTGAGGTACCCCATATTGATCTGAGATGTCTGACATTTGGGGGAGAACAGAACAGACTGCGGTGCATAGGTTTAGGTCCAATTGGACATTCGCTGAAACAAAGAGTCTGGTGTGGGTGCTGGGGGACCCTGAGGTTGTGCACCAGTTGGAGGACAAGTTACTGACTGGCAAAATATGGCATTCAATTACTACTTCAGCAAATGCCGGATGACTGTTGAATGCACCTTTGGCCATCTGAAAGCACAGCAGTGGTCACTGACCTACAGGCTTGAGGTGGGGCCAAAAAACATTATGGTGTTCATTCTGGCAGCCTGCGTGCTCCACCATATTTGTGAGACCAGTGGGAAGGTATTCAGTGAGTCCTGGTCAGGAGGCAGCGGCCAGACAAAGATGTGGGGAGGCAGGGTATGGTGCTGCCTACATTCAGCATGTTGGGGAGCCATTGTGCAGAATTGCCTGGCTGCACACATTCTGGCTGCTGCAGATGGAGAGGGTGCTCTGTAGGCCGCCGATCAATCCGCGTGAGTGCTAAACCATTCAACAGCTACCACTGAGTGTTTCTATAAATAAAATAAAAAATGTTGTTGCAACACTTCTGTCTTATAGGTACATTATCTCTAGTGATGGGGGGACAGGCTGCAGTGATGTTGGGGGAGGGAGTTGGAGAGGGCTGAAGTCTACAGGTTTTCCTTTGCTTGGTGTGTATGGGGATGAAATGTGGCAAGAACACTAAAATGCATTATCTACCGCTGGCCACATTAATTAGATGCCCAATATGCACACAAAGAAATAAGAAATTAATGGGGTGCTGATTCTCATGCACACATTATAAGCGCTCAGCGAATTTCAGCGCCCTATTTGGAGAGGGGGGAGGTGATAATGAAGCGGCTTTCTGCTCCTGTCTGCCTGAGGGGGAGGTGTGTCCAGTCAGAAGGCCAGGTTCTCTTGTTAGCCTGAGAGGGGAGCTTGGGTGGTTGGTATGTGGATTTGAATTTGGTGGGCAGAGCATGGGGAACAGCCCAAGGAAACCAGGACTTGGGGGACTACGGGAACAGAGACCTGAACAGAGGTGTGGCAAGCAGAATCTGGAGATGGAAAGGAAACATTGAATGAAACAATGATCCCAAACAATACAGGAATGTGGGTGCAGAAAGGGGAGTTCCAGGCATCTTCCGGGATTGGGACCCCATGGGATAATGCAGGGAGCACATTATCAGAGTTCCAATTAGCGCACCACACCACAAATTCAACAAAGGGTGCCGATTTGTGTGCATATTATAAGCACTTTGAGAATTTCAGTGCCCTGTTCATAGGAGTGGCTGTTCGAGTGAAAAAAAAAAGTGTAAAATTAATAAAATTAATTTAATTAATGTAATGACACTTGAATATATTAACTAAATTAATGAAATCATAACACTTTTGGTCATCTGTACATATCAGTGAGCTGTGAGCTATAAACCTCACCGGTCTGTAGTGGGGATTAGTGGTGTGTGGCACCCTCACTGTATTTTATTATGAAGAGACCAGTGGGGTGGATTGTTATGTGGCATCCCCTGCAGTAATTTACTGTGAATAGCACGCTGAGCATTTCAGGAGATTTAAGACTGATGACATGTAAACAGTGATGGAAAAATAAAACCCTCTATTTAAATTTAGGAGGCATACAATGCAAACCTGAAGGACTAAACCCCTGGCACATGTACAAGGGCCCTATACATCCTGCTGCCTTTGCAATGAGGGGGACACAGTCTGGAATGGTGGCAACACAAACAAATGAGCAGTGGGGAGGAGACCAGCTTTTATGGGCATGCACTGAAATCTAAGCACTCTGTCCAGGACCCTGCTCCAGCTGTTCCATAGTAGGTAGCGTTGGAAGGGACCTGAGCAGATCATCAAGTCCGACCACCTGCCATGGCAGAAAAGGATGCTGGGGTCAAATGACCCCAGCAAGGTGTCTATCTAGCCTCCTTTTGAAGACCCCCAGGGTAGAAGCGAGCACCACTTCCCTTGGAAATTGGTTCCGGATCCTAGCCGCCCTAACTGTGAAGTAGTGCCTCCCGATATCTAGCCTGAATCTACTCTCTGTCAACTTACAGCCATTATTCCTTGTTACTCCCAGTAGTGCTCGGGGGAACAGGGACTGTCCTGTTGTCCGCTGGTCTTCCTTGGCCAGCTTGTAGCCAGCCACCAGATCCCCTCTCAGCTTTCTCCTGTGGAGGCTGAACAGGTTCAGGTCTCATAGTCTCTCCTCATAGGGCCTGCCTTGCTGTCCCTTGATGATGCAAGTGGCCCTCCCCTGGACCCTCTCGATACTGGCCACATCTCTCCTAAAGTGCGGCGCCCAGAACTGGATGCAGTACTCCAATTGTGGCCTGACCAGTGTCGCATAGAGGGGGAGGATCACCTCCTTGAACCTGCTCGTGATGCATCTGTGGATGCATGATAAGGTGCAGTTAGCCTTCCTGACCGCGTCTTCACATTGGCGGCCCACGTTCATTTTGCAAGCAATGGTGACTCCAAGATCCTTTTCTGCCTATGTGCTGATGAGGAGAGAGTTCCCCAGGCTGTACATATGCTGCTGGTTCTTCCTCCCCAGGTGCAGCACCTTGCACTTGTTAGTATTGAAACCCATCCTGTTCTCATCTGCCCACCCCTGTAACCTGTCTAGATCTAGTTGCAGCCTGTCCCTCTCCTCTAGCGTGCCCACTTCTCCCCACATCTTGGTGTCATCCACGAATTTGAACAAGGTGCTTTTCACCCCCTCATCCAAGTCACTGATGAAGATGTTGAAGAGTGCAGGCCTGAGGACTGAGCCCTGGGGGACCCCACTGCCCACATCCCTCCAGGTCGAATAAGACCCGTCCACCACCACTCTCTGGGTGTGGCCCTCCAGCCAATTTGCCTACACAGTCAGATGGGTTGCATCAACACCACAGTTTCCTAGTTTTTTACTGAGAATGGGGTGAGAGACAGCATCGAAGGCCTTCCTAAAGTCCAGAAAGACTACGTCCACCGCGACACCTGCGTCCAAGGATTTTGTGACCTGGCCATAGAAGGCCAGCAGGCTAGTTTGACAGGACCTGCCTCTAATGAACCCATGTTGGTTGCCCCTAAGCATAATCTCCCCTGCTGGTCCCTCACAGATGTGCACCTGGATAATTTTCTCAAAGAGCTTCCCCAGGGCCCAGGTAAGACTAAAGGGCCTATAGTTTCCTGGGTCCTCCTTCCTCCCTTTTTTAAAAATGGGGACCACATTGGCCCCTTTCCAGTCCTGTGACACCTTGCCAGAGCACCACGAGTGCTTGTAAAGCCATACCAGGGGTCCCGCAATGACAACTGCTAATTCCTTCAGGCCCTGGGGTGGAGATCGTCAGGACCTGCTGTTTTGAACACGTCTAGTCCCACCAGAAGTTCCCTGGCCAAGTCCTCACTGACCCTGGGTCTGGCTGTGCCTCCCCTGGGTCTGTCAGGGATCCTGGTATGGGGAATGACCCGGTCAGTCCCTGCTGAGAAAAATGGAGGCAAAGAAATTGTTAAAGAGGTTAGCTTTGTCATCTGGTGCAACCAGATTTCCTAGAGTGTCCTGCTGAGGCCCCACATTACCTGGTACCTTCTTTTTACCCCCTATGTATTTAAAAAAGGACTTCTTGTTATCTTTGATCCAGGTCGCTAGTCCCAGTTCCGTCTCTGCTTTAGCCTTCCTAACAGCCCCCCTACAATCTCAAGCAATGGAGGTACAATCCTCCTTGGTGATGGCCCCTCCCTTCCATTGCATGTACGCATCCTTTTTAGCTTTGAGACGTTCCTGGATGCTTTTGGTGAACCCCCCTGTTTGACTCCCTGACCTCCCCATGATCTCCACAAAGTGTTCATGCACTGTGCCAAAATGAAAACAGCTCAGCAGATATGTGCTCAAACACTGCCACCAAAGCCACAACAGTGACACAGCTACCATTGGAGGTTGCCCCTTGCCAACAGCACTGGGAAGGAATAAACACATTCTGTCATCAGGTTTTCCTATGGGTAGATCAGTACACTTGTACTTACAGAGGCAATTTTGCTCCTTCTCCCACTGTGTCTTGTTCTGGCCACTGTGGGGAGCAGATGCTGGGCTGGATGGGCTGTGGTTCTGGCACACTGCACTCATTCCTTTTTCGTCTTCAACTGCATGGTAATCATGTGGGGAAGAACATATAAGCTGTGTTCTTCCCCCATGATTAGCCAGGTCTGCAGGTGGTTTACAGTACCCAGCAGCAGTGCCCTCGGCCCCACAGCCCTGCTCAGATGTGGTAGTAGGGCCAGAGCAGCGTATCCATGTCGACATGGCCTAACAGGTGGGCTAACAGGCCATGCCATTCATCAGGGCCAGTTAAACCCCTTGAAGATCCACATGAACATGGGCAAGCTGCTGCTGTGTGCCCGGGCAGCCTCATGCGTGAGAGCACCACTGCCAGAAACAGCAGGTCTTTTGCGTAGACCTGGAGACAGGGAGCCTACAACATGTGCAGCCCTGCAGAGTTCATGTCTGGCTCTCAAATTCTAAGCCCTGCTCCTCACAAACATCCAGCTCCCAGGGACAAACGCTGGCTGTGATGCACATCGTGCATGGGCAACTGTGATGGACCAGCAAAGTGGTCCCCCTGCTCCCCTCACCACCCCAGCTGGCAAAGACTTTCCCAGCTCCTCAGCTTCTGCACAGCACTGGGACAGGGAAGGGGTGTGTGTGCATGTGCTTGAGAACAGCAATTCCTCATGGTTGAGGATGATCACTCCCACAGGTCAAGTAAAGGGTTGTAGATGATACCATTGGTGGCTAAGAAGTGTATGTGTTAGGGCATTCTGAAATCTCCTTAAGGTACCACATGCCACCCCTTGCCCTTACAAACACACACATCATGTGTCCGCATCAGGTATTATCCTATGTTGGAGGTAAATGAGCCTGCTGCAGCTGGACCGCAGGATGCTGCCCTGTAAGGATTTCTCAGCAAACTGTGCAGATCTCATAAAGCATTAGATAGAACATCCCAGAAAAGGTGCCTGATCCCATCGGGGCCCCTAGCTGAGCTGTGGCTGTGGTTGCAGCTGAACTAGGTACATCTGCACACAAGGTAACATACCCTAATGTAAATTGTCCTACTGAGTGCTGCCTCCCTCCCCCCTGCCTCCCAGCATGCTGATTGGACAAGCACTACAAGGACTTGAACCACATGGGTCAAGATGGCTGAGCTGCATCCCCAAGTACCTGGTGACACATGACCCCTGTGCTGCCCAGTGGGGGCACATCAACACAGGTGCTCATCTTTAGCACATGTGGCCTGCCAGGCTAGGGACAGAAGTTAAACATAAACCCACTTAAATGATCAGAAACTGGTTTAAATCTGTAACAGAAGTTCAGTGCACATAAACCAGTTTCAAAATGGCTGAAACTGGTTTAAAACAAACCTGGTTGAATGTAGCATCAGACTTAACTGATTTGGGTCAAACCGGTTTATGAAACTTCTGTCCCAGACCCCTTCCTGGTTCAAGTTAAATCACAGTCCCCCAGCATCCCAGCATGATTTCCAGCCCTGAGCTGGGCCCTGCTGTCTGCTCCAGAGAGCAGGGCTGGCCCCACCTCTCTGCTCCCTAGCTGGAACAGAGAGGGCTGGCTGACAGGGGAGAAAGAGGAAGGGGGAGGGAGAGGGAGCAGACAAGCCTGGCTGGGGATGCAGCCTAGTCTGCAGTGGGGAGACTGCTCCCACCCAGGCAAACCCCAGCTGGGGTCTGGGGCCAGGGGGAGGGAGGTGTTAAACACCCCTTCCCCACTCAAACTTACTGCTGGCTGCAACTATGGACTACAAATCCCAGAGGTACCTGGAAGCAGGAAGAGGAAGTGAACACACAGCCAGAGAGCCAGACTCTAGTGACCTCCGGCTTCTGTCTGAGCCACTGCAGGCACTGTGGCTGCATTTCCTAAATCAAAAGTAAGTGTCTGTCCAATACTATTTCAACTTAATCTGTGCAGCTTAGACTGTAAGGACTGAATTGATTCAGCCTCAGGCTTTTTGACTGTGTACCTAGCCCCAGGGAAGAAAGGCTAGAGAATGCAGGCAAAGCGGAGTAAGCAAATCATGGACTCATCAACGCACAGCCTGTGGCCATGAGCAGGGCTTATGCCCCAGTGGCACAAGTGCTGCAAACTGAGCTGAAGTGCAGTCCCTATCTTGATGATTTAGCAGCAGCCCTAGAGGGACATGTGGGCACAGCCATTAAGCCATTGCTCAGACCTCCTTAGCTCCAAGCATACCCCAGGGAATTCCTGATTGAGTCTGGGCACTCACAGCCACCGATCAAATTTGTGGGAGTTGTGGATTTGATTCACAGGGACCACCCTGGAAGCAGGACCTCGGGTGAGCTGAGGTTATACAGGACAGCTGTGCTAGTGTGGGGAGAAGGGCACAGATGGCCCCAGTGACAGCTGGTGGCCCTTTAAGGCTTAGCCATTGAAGCCAGGCCCTAGCTCATAGCAGGTTGGCTGATGGCCTGGTTTACACTTGAAGGTCGCCCTCTCCTGAATGGCCTTTGTTGCAGGTGAGCCAGTGTTACATAGAAGTCTGCGTGCTGGGGAAAGGGGGTTCTTAGAGGAGTCTGCTGCTGTAGTTTAGTGGCACTGGCCAGCAGTGGGAGCTCAAGAGGGTATATGGGCCAATCCATGTCATCCCCCCTTGCCATGACCTCTGGCTGCAGGGTCTACAGGGAGGAGCCCTCACATGGGCAGGGTCTCCCTTCCTCCTAGAGGTAGAAGGCAACAGGTGGCCATGCACTAGTAAGGGCCAGTGCAGGTCTCCCAACTCTGGAAACAGGTTCCGGACAGCAGCAGGGCTAAGGGTAAAGTTGTCTCTCTTTTTGCCTCAGCCTGGTTCCTCAGCCTGCAAGTGATTAAGCTCTGGTGAAATGAGCGTGCTTGGTCTCAGCCCAGTGCCTAGTGGACAAATGGTCACCTCAGCAACAGGACCACAGCAGTCTCAGACACCAAGGGCAAGCCAGGCCTGTACCCTCTTCCCACTCCAGTAAGGGCTGCCCTTTAGCTCCAAGAGGTGGCCCTTTGGCAGGGGCTACTTTTAGATGCTCATGCTGGTGCTGCTACTATCCTGCTGGTGCTGGGGTGATCCAGAACTTCATCCACATGGAGGACAGGTGCTGCCATTTGACAAAGATGCGTAACACTGAGCAGAAAGCAGACACACATAAAACCTTGTTCCCTGTCCCTTCCAGGCTGAGAACAAGCAGAGTTTGGGTCTCTTCCCCTGAACCTTGCAGGGATCAGGCATCACCTGAGGTTACAGGATTTAGGAAGATGCCATTGATAGGCATGGAGGAGTGAGCTTTTGCCCTGCAGAGCTCAGAGCAGGGTGCCTGCATAGCTGGTGTGTGGCACCTTTCCAGGGGCTCTAGGCTCCTGGCTCTAGCTAGTGGGCAATGCCCTAATGGTAGTAACATAAGAAACCTATTGTTGCTGCCCCCTCCTTTGGACACACACTCAGAGGAACTCACAAAGTCTCAGGGTGACTGAACCCAACAGGGGCCATGTACCCTGCACAGGTCTAGCTACAATCACCTCAGTCTGCCCTGGCCCCTGCTAATCCCATCTGGGTCTCTGCTAGTGCTCACCAGTCTAAACCTGCCACTGCCCCTGTCTGAGGCCCAAATAGGAATAGCAACAGGGGTGGTAACAGGTTTGGACTAGTGTGCACTGGTAAGGGCTCAGGTGGGATTAGCAATGTACACCAACCCAAACCTGCTGCCACTAACCCTCCTCTCTGGGCCTCTGTCAGTGCACCTGCAGCCTGAGACACAGCATTTCTGGTGAAGGAATAACATGCTTCTGGGACCAGCAGAGTGAGTCACCAGCAGACTCTTCCCCCCCTCATCCTCCATGGCAGCTTTAGCTCAGTGCAAACTCCTCCCTCCCATGGGTGTTGGGACACTATGCAGAGCTAGATAAAGGTCTCTAATTGCAACAGTCTGAGCTGCAAGGGCCATTCATGTCCCAGGCACCCCATGGCGTGCAGCCAGACACAACTTGTTTGCACAGAGACTAGACAGGCCATAGGAAGATCTTGGGTGCTCCCATCCCCCCTGCCTCCTGTCTGTCATAGTCTGCTCCCATCTGCTGCCTGTACTTTCTCATTCCTAATTCCTGTCCTTTTTCTGGTGCTCCATAGAGGTGAGCAAGTCACCTGCCCCCACTGCCACCACCCAGCCAAGAGTTCTGCAACAAACTGGATTGCACTCTGCTTTAATTTAACATGCAATTCAGCAATTCTGCTCAGTCCAGTATGGGAAAGAATCCTTCTATACAGTAGCTGCAGTGAGCCTGGAGCGAAGCCAGAATGGACTGTCAGAACTGGATGTAGCCTCCAGCTGCATAGCAGGGGCAAGTGTCACCAATGAAGGATTACAGAAGGCACTGAAGGAGGGTCTCTAGCAGAGAAGGTGCAGGTTGCTACTGGTGAAGCCCATCCAGGGCCCCAGCACTCCCCCTCCTCCCCAATGCATTGATCTTTCAGCTCTTATTGTCACTGTTCCAGAGTTTGCTATTTAAAGGGCATGGCTCTCAGAGCAGAAGGGATGGCTGCCCTCAAGGCACTCTGCACTGTTGCCCAGAGATTTAGTACTAAGAGCACCTACCTCCCCACCCTACCCACAGCAAGCAGCTGGGAATGGGGGACCCAGAACAGGTCCCATGCAGCTACATCCTGCAGTGGAAAGCAGGTGGGCAGGGCAGGGCTTTGGAGAGTGGTGCAGAGCCCTGTATCCAGCCTATAATGTGTCCTGTAGACACAGAGCATGGGGAAGTGACTACTGCTAATCAGCCCAACAAGGGATTAATTAACCCCAGAAGACCAAGCTGGTATTTGCTGCCAAGCAGTTTTACATTATAGCATCAGCTGGGACTCCTTTACACTCCACTCACCCATGGCTCAGCTGTAGCTTAGACAAGGAGCTGGAAGTAGATGTAAGCCAGGGCACTTTGGGGAATTCATTAGCATTATGACTGGCCAGACAGTTTCCAGCCAATGTCTTTCCACTGGAAAATGCCAATATGCTGAAACAGAAACATTCTTTGGGAATGCAGCCCCGGAGGGACCCTCTGGTATGACTGGGTCAAACCATCCTGGTCAGAATGTTTCAGTTTTTCTGCTCAGAATAACTCAGCATTTTTTAGTGTATTTCCAGTTCCAATGGAGACGGAAACTTCTAAACAGTTGGAAACAGAACACAATGTCTCTCTGACCAGAAGCACTTTTCCCTTCCCCCCCCCCCCCCATTTCAAAGCTTTTTGTTCAAATTCCAGTTTAGAACAAACAGATCCCAGTGTCAGCAGTCCTGTGGGACAGAGGTCCTGAGTTCCACCCAGCCCTGCTTCACATGCATATTCTCACTGCTTCCTCAAGGTAGCTTTTCCTGCCCTGCTCCTCCATGCCACCTCAGTGTTGCAAACAGTAAAGTTACTGGTATTTCAGAACAGTTCTTGTGGAATAGCATTATTGGAGTAGCTGTTCTCTTGTCAAGTTTCCCATTTAGACCCACTCCTGAGCTCAGAATATCTGCTGAGATTTTTTTTTTTAGAACCAAATCTCAGATTGGTCAGGAGACTGCTACTTAAACATAGTTTGTGCCCACAAATAAGTAGCTAGTGCCCTGCACCTGGCAATGTGGCACACACTCCAGTTCCTGTCCCCAGGCAGACATGGTTATTTTGCTCTGTACGTTGTTGTAATTAGTGAAGCTCCTACAACTATGCAGTTAAGACATCTCACAGTTCAAAACAAACAGAAGGAAGTGGGCACGTCTACACAAGATACTACATCACTGTAGTGATGAGCTACAGTGACATAGCTCATTGCTATGGCAATGTAGTGTCAGCAGATATGAACTGCTATGCGGACGCTACTGCGCAGCAGGGTCAGAAAAAACCCATGCGCCGCTGGGACTACACAGGAACGACAGTTACTGTGCAGTTATTTAGTACTTGCTAAAGCAAGTATTAAATGACTGTGCAGTAATTGCTCAGTCAGGCACACATGTAGATGTCAACTTGCTGAGCTCATTGCTATGAGGTTTTGGGGAGGCTGATCATTTAGCCAGTTTCAAAAGAAGACTCGAAAAATTCATGGCTCTTCAGTAGGGATTACATAGGATAGTTGAAGGAACAACCTCTGAACCAGGACTTCCTGGGTCTTGGACTGCTACAGGGGGAGAGGACAGGGGTCAAATGAGTCATCCTGCCTTATATGAATGAGAGCAAATACCCTCCCAAGGTGTGTGGGGAAGCTGGTGGCAGAAATTCAGCAGCTGAGCATGCAGTGCTGAAGAATTTAACAGAGTGCTTTTTCTGTGATAATCTGTCTTTATCCCATGGAGCTGGATGGGGCCTTTCCTGTCCAGCTGGCCAATAAGCTGTGGGGCTCAGGAGCAAGGCAGTTGATGGAGATGCTTAGTGACAGGGTGAAGAGATGCCAGACTCCTTCCACCCGACAGCTGACTGTGTGGAGACAGCTTACTCCTACGTCTGCCTGTCAGGGCTCATACTTGTGTTGGCAGAAGTATCATCTGATAGCAACGGGAGTAAAATTATATCCCCTTAAAAACCTCATGTCTTTGGTTCCTGCCCCCATGGGATAGGAATCAGAGCTACCTACCCTGGAGGTCTGAGAAGATCTCCAGGGAAGGAGCAATGAAGTCTGCCTATGAGCACATGTCCACAGGGGCTCTTCTGAGCCCCAGCCATGAGAACTGTCCTCACCCTGTCCATTGCAAAGAACTTTGTAACCAGAAGTACTCTAACCACCTCCGAGGCAGCTAGCACTGGCTAGAGCTGGTGGTAGGTCACCAGCACAGATATTTGCTCTGGTTGAACAGGCCATCCTTCCCCACATGGGCAGGTCTATGGGCCTTTCTCCACTGGAGCTCAGGGAACCTCACTCACCTCTGGATACGGTGCTCATGATTTACGGGTTTCTCTGCTAGTCCGTCCACTCGGCCTCCCTAGTCCCAGCCCTTTGTGCTATAAGGCAGCTTTAAAGCCAGCTGAACCAAGCATGGGAGAATGTCTTCTGTGGGACACCTTCCCGGGGGAAGGGTCTGTGAACAGAGCCGCTAGCACAGCACTGATGGGTACAGCCCTGCTTTGGGTCCCAGCTTGCTCCCCCCGCCACCCCCCGTCATGCCGTAAGCTCCTCCAGACTGGGAATGACAAAGAACAAGAGAGTCCAAGCACCTTGCCAGCACATAACAAATCCCTTATAACAGTTATTAATCAGTAGCTCTTTGACTAAAACCACTGCTCTGGGCATAGGAGGTGCCTTGCTCAGGCTTGGCACCCAGTCTTTCTAGTGCATTTTTTAAGTTTAAGAATCCCAAGGCACTTCATAAACTTGGTAGCACTGAAATGCAGCCACCGCTGAGCAGGAGCTGAGTGACAGCACAGGGACACAGTCCACCTCAGCTGCAGCTGGAAGCAGGAATCAGATCAAACAAGCCCTATTACCTGTGTCACGTAGGAGAGTAGGTTAGATTTAATTCACTATAAATGTGAATCTCACAGCCAGCAGGAAGCACAAAAGGATTTTTTAGCCAAACCACAACTCTGACAGCACACAGATCTTCAATTCCCATGTAGGACTGATGTTACCTCAGAAGCTTTTCCCTAGAATCCCACACTTACCACACTGAGGCAGGGTAGGGAAGTACCTTAGAGACTAACTGGTTCAGAGAGGCATAAGCTTTCACAGACCATGGCCTATTTCATCAAGTTCTGTTTCCTACAAAAGCGTATACCTCTCTGAACAATTTAGCCTCTAAGGTTAGTGCTGCCCTGCTTTCTGCCTGACTTAAGATTAACTCAGATAACTACCTCTGTACCGAGTGCATCACTGGCACCTCAGAGGTTGGCAGATCAGTTGACCAGGCTATATTAGCAATGGGCATTTCTAGTGAAGCTACACAAGCTAAGCGGATGCGTAGCAGGAAAACACCATCCCCTCCAGATTGGCCTGTACACAGCCTTTCCTCCAGGCATGGAGAACAATTCCCTCATCCTCAGTCACTACCCTGATGTATGCTGTAGGGATGTCACTGAACACCACTGAACCAGCCCTGTCCTTCCCTCAACACACATATTTCCTTTTGCTTGCTTGCTCACTCTGCCTTCTGCACAGATCCTCAGGGTGCCTTAGCATGGTCCCTACTCCTACAAACCACAAGCTTTTACACAGCAGAAAAACACCACTCCTCACAGTATTAATAATGGAGAGCCAGGGAGAACTCAGCAGTACAGGAGTGCATTGGCATTTGGCTGTCTTTCTGCAGGGGTGGGGTTGTTTTAACATCTCTGCCTTCTACACTCAGCCCCAGCTTTGAACACCTTAAACCTTTGATGGTGCAGATTACAGAGACTCATGAGCAGCTGTTAAATCCTGTCTCCGCTCGTTCGGAGAATAAAGAATCCAGAATAATGTACATATGTCAGTAACATGACACAAAGATTCTTCAAGACAAACAGACAGACTCTGGAAAGATTTCCTGAAAGAGGAAGCAAAAGAAGGACCAAACGCCAGAATGATTCCAGGTCAGAGAGGAGAGAGTTGTCACTTGGCAGGCTAAGGGTTTTAAACTGCATACATATTCTTTAAAATCACTGCTGCTTAAAGTCTCGTGTGGCACCCATTGCACTGCAATGAAATGTGACAGCCTGCACAGTGAAGACTCCCTTCAGAACCGTCTTTGACTATATTCACACATTGTGGGCATTGCTTATATAAACGTTACAAAGGGAATTTACATCCTTCTTTGCCCTGGGTTAAGCAGAGTAACTCGTCCTTGGAAGATACGTGAGCGGAGAATCTGTCCCACTACAGCCAGCAGGGGAACTGCTTAAAAAGACTGGATTTTCAGGAAGGAAATCTAATCTTGATGGAATCCACTTGTTGGAAACCTTACAGGGAACAAGATTACTTGTAAAAGCAGCTACTGGTGTTCAGTTGTAAGTATGGACTTAAACATGTTACAGGTATACAGCAGCCAGAGGTTTCAACAGCGCGTTCTACTACAGGTATAGCAGTCTTCAGAAGCAGCTACCTGCCCTACTTGAGTTTAAATAGTGGTGTTGTTTTGTTTACCCCAAACGCAGAGTAATTCAAGTTTACCCAGTGTCATAAATACCCACAGAGTTTAACTCAGCAGCACTCAGGCACATACCCTGTGCTCCCCCACAGCTGGCATTTTCTCTTCTTTGCAGCCATTTCCCTTGTTAACTGCATTTAATTATAATTGTTAAATTATTTGGAATCCCACTTACCTTCTGAAGCACCAGGACTCTCCTCTCTGCCAAGTGTGTTGGAGAGAAGGTAGCTCTGTTCTTCCAGAGGCAACTCAGTCAGCTGGACAGGGAGGACCTGTTTTGGATATAAATCCCCACAGCTAAGCAAAGACTTACAGCCTGCCCCAGAAGGGGAGCAGAGAAGAGTCCACTTAAAAACCCTGCTTTTTGCTTGAGAGTACTGGCACCTGGGAACCACTGGATGGAGATATTGCTGTGAGGTAACTGAAGCCAAGTTTTCTTTAGCTGGTGCCTGAAGTGCACCTGCCTCCTTGGTAAACTGTGCCTATAATTGTCAGGCATGTGTGAGCCTGTGTGCGCAAGCAAGAGCTATCACCAGGCTACTGTATCTCACAAGCCTGCCTCTCCCACTCCCCTCCCAGCCTCTCATTGCTCAGGCTGCTCCTGTGCTCAGACGTTCATTCATCCCCATCCAGTCCATCCTGGCCCAAGGCTATTATTCTGAAGTTGAATTAACACACCACAAGGCGCACAGCTCATCCTTCATTCCTTGGCACTAGCCCTCCCCGTTTCATTCAGTGTTTCCTCCTGGTTCAGCCTCTTGGGAATTAAAGGCAACCTGAAAAAAGGCTAGGCAGCATACTTACATGCTTGTTCCTGAGGGCTGGGAGTGCCTGGGTAGGGAACTGAGCTTTCCTCTGAAGTGCATTAGATTTTTTTATTTTTTTTTTTAATATTCAGATTTCAGATCTTTGCTTTATTTTGCCTAGCAGTCTGTATAAGTCTGTAGGTGCTAATCTCATCAAACACAGCAAGAGAGCAAAATCTCAGCTGCTGAGGGATGGACCCAAGTCAGACCCTTCCTTGGTGGATTGTTTTGTTAAGGAGAACCTAATGACTCAAGTGACAGAAAAGTTAATGACATCAGGTGGTGCAAATCAACAGAGTTGAGACAGTTTCCATTCTGGTTCACCAGCCTTCATACAAGAAGGTGAAGGCAGGAGCTGTCTGCCCTTTCTGCAGGTTCAATGGAGAAGCAGAAAAAATAGTTTTGGTTTAAAATAAAATAACCCCAGGAAATGTTTCAGGCCCCCTTCACATCTCTTAAAGGATCAAGGATGGGAGGGAGAGGTGTAGGACAGGGGCTCCTGCAGATCACCTTCAAATTGTGAAACTGGCTGAAGTGCAGCAGAGCCTTGGTCATGACTCATCCATTATGCAAAGGCAGGATAGAGATATACCTTATAGACTAACGCAGGGATGCTCAACCTCCAGCCTGCAGACCAAATGCAGCCTGTGGGGACTTGGAATTTGGCCCACGGGGCTTCCAAAGGGTCAGGACATTTGGTAGCAGTGGAGCAGTGGCAGTTAATACTACCACCCCTCCTCACTGCCAAAATCCCAAACCCTGTGTGATGGGTCAGAGCCAGGCCACCCCCAAACCCCTGCACAGCCAGATCACGGCATATGGGTTTGGGCACACCGTCTTCCATTCTTCCCCTAGGCCAGGTTGGAGCCAGACCATGCCCCCTCCCCCTCCACAGATGGTTTGGGGCTGGGCTGGGCTATGCCCCCCACCAGGGCTGGGTCAACTCTCCCCATACGCAGGGCCAGAACAAGCCCCTTTCCCCCACACAGCTGGATCGGAGCTGGGCTGCCCCCCTACCCTGTCCACACTGCCATATGGATCACTGCTGTGCTTGCCTCAGCACCACACTGGCTCCACCAGCTGGATCTGGCCTGCAGACAGACTGGGAACTGCCCATTTGGTCTATGCTATCAGGAGCATGATGAGTAGCACTGGTCTAACTGAATTAGAGGAGCATAAGTTTTTATGAGCAACAGCTCACTTCATCAGATACTAGGCTGTAAAGTGCAACTCTACCCTGATTTCAGGAAAGCCAAAGCGCAATTGGGATTGCAGCTAGCAAGGGACAAAAAAGGTAACAAGAAGGGTTTCTACAAGTATGTTAGCAACAAAAGGAAGATCAGGGGAAGTGTGGGTCCCTTACTGAATGAGGGAGGCAACCTAGTGACAGAGGATGAGGAAAAGGCTGAAGTGCTTAATGCTTTTTTTTAACCTCAGTCTTCACAGGCAAGGTCAGCTCCCAGACTACTGCACCAGGCAGCACAGTTTGGAGAGAAGATGAGCTGCCCTCAGTGGTGACAGAACAGGTTAGAGGCTATTTAGAAAAGCTGGATGTGTACAAGTCCATGGGGCTGGACAGGATGCACTGGAGAGTGCTGAGGGAGTTGGCTGATGTGATTGCAGAGCCACTAGCCATCATCTTGGAAAACTCACAGCAATCTGGAGAGGTCCTGGATGGCTGGAAAAGGGCAACCATAGTGCCCATATTTAAGAAAGGGGAAAAGGAGGATCCAGGGAACTACAGACTAGTCAGCCTCACCTCAGTCCCTGGAAAAATCATGGAGCAGATCCTTAAAAATCCATTTCTAAGCATGTGGAGAAGAAAGCGATCAGGAACAGTCAGCATGGATTCACCAAGGGTAAGTCATGCCTGACAAATCTGATTGTCTTCTATGATGAGATAACTGGCTCTGTGGATGTGGGGAAAACAGTGTATGTGATATACCTTGCTTTTAGCAAGATTTTTAATGCCATCTCCCGCAAGCAAACTGAGGATGTACGGGCTGGATGAATGGACTGTAAGGTGGATAGAAAGCTAGCTGGATTGTTGGGCTCAATGGGTAGTAATCAATGGCTCAGTGTCTAGCTGGCAGCCAGCATCAAGTAGAGTGCCGCAGGGGTTGGTTTTGTTCAATATCTTCATTAATGATCTGGCAGACGGGATGACTTGCACCCTTAGGAAGCTTGTGGAGGACACCAAGCTGGGGGGGGGTGTAGTAAATACACTGGAGGCTAGGGCTAGGATTCAGAGTGACCTAGACAAATTGGAGGATTGGGCCAAAATAAATCACAAGAGGTTCAATAAGGACAAGTGCAAAGTCCTGCACTTGGACAGAAGTGGGGACAGCCTGGGGACTGACTGGCTGGGCAGCAGCTCTGCAGAAAAGGACCTGGGGGTTACAGTGGACAATAAGCTGGATAGGAGTCAACAGTGTGCCCTTGTTGCCAAGAAGGCTAACGACATACTGGGTTGCATTAGTAGGAGCATTGCCAGCAGATCAAGGGAAGCTATTATTCCACTCTGTTCTGCATTGGTGAGGCCACATCTGGAGTACTGTGTCTAGTTTTTGGCCCCCCACTATAGAAAGTATATAGACAGGTTGGAGATAATCCAATGGAGAGCAAAAAAAAAAAAAAACACAAAAAAAAAACACAAAAACAAAAATGGTTTAAAGGCTGGGGCACATGACTTCTGAGGAGAGGCTGAGGAACTGGGCTTATTTAGCCTGAAGAAGAGAACACAGAGAAGGGATGTGATAGCAGCCATTAACTACCTGAAGGGAGGTTCCAAAGTGGATGGAGTTGGACTGCTCTTAATGGTGACAGATGACAGAACAAGGAGCAATGATCTCAAGTTGCAGCAAGGGAGGTTTAAGTAGGATACAGTATTAGGAAAAACCTCTCTCACTAGGAGGGTGGTGAAGCAGTGGAACAGGTTACCTGGAATCTCCATCCTTGGAGGTTTTTAAGGCCTGGCTTGACAAACCCTTGGCTGGAATGATGTAGTTGGGGGGTGGGTACGCTTTGAGCAGGAGGTTGAACTAGGGACCTCAGGAGGTCATCTTCAACCATAGTTTTCTATGACTTCAGACTAACAAGGCTAACTACCTCTCTCCAATAGACTGCGTGTTCCTGACACCTGTGTATTATTAGCTAGTGAATAAATAGCAGCCTGCTCCCCCCCTAAAATTCTTCAAGCATTTTTACATGTGTAGTACTTTACTCCTGGCTTCCCTGCAGTCAGTTACATGAGCAGAATTATCTAACTGCACATTTGCACAGTGGAAGACCAGCTACAGCAAGTCTCCACTTGCTGCTGTTAGAGCTGCACTCAGGCACCAAGAGCAGAGAAGGTGTGCTAACATAGGTCTCAATGGGCACATCCAAGCAAGCAGGAACATGTGCTTTGTGGCACCTCAAAATGCCTTTTGCAGAGCCTCAAAAGCTACAGTGCAGATTGAAAGGTTCGCCATGCTGCAAATATGCAGTATGGAGCCAAAATTAGATACTGGGAAATCCTGGTATCTAAATTAAAAAAAAAAAAAAAAAGACTGTGATAGGGGGCAGTTTCACAGCTGGTCACAGTTGCTGGCTCACCCATCTGTCTAGCGTAGTCCACACACCTAGTCTTCTACACCTTTTATGTAAAAAATTAGTAGTTGTTCCTAAAGTGGGAGGCTGCCCATTTACTGCTTCATGCCAATAGCATAATACATGGCTCCAAACCTTCTTTTAAGCCACATCCCATGCCCCAGCATTAACTAGTTGAGGGTTTCTCTGGTCAGGTTATTGAACTGCTCAACCTCTCATACATGTTTGCCTTCTTGGGCCTCTCCAAACCCAGATCACTCAGTCTAAGGCCAACCTATGCAGTCCTTCAAGCCCACGCATACAGACCCAACTCTATACAGACTTCTCACCCCCCTCCCCCAGCCCCATTACTCCACCCCCTCACTGGGGCTTTCAGCCTTACACCACTTGGGTCTCAGGCCTGATGATACACCTGGACCCCTCACTTATCCCCTCTACAGGGTAATGCACCATGTCTTGCAGGGGTGAGGCTATATAGTGCCCCATCCTTACCTTTCACTAGGAAGGCACTGGTGTAGCATTTCCTGGGGACCACCCTGCCACAGGCAACCCCATTACACCATCCAGCCCCAGCAGGATGTAGCTTCAGGTCATCTTTCAGGACCAGGAGCCTCCTCTATCTCCATAGTTCCTAACCATAACCTGCAGGAGTTCTGGAAGTCACCACTCCAGCTAACAATGTTACTTCTCTAACTCCCTGCAACAACTACCCACTCAATTCTGAAGGCCTGGGTTTATATTGAGGCTGCTCAGCCCCAGTCTCTAATCCAGGAGCCCCCCCCCATGGTCATGTGACTGCCTAGTCAGGCCCATCACACTGTCAGCTGCTCCACAACCTGTTCAAACCTCTTAAAGTGGCAGGCATCAAAGGTGCCCTGCTACAAAAACACTAAAAAAAAAAAAAGCAGGGCAGCTCATGTGGCTGCAGTGTGCACCACCAGAAACTGTAGCTTAGTTGGCCAGAGCCATTCTCTGGCTGCTGGCCAGTCTCCATGCACCTGGATCACTGCTGCTGCAGCTCCAGGAGAGCCCCAGGACCCCAGGTAAGGCTGCTGGGGCCAGCTCAGGTGCTGGCCCCAGCCTCCCCTGCCCCACCCAGGGCAATTTGTCACATGCCAGAGTGTGCGTGCAGGGGCATTTCCTAGGGACATGTAGCAGGAGCACAACTATGTGGTGCTGCTACTACATGTCCCCCAGGGAAATGCACATTCCCACTCATCTGGATGTACCCATTGAGAGCTAAACAAGCATGCTGCAGATCTGGATACATACTTATGCTGCTAGTCCCAACTATAGCTCATGCTGCTGTATCTTCTCTGCTATGGCTTGATGAGAATGTCAGCACGCTAACTTGTGGTAGTGTTCTCTCTTCTGTGCAGAAATGCACACACAGAGAACAAAGCTAATGTGTGCCTGCCTTGTAGCAGTCACATCCTTTTGCAGGGGGGCAGACCCTCCATTCTAAAGAAGTCAGGACTAATGCATCACAGCAGGACCTGTGGCCATCAATGCTGTTCAGCTGAAATTGATGACCACACTTCAGAGCCTCTTGCCAAACGTTCTGGGGCATGCTTTGTAAAACAAGGAAACCTCAGCACTCTCCACCTTTGCTACAGTGCTGCCTCTGCTAGGAAATGATTGTGGAGAAGTGGGAAGGGACGCATTTGCATGGTCATTCTGAGGGGTACAAATGAATGTGGTTCTACTCTTTACCCAAACAGAAGACACCTACCATTTTTCCAAGAAGTCCGAGAAAGATCTCTGACAACCAATTTAATCCAAACTGTAGGAAAGAAAAACTTGTTTTAAGCCTGGAGTAATTGCCGGTTCCAAGTTTCCTTCATGGTGCTACGGGGTGCTGTGCAGCAGGACTGTCTTTCTGGAATGCTTTAAAGCTGGATTCTGGATCAGTTGTAGTTACCACAGATATCACAACCAAAGCATGGGTGTTAGGATCAGTGTACTGACTGTCTTTCAGCTTTGCTAGTTACATTTTATCTCTGTAGTTTCATAGCTGCTTTTATAGCTGCACTTCCCCCTTCCCCTCCACTTCTTTGTGAAGCATTGCATAGTATTACTGTGAGCTATTAAGTATCTGCTGCCTTCCCCCCCCAAAAGTGGTTGCATTTCTATGGAGGAATCCTAGTGTCCATGTTGTGCCTGTGACACAATAATCTGTAAAAGGCACTTGAGAAATCAGTGAGCAGGCGGAACATGATTCTCATAAAAAACTTGAAACTGTTTCTATGGGCTTAAAACAGCTGAATGAATTTTTAGATCCATTAAGAAAAACCTCTCTGATTCTAATGCATATAATAGAGTCCATCTATTTCAAATCCAAGCTCTAGTGGAGATCCTTAAAGAAACAAGCAGCCCAATTGAGATTGTGCTGGAGGAGGCAGATTCATTCTGCATTAAGCCCAGGCTGCTCCAGCTTTACCATATGGGGATGCTCTTATGCTGTCCTCTGGCTTGTCCCTGCCCAGCCAGTGCCTCACCTACACTTGGATTGCATTGCTTTCCAGTCTCCAGAGACAGTGCTACAGATACATCCCTTGTGTAGGTTCTAAGGAGCAGAGCCTGAAGTGGCCTCTCGGGCCTTTTCAGACAGACATGTACCTGCTTTAGTTTCACAGCACTGTCAGAAACCGCTCCTGACCCAAACTCTCTCAGCTCTTAAAGCCCTACCTCACCAAGGCAGTGGTGACAGAAGCTTGTGACTTGACGTTCTGAGTCCTACACAGTCTGTCTAACAGAGGCTGTGCAGACCACTGCTGGGGCCAGAGAGCACAGCTTCTTCCTAGCCAGCTCTGCTGGCCAGGGCAACACAAAGCAATGAATAGTGGAAGCGGCACCTTTTGTCTGCAAGCAGCACACCATGTCGTCAGCACTCAAACAGCACCGGCCTCAGAGCTTGGGCTAAAGTGGAAAGCTGCAGAAAGATTAAGAACTGTATCTTCTGGTGTGATGCACAGAAGGAGCAGGGTTATAAACATGTGCATGGAAGGCTGAATCCTGCACTTCCCTGTACACACACAACTCCCTTGGTAATCCATAATGGGAGGGACCCAAGAAGTAGATGGGTAAAGAACAGCTGTGCTCAAGGGCTTGGGCTTTATGTGAGGTCAGCCTCAGACGTGTGTTCAAGTTCAAGCTCTGAAGCCTGCACTGGGGATGAGGCATGGGACATGGCCCTGTAACAGCACTCTGGCAACCCTCCCGGTGGCCCTAGGGCAGGGGCAGGCAAAATGTGGCCCGCAGGCCGAATGCGGCCCACCAGGCCATTCTGTCCAGCCCACGGGGCCCCTAAAAATTTAGAAAATTAATATTTATCTGCTTCCGGCTGCCTGTCATGCAGCCCTCGATGGCTTGCCAAAACTCAGTAAGTGGCCCTCCACTCGAAATAATTGCCTGCCCCTGCTGTAGGGGGATGTTAATAACCCAACAACTGATGTCACATCCTTTTGAGCTGGTACTGTACCAGTATCTGAGTCCTGGTGGTCTTTCAATTGTTGTAGATGTCTTTTGTCCCCTTAAATTACTCTTCTGCTTCCAGTAAGTAGCCTGCTTTACATTACCTCTTCTTTTAACCATGACCTAGCATTTCTGTGAACTAATGTCTAGCTGCCTCCTTCCACCCCAGAAGCAGCTGCATTTCAGTGGAAGGCTCCTTGCTGCACAGGCCACAGTTCTGAAAAGCACATTGCTATTTACAGCATGCCCTGCACTGTTCAGTTAATCCCTAACAGGAGAACAATAAATGACAGTTCTAAGTAAAAGCCTTCCATGTGGCTCTGCCAAGCTCCTTCCAGAGTCTGCCAAGTCAGACTCACTGGTTTCAATGAGTACAGGAATGTGGCTGTCACCTAATCTGGACCATGAGGCCCAGGCCATTTGTTACTACACAGTTCTGGTATGGGGAAAAGGACCCCTGGCTGCTCCCCTTTCTGCTGTCACCCTTTGCTTCCCCAGCCTGAGTGACAGAGGGCATGTCTACACATGCAATTAATACTATTTGGGTTTACTGCGCAGTAATTTGGGTTTACTGCACAGTAAACCAACCCTGGGCAGACATCTACACATGCAGCCATTTGGTAGCAGATTTACTCCTTTTGAGCAGGCACCTGGGTTTTCCATTCACCATGGAAAAATGTGGAAAAATGAAGATTTTCTCCTTTAAAGGAAAAAAACCCAGGAAATGCAGGTTTCCCCTTGCAGGCTGGAGAGTTCCAGCCTGCAATGGGCTACTTCGACCATAGAGGAAGGTGATCAGGCAAGGGGTACCGCACACATGCACGTGGCAGCCAGGCAGCATGGAGGGCAGCTCCTGCAGCTCGATCCACGTAAGTCAGTGGTGGTGGGGGAGGGCAGATTGAGGCCCCCATGGTGAGGGATGGAGGAAGACAGGAAGGGAGGGAGTAGGACAGGGCTGGGGAAGGGGGTGCTGCCCAGCCAGGGTGGTGTATGGGGCCTGAGGCTTGGGCCCAGAGTGGAAATCTGCAGCCTCAGGGCCTGCTTGGGGAGTGGGATGGAGGGACAGGCAGGTCATCCAGGGGATGGCAGGGGAGCCAGCCACTGCAAGCACTTCTGTGGGGGGCACATGCCTCCCAGATTTGTGCATGGGGTGCAGGCCGTCTGCTGTGGGCTCCCCACCCTACTGCCTTCCCCCCCCACCCTCCACGGTCTAGCAGGTGGGACCAGGCCTGGGAGGGCAGAGTGGGGTAGGCAAGCTTGGTGCCACTGCTGGGAGTCCCACACCAGCTGTTCTGCCATGGCGAGGTGCCCCCTATCCACCCAGCAGTAACGAGGAGCACAATTCTACACTGTCACCACCATTGCTGCCAGGCAGGAAGGGTGCACCTCACCATGGTGGTACAGCTGGTGCAGGGCTACTAGCGGCAGCACTGAGCCTCCCCACTTGCTGGGCTGTGGAGGCCCCTGGGGGGAGAGCAGCAGGGCAGGGAGCCCTGAGTCCCCAGCTGGCAGCCCACATCCTCTCTAGTCCACAGGCTTCACTCTGCCCCCAGTGGAGGGGGAGCCAGGCTTTGCACTTAGCTCTGGCTGCTGCAGCAGCCGTTGTCTCCCATGGGCGGCAGCCAGGGCTTGGGCGCTGCTGGGGGTACAGAGGGCTGTGGGCCCTGGCCCTGGCCCTGGTCCCATAGCCCTGACAGTGGGGTGGGGGACACAACCACAGCTTGACTCATGTCCTGGTGACCAACGGGGGTAGGGCGTGCTCTGATTTTCTATGGATAAAAAAACCAAAATCAAACACATCTGGTACCATCTACACTTTTCCCAGAGCCTGACAAAGGGACTTTGATTGCTGAAAGCTTGCAGAAAAGGACAGTTTTCTTGCCATTTTCCAGTTGGTCTAATAAAAGGTATCATTTTGGAACCAAGAGTTCTAGATTTTTGTAAAATCAAACACCAACATTTATAGGTATTTATAATTTATTTTATTACAGTGATTGAGGCACTGGTAAGCTTCCAAACTGCTTTAAAATTGTAAATATATCAATAAAACATGGTGTTCAACTGATACCTATACATATAGTGGCATTTCATTTTAATCACAGAAAAATGCAGATTTGGGGGTGTTTTAATTCAAGAATTTAGCATTTTTAAATCAGAAAATCTGTAATTTTTAAACCAAGAAAACCAGGATCGCTGCTTATGAGTGTAGCCTGCTCCAGACCTCCTCAGGCCCTGTACTGGCCCCTTGCAGCAGCCAGGGGAGGTGGAGGCTCTGATCACAGCTGTCTGGGCCCAGGGACCCTCTTTAAAAGACATCCCTGTGCAGTGTTCCATGGCCATCTGCATTTCTGACCTGGAGCAGCCTGCAGCGTGCTGGCACAGCCCTCTGAGCCTCTGTCGCCAGAGCCTGCGCCCACTGTGTGATGGCTGCTCCATCCCCAGGCCCGAGGAGTGATGACCTGTGCCCTGCGCTTTTGCTCACCATGCTTCACTGCTTCAGCAGCCAACATCTGGCCCAGGTCAGGCTCAACCCTGTCTGCTTCCCTGTCCTACGTGGCTGCATGGCCAGGCTCACTGGTCTTCCTGCACCCCCCTGTTTCTGTGCTGACACCAGCCACCCCGGGGTGCTGCCTGGACCCCAACAGGAATGCTGATGATGTGCATGTGAATGCCACCATGGGTGTCATCCCCAGGCTTCTGGGGCTCCAAACCCATGCCTGTGGGCCCAGCTAGCCAGCCAGGACTGATAGCTTCATGTCATCCAGAGCCACTGGAATGATGAGCAGTGGCTGGACTTATTCCAGATGGCCTGGGCCACATTCCAGGAGCTCCTTGACCGGCTGCACCTACACCTAAAGCAGCAGGCCACCACTCTGTGCATACCCCTCTCGCAGAGACCTGGCTGGCCATTGCTCTGCTCAAGCTGGCTATGCCTTCTAGCCTGCACTATATTGGTGACCTCTTCAGTGTGGGCAAGATGACTGCTGGAGAGGCTGTTGTGGAGGTCTGTGGCACCCTCCAGGACATGCTGGGCCACACCATGCTTCAGGTCCACAACCCCATGGAGAGGGTGGCGGGGTTCTGCGCCCTGGGCTTCAGTGCACTGGGGCCCTGGACAGGACCCACATCCCCTGTAACAGCCAGAACCAGAGGGATTAATAAGCAATAAATATGTGCTTCTTGGAGGCATTTGGTATTTTGCCTAAACAGGTAATATTAGTTAATATAAAGCTTGTAAGTTTGTAAATTGCAAATGTAACTTGTCTGTCATAAGTTTAACCACAATGATAAATTAACTGTTCATGGAACTGACTGGGCCCCATAGGCAAAGCTGTAGCTGTGAGATTAGCTGGCCTAATGGTTTTTTGCTCAGGGTTCAGCCTTAGCAATAAAAACTGGATCTAACTGCTTAGCACACCCAACATGTTCCAAGAAAGCATATCCCAAGAAAGCATATTCAAATGAAGCCTAAAAGGGGTTGAGATTTAGGCGGAGCGACATCAATTTCAAACCTAAAGGTGCTGCATCATAATTTGATTATTAGATAAACCCGAGTCTGGGTAGTAACCTTTTATGATAATTTTAACACCTTTCAATCCCATAGGATAACAGCTATAGGGCAACGTTATGAGTGGCCCTGAGGCCAACAGATTAACATAAGACTAGGTATAAAAAGCACGTGCATCAAGTAACCAGCAGGAAGGAGGGAACAGAACTGTCATTTCTGTTCCACACCCGGACCCCAGACTCCCGGTGTGAGTGAAGATCGGATCCTGATCAAGGGACCTTCCCCGGTAATCCCTCTGACAGCATTGATCATCGGGGACGCCTGACTTCGCTGGAATCACTTGGCGCGCACCTGGCATTGAGGGACTATTGATAAATTGCCAACCCATGTCTGTCTATTTGTTGTTTTGAACAACCCAGTGGCTAATATCTTCGCAGTGCCCAGTTGGCCTGTGACAGATCTATCTATCTATCTATCTATCTATCTATCTATCTATCTATCTATCTATCTATCTGTTGTTATTATCTGTTATTATTTACTATTAGCTCTTTAATACTGCATTATCTGCTTATCACATTTATCTTTCTGTTAACTGTTGTGTGTGTGTGTGTGTAAGCTATAATAAATTTGCCTTTATTCCACTCCCAACTTTGCCTCCTCGATCTGAAACTGAATCAAATAGCCCAGTTGGCCTGTGATAAAATTGATACACTCACAGTGCCCAGCTGGTCTGTGACAATCCCTGTCACCTGCCCGCCCTGTAACAACTGCCCCCACTACAGCTGGCAGGGCTTTCATTCTGTCATGCTGCAGGCTGTCATCGACCACTAGGGAGCCTTCACCAACATGGGCTGTGTGTAGACGAAATGAGGGACATGTGTGCACGACACTTTAAAGCGAGCTAAATGCTTTTGCACTGCTTTAATGGGGTCAGTGTTTGCATGCCTCTGTGGCATATTGCGCATTAATTCCAGCCGCTGTAGGAAATGTGGTGGTGTAATGCACCTTAAATGACTTCTGAGGAGTTTTAGTTTGCTGCCCCCACAGCCGCAGAGCAAAGCACCGGGCTCTGTGCAGCTCTGCAGTTCTGCAGGAAGCCTACAGGCAGCCTGGCAAAGCAGGCTCTGCCCAAGAAAAACGACAAGGCTGCCCTTCATGTGCCCAGCTATACTGGGCAGTGCATACATACTCCAACCTTCCCTACACATGTCCCATGCCTCACAGGTGTTACTACTGTCATCAACTCTGTATGCCTCTGGCATTGAGCCCTCTGGCTCCTATCTCTCTGCAACACTCAGGCACCTAGTTCTCTAGTGACTGGCTTTCTGTGCCTCTCTTGGATGTCTGGCATCTCACTGATGCTTCTCTCCTGGGTACCTAGTTCTGCACCCCTTTAGCTGTATCCCTCTGGCACTATGGGTGCTGCGCCCCTCTGGCGCTCTGGGCTCACTGCAACCCTGTGGCTGCACCCCTGTGGTGCTCTGGGCTCTACCAAATCATATGCCCTTTCTCTCCAGGTGCTAATGAGGCCTCCAAATCTCCCCTTCCAGCCTCATTCTGATCCTCTTGACGAAACGTGAACATAAACACAAGCCCCTAGACTATAACTTAAATACTAGCAATAACAACAGTGCTATCTATGCCTCTTTAAGGAGACAAACTTCCACTCAGAGTAACATGCCCCTATTCTAGATACCTGGGAGACTCCCTGTACAGGCAGTCCTCAGACTTACAACACAACTGTTTCCTGAAAACCGTGTCTTAAGTCAAAATGTTGTAACTCGGAACTGATTTTCCCATAGGAAACAATGTTATAAATGGGGGATTGGTTCCTGAACCTAGGCCTGATACCCTATTTTCACCAAAAATAACCCAGAATGTTATACTCAATCAATTATAGATGAGTAATGTAGCTACATTAATGTATTTATATTGTAAATAGCAATCATATTGATTTGGAAGGATTTCTTTGAGGTGACTTTGCTGGACTTTTCGAAGGGTTCATGGCTGGAGTCTTCTCAGGAGTCTTAGCTGCAGGTTTTTTTGGAGTCTTCTTTGTTTTCTTAAAGAAAATGCCAAGGAAGTTTGGACAGATGTTCTCCAGGGAGATGGATGACGCAGTGAACTTGTTCACCAGTGTGGCATGGTATCAGATCAAGCGTTGTAAAGCTGAAACTGATGTCAGAAAGTTGAAACGGAGTGTCAATTTATAAATGTTGTAAGTGCAAAACGTAACTCGAAATGTTTTAAATCGAGGACTGCCTGTAGTCATGTAGCACCCAGATAGTACAGCAGGCAGTACTGGGAGAGCTAGGCAGGCAGCACCACGTTTCAAGTAGCTTCAGCAGGCAGGCACTCCTTCCCCATCAGTTACCAGAGAGAGTGTGTGTCTCCTAGCTACAGCCTGGGCTTATATATCCTAGAAACCTGGCTCCTGCCAGTCAGGTGATGTCGGTAGGTGTGGCCGATTACTCCCTTAGGTGTTACCCTGGCAACCTGCAGCTGGGGAGCTTTGTTTGGCCTGCAGATCTCCTTGGCCAGGCTTCTTCAGCCTTAATGAGCAAGCACATCCTAGTGCCCTGCTACAGTGTGTCATTGGGAAGGATACCAGCATGGCTCCCTCAACAGCCCTTGGGGGCTCCAGCTGAGAGCCTGGGAGCTGCCAGGCCTGGACACCTGCCTGCAGCACAGGGACACAGTGCATGGGAGGCAGGCAGGTGGTGGGGTGTAGTGAGCATGTTTGTTATTACCCTGAAATAGAATAGTTTTCTGATAGCATACTGTTAAGTTAACAACAATTTGGATTATTAAGAAGTATTAGCTTTGCAGCTGAATACAAGGCATGACCTGTGGCCTAGCAGTGCCGCTGACCACAAGGCAGAATGATAGCTAAGCCTTTGCTTGTGTCAAGTAATCATTTTAACTGTGTTTAGCATTTTCTGAGTAAAATGCAGCAAGTGGATCTGTGTCTGTGTGCTGTAAAATCAGCTACAGCAAGGCACAAGATAAGACAAAGAAGCCATTGTTCTAAGTACAGTGATCGTGTCCTTAAGAAGTATCTACCACTGCAAGTTCTTGCTAATGTATCATAATGTTACTGTTACTTAACTTTTAGCTCTTAAAAAGTGCTAGTTCAGCTTAATAGAAATATGCTGTTATGAAGATTTGTGAAGCACCGCCCAAGTATTGCTTTTGTTAACCCTGTAGTCTTGCCTTGTTGTAAAAAGTATAAAAGATCGTCCCACCCTTTAGGGGGGGCCATTTTGCCTCTTTGCTGGCTTAATGGTCATTGCTCGAGCAAATAAACTGCAGTAAACTTTACCCGTGTTGTCTGGTTTCTATGCAGCTAGACAATGAACCCCAGGGAGTTTTCTCCCACCACAATTTGGCGACCCAGATGGGATCCATCTAGCTTGGAGCCTTTGGAGACCTCCACCCCCTGACACCCCAGCGCGCACCAGGTGAGTTCACCTATTTGGGTTAGTCTCGGGTGGTGGATGGTCCCCTCAGGACCAATAAGGCGGGATCCTCAAATCGGGTAAAGGAACGGTACCGGCGAGTACCTCAGGTCAGGTATGTTTTTGGTTTCTATCTGGTTTCTGGTTTTCTGGTTTTAACCTCTAGAGGTCTCTGGAAGCAGTCTTTGAGGGTATCCGTCTGCTACTTTAAATGCTGTTAGAGCCGGCAGCCTAGCCGAAAGGCGAAAGACACGGATATAAGGTAGAAATGCTGTTATAACGGCCAATGACTAGGGTCTCAGACTCAAGACACCCCTCCTCATGGAGAAAGCCAGTGGGGTCCAAGAACACCGGTTGTTGTACGTGGATGAAACAGCTTCTAGGCAGGTAGAACTTAGGGAAATAAGACTGCTTGTGCTTGGATATAATCATGGGTTCTGGCCTAGGATATTCACCCCTTGATTATATGGTCAGGAATTGGAAATATTTGGAGGGACGGGCAGAACTGTCCAAGTCTCGTATGGCAGAACTCTGTTTAATTAATTAGACGTCTTATACATCTCAGTTAGATTTGGGAAGACAATGGCCAGAAAATGGATCATTTGACCCAAATTGCCTGGCTGCCTTACGAAAGATCTTGGAGGACCTCTGCCTCGACCTAATAAATTATTGGTATTTATAAGACAATGTTGCTAGTAAGCCTTTAGTCACCCCGACCCCTGTACCTTTCCCGAATTTGTTAGCTCCCCTTCAATGTCCAAAACTTTCTGCACCACCTTCATATTCAGATGATGATTATAAACCCATGCCCAGACCCCCTATCCCACCTGATCCGTTCATTCCCGTGCCGGCAGCGGACTCAGGAAATCGTGGGGAGGCATCACCCCGACTGCCTCCCTGCGACCACCCAAGTCCTGAGCCTGTAGATGGATCAAGGCATCCCTCTCCAGACTCAGCTTCCCTGAACACTGATCTGACTCCCATAGCTAATCGTACCCGACAACGAGTGCCTGCCCCTAGCCTTCTGGCTCCCCTAAGAGCATACCCTGTGCCTGGCGAGGGTGGAGAAGTTATCAGTCACTGGACACACGCTCCGTTCTCCACCACCGACCTGTTAAACTGGCAAGAGAACACCCTTCAGACTACTTTGAAAGACTCTGTAAAGCTATATGTCAGTATGGAAACATGAACCCCGAGACACCTGCCACTTTGCCTCTGTTAAAACTTGTATTCATAAGTCAAGCTAGCAAAGATATTAGAAAGAAGCTCCAACATGACACTGAGGGTGTTGAGAGTAAATCCATGGCAAAAATCTTAGCCATTGCTACTAAAACTTTTAATGGAAGAGAAAAAAAAAAAAGGAAGAAAGAAAAACAAAAGATGCAGAAGAACCAGTCTTTTGAGATCATACAGCTGCCCTCAGCTTACTTCTCTGCACAATTAGATCCAGTGGCAAAGGGGGGAGTAGGCTGCCTTCGCGCAGCGGCAGCAGCTGCAACAATAGTCGAAAAAGCCCAGGAATTAGTCCTCAGATACCCCCTTATCCTGAAGGCTCCACACACAGTAGCCCTCCTCCTCCAGAAAAATACTCAACATTTTTCTCATCAGAGAATGAACAAATAGGAAACCATGCTTTTAATGGCTACAAACCTGGTCATAGAGAGATGCAATACCCTGAATCCGGCTACTTTATTACCTCTACCCAGCGATGGGGAACCAAACTCCCACGATTGCCTTCAAGTTGCAGCATTTTCAGAAAAACCCAGGGCAGATTTCAGTGACTTACCCTTAGACAACCCTGATTTAATTTTTTATGTAAATAGCTCTTCAAAAATAGTCAACAGAGTTAGAAAAATGGGTTATACAGTAGTAACTCCATTTGAAGTACCTGAAGCTGAACCACTGCCTGAGCAGTTCGGCATGGTAGCAGACTGTGGCTTCCAGCTTGTGCCGTGCCCTGGTCCCTCACCAGGCTGCTTTTGTTTTTTCTCAGAGTGAAATGCCGAAAGTTTTTGCATGTGTTCTATGAGACAGGGAAGAGAGAACTGCTCGTTTCTCGAGAGCTATATGGAATGTTAGGCATGATGTGTATTACTGCAAAAGTGTTTGTCACGGTGTGAAGTTCTGAATGTCCTGGAATGCTTTCTCTTTAGTGAGATTGTGGGTTTTTTTTTTACTTACTGTACCTGATCTTTTGTGAAATAAAGTAGTTAAAAAGGATAGAATATGGCGATTGCCGGACGGAAGAATAGTGCTACCTAAAGCAGCCCTTAAACCTTATCTACAACAACTTCACCAAAGCAAGCTTTTAAGTTGCAAAAAAAAATTTGCTGCTATCACTAATAGACTGTTCTACGCACCCGGAGTCTACCAGGAAGCAAAAAGGCTTTTAGAACACTGCAGTATATGCAAAAGTTTAATGTCAAAGGAGAAAAATCAGGACCCCCTGGAGCCCGCCCCTGGGATAATACTCCCTTTGAAAGACTACAAATAAATTTTGCAGATATGCCTAAAGACAATGGGTACAAAAACCTCCTAGTAATTGTTGACCAACTCACGGGGTGGGTAGAAGCCTTCCCCACCAGAAGACCTACAGCACAACAAGTAGTAAAAATACTCCTTAACAAAATTATATCCAGGTTTGGTCCGCCACGTATCATCGAAAGCGATCAAGGATCACATTTTACTGCTGACTTAAATAAAACACTGACTAGCTGCCTAGGAATAGAATGGAAATTTCATACTCCTTGGCACCCAGAAAGCTCAGGACAAGTAGAGAAAATGAATCAGACCCTGAAACAAAAAATTGGAAAGCTATGTGCTGAGAGCGGGTTAAAATGGACTAAGACTCTCCCACTGGCTCTTATGTCCATCAGATCAACCCCCAGAAAAAACTAAAGCTCAGTCCTTACGAGCTGCTGTTTGGACACCCTGTTCCCCAACATTTCCCCTTACTACCGGCTCACACTTCTTCTCTTTTAGGCGATGAAGGACTCACCTCTTATATTTTATCTCTACAGTCTCAGTTAAAATCTCTCCATAGGTATGCTGCTTTAAGCCAACCTTTACCTGCTAATGTCCCAGCACATCGCATCCAGTCTGGAGACTGGGTGTACGTGAAAACTTGGAAACGGTCTCCCCTTGAATCTAAGTAGCAAGGACCATATCAAGTCCTCCTCACCTCCCACACCGCCGTAAAAGTAGCAGAAAAGGACAACTGGATTCATTATACTCGTGCAAAGAAGACAGAAGTTTCACCAGAGCTCAGGATTGGCTCCAATGCAAGCTTCCCTGACCTGGAAAAGGGGAAGCCAGAAGAAGACGACTGCGGACTTCGTGGGAGCACCGCATGTCCACCTGACCGCGACAAGGGTGAGCCAGAAGCAGACAAAAAAATAAAAACAAACACCTCCTGGACCTGCAGCCCATTAGATAATATAAAACTCAAACTAATCAAAGTCCACTAATGAACTGTCACCCTTTTGGGGTCCTGCCCAGCCCAGAGAACACTGAACTCCAAGTACTGCATCCTTTAGACACTTTTGGATCAGCCGAAACCGAGCACTTTGAGACTGTAACATGCTCCAGAAGAACAGTTATTGGAGCTGCAGGGTTGTTCATACTGTTTGTGCTGATTTTGTTATAATATGGCTTTTATAACTATGTTATTTCTAATCTTTCTCTTTGCCGGAGAAATAAGTCTCTCACAGGGGTCGGCTATAACTACCAGTTGCTGCAGATGTGCTAATCCTGACACCCACAGTTTTCCTGTCTGGATAAGCGATTCAATCGAACTCTCTGATATAGACGGGAAGGTCAACATTGCCCGTTGGCATCCCCCCTCACATTGCTGTAGTTCAGCAGAAGTCCGAGTATTTACTTATGGAACAGAATATTGTGTAAAGCCTAGCCACCCAGTTTTCAGACAATTTGCAGAGTCTCCTCAGGCTAAGGCTACTCTTAAACCTACTGTTGCCCATATCTCTGATAATAGTATGTACCTCCGATACGTTGAGAGAGCTGCTAAAGCAGAAAACCAAAGTGACTGTTGGGTGTGCAATCATTTTCCTCTCTACACCCAAGGAGGAATTCCCATGACTCCCTTCCCCTTGGGCCCCATCGAGTACTAGTTCAATTGGAGGAGACTGGCGTAATAATGATACAGCAACTCCTACCTGTTGTAGCTCTTACAATGATTTCTACAGCAGCAAAATTTAACCAAGGGCACTAATCCTATCTGTACCCCCATCTCCTCTTTAAATAATACCTTGTGGTATTGTTTGTACACTGATACCCCCCTGGGACAATGCTTCTTCAATGGAACTGCAAATCCTTCCTTTAAATCAAAGGGTGAGCACGGAGTGTTAGAATTAGGAAATGGTGGCCGAATACCTCCTAAGTATTCAAACCTCGCTGCTTTCAAAGGACAATACTGGGTCTGTGGCTCCCACGCCTATCATAAAATCCCTGCCAAAGAAAAAGGTATCTGCTATCCGGCACTGCTAAAACCCTCAACATCCTTCGCCATGCACCTTCCACGGGGCAGGTGGCGAAACAAGAGGGATTTGCAAGAAAGCCGTGATATAGTAGACAAATATCAAAAAGCTCAACTTACCAAGGGAGTATTACTCAGGTGTTCCCTTGCAAGTATGCTCCCAGGAATAGGCACTGTGTGTCTTGGAAAATTTACATTATGCCTCCAAGCTGTGATAGAAATCATGGCTCATGAATTCAGTGAAGGTCACAAGAAACTCTCGAAGGCCGTTGCTGCCTTGGCTGACACCCAAGAAGAACTCCGACAAATGGTAATTCAAAACCGTATAGCCCTTGATTTTCTCCTTGCTGCTCAAGGGGGAGCTTGTGCGGTTATTGGACCAGAATGTTGTGTATGGGTTAACAGCTCTTTTACCATAGTACAAACCCACCTCAATGATGCAGCTGTACATATCCAAAAAGCCGAAGACGTAGCTAAAATCCCCAAAGATGCATCTCTTAGCTGGCTTACTAACTGGTTCTCTTCCCTTACAGGATGGCTTAGACCTTTTATGCTAAGTATAATTGAAATAGTTATAACTATAGTCTGCCTGTTATGTTGTTTTCAGTGTTTATGCTCTCTAGGACAACAGTTTATGCAAAGGCAAGTAAAAATGTATGGTCAGTGTGGAGCCTGTGTCTAGCTCCGCCTGGACTATCGGGTGTTGCCCCTCCCCTCAACTCGCCTGCCACGACTTGGATGTAATCAATTACCTTTAGAGGGGTCTACAGTGGAGATCTTTATCCTGGGTGGGGCCTCCCGATAGACGGTGTTACTCACGGTTGAGTGACGCGGTGGGCCACGGGGCTCCGCCTCCCCTACACCCTGTCCACATGCCAACCGCTGGGTGATGCGTTCCAGATGTTTCCAGGCCCTGTATGACGGCCTCAGACCAGATCCCCGGTTCCCGGTCATTCTCCCTCCTGCTGGGAGTAATTCCTCCTTCCTCCCTTCTTACAGAAAATACTCCTCCAAATCAGGAGTAGCTGGTGGGTGCTCCCCCTGGTTCCAGCTCCCTCCTGGAGCCTCCGCTGTCTCCCCTCTCCTACCGGCAGCGGAGCGCTCCCCTGCCTCCTGAGCGTCAGCTGCTTCAGGATACTGAGAGAGTGCCTCGGCTTGCACTCTCTGACCGCCTTTCACTCTGCTGTTCGCGATAGGCGTACAGCTCTTAGATAAGCCGCCTGCTTGAGACCCGCAGGCTGGGTCCTCTCCGCTCTGTGCGATAGCCTGCAGCACGGGCTGCCCGCCCGTACTCTCTCTCCCTGGCTCTCCTCGTCTCCCTGTCCTGCCGGCGTTTTTAAACCTCCCCGCCGCGGCCGCTACGGCCACCGGGATTGGCTCAGCTGTTCGCCGCGCCGGGAACAGCTGTTGCCAGAACTGGCGTAATGGCGGTTCGTGCGGCTGCGGCCGCGGATGCGGCTCCTCTTCCCGCTTTTCTTCAGCCGGTACGTATGCCCCTCTGGGGGCTTGCTCTCGGGGTCTGGGGTCTGTGGGTCCTCCCTTCTCTCCCTCGCTAGCCTGTGGGGGCACTTCGCCGCCACAGTCAGTTTGTACAAATATCCAGCATCAATCATCAAAACCTAACCCCACAAGAAGTTGAATACCTAAAAGTGTGTTCCAAAATTTCCTCTGGAAAATTGGAACAAAGTAGGGATTGTAGTGAGCATGTTTGTTATTACCCTGAAATAGAATAGTTTTCTGATAGCATACTGTTAACAATAATTTGGATTATTAAGAAGTATTAGCTTTGCAGCTGAATACAAGGCATGACCTGTGGCCTAGCAGTGCCGCTGACCACAAGGCAGAATGATAGCTAAGCCTTTGCTTGCGTCAAGTAATAATTTTAACTGTGTTTAGCATTTTCTGAGTAAAATGCAGCAAGTGGATCTGTGTCTGTGTGCTGTAAAATCAGCTACAGCAAGGCACAAGATAAGACAAAGAAGCCATTGTTCTAAGTACAGTGATCGTGTCCTTAAGAAGTATCTACCACTGCAAGTTCTTGCTAACGTATCGTAATGTTACTGTTACTTAACTTTTAGTTTTTAAAAAGTGCTAGTTCAGCTTAATAGAAATATGCTGTTATGAAGATTTGTGAAGCACCGCCCAAGTATTGCTTTTGTTAACCCTGTAGTCTTGCCTTGTTGTAAAAAGTATAAAAGATCGCCCCACCCTTTAGGGGGGGCCATTTTGCCTCTTTGCTGGCTTAATGGTCATTGCTCGAGCAAATAAACTGCAGTAAACTTTACCCGTGTTGTCTGGTTTCTATGCAGCTAGACAATGAACCCCAGGGAGTTTTCTCCCACCATAGCGCTGGCCCTGGGGGCCACTGCTGGGGTCCATGAAGCTGCTGCAGCTGGTGCAGGGCCACTGCTGTGGGACCTGATGGCCAGAGGCAGGCAGCAGGTGGCACAGGCTCTGGGGTCATGCCAGAGTTTTAAAGGCCAGTCTGGGGAAGGCAAAGAGCTGTCCCATGCCCAGGGCAGGAGAAACTCTGAGCCCTGTGCCCCTGGGGCAAACCTAAGGGTAGCCACTTGGTGGTGGGGCTGACCAGGAGCAATTTTGCTCCCGGTCAGCATCTACACATGCACTACTGCACAGTAGTTAATTTACTACCTGTATTTTGCAGGTAGTACACTAACTACACAGTAGACTAATTTACTGCCCAGTAAACACCTACACGTATAGACAGTGACACTTTACTGGGCAGTAAATTAGTCTACTGTGCAGTAAAATGTCTCATGTAGATGCACCCAGAGTCTGTATGGTTGGCAGCATAGGCCTCCTGCTCTTTGATGGAGTCTGGCAGTAGGATTCTGGGCAGTGAGAGACGTCATGGTTGTGTATGTTGGCGAAAGTAAAAATCAAACAAACAGCTTTGAGCACTCGATCTGAACTGTCCTCACTTGTTTTCTTCCTTTCACACCACTGCTTGTCTTGGCTGAGCTGTCCCATCTTATTAAGAGCCTCAGAGCCACAAAATAAACCTTCCCTTTGTATAGAGAAGGTGGAACTCTTCCAGCCCAGAAGCAGGGACCTTGTCATGGTGAAGGCTTAGTGACTGATGTTTATGGAGTGTATTATGTTGCTTGGCTGAGAGACTGAGACTGAGACTCTGCTTATTAACTGTGTATTTATGTTGCTTATTTGTTAAGCTGTATGAAATGCACTTATCAAGTCTTTCTAAGGTAAATAAAACACAGTCACTGCACTGGAAGTCCACAGAGCACAGGAGTTACGTGGGATATGGCCTTTATTGAGGACAAATGCCTACTGCTCCTGCTAGCTAATGGAGTTGCCCGTTTAGATCAAATGATAGTGGCTCAGGCTTTTATCCATGAATGTCCCAAGTTCAAACATCAACCATGGCCCAAAGAGAGACTGACATTTTGCATGTGCTTGAGTGCTGCGGAAGGCCACAGAGCAGGAAGCTGCCATGGCAGAGCTCCTTCTCTCCAGCTTCTGCCTGCCATGGACCTTTCTGATCCTGTGCCTGTGGCAGTGGAGCTTGGACAGGCTTAGCTATGTTTATTAAAGCTTATGGATTTTAAAATCTTTACCTTCTGTCCCTGTGCCTGACAGTAGTTCCCATGGAAACAGATGAAGGGATTGGTCTCTGGTAGCTGAGATTCGCTTTTAGGGGCTGAAACTCAGGGGAGCACAACCACAGCTTCAAGACATCCAGGGGTTCATCTCAGTCATATCTAGGTGCTATCTGGCATAACCTAGGTGACTTAAGCCAGGCAGATACTACTTGCACTTCAGGCTTATACAGTGTCCTGTAACCAAGGCTCTGGACACTGGAAAATAAAGAATAATGTTCAGTCCTGTATGAAAAAAATCATATGAAAGTCCCAGTCAACTATTCCCAGGCCAGGGACAAGGCAGCACAGAACCTTAACAATCCATATTTTTTATTAGCAGAGTAAAAGAAAACTAACATTACTCCATCCATCAAAGCTCCCAAGCTTGCAACAGGCCATATAAATGACAGAGGTTTTCTGGTGCTGATCCTGAACTGAAACAACAATTAAATGTAGCAGCATTCAAAATGGACCCATCCGAAGCAATAAGGGCTGTCCTGCAGAGGAACAGAGTGCGAAGAGACAAAGTTTATCCCAATAGAGACACCGTTTGTCGTGAGGGCGAGTGAAGCTGCTTCGGAGGCAGCCCTCTTTGAAAGTGGGAGGAGTGATGTAACTCCAGCATGGTTTAGCAAAAGCCTGAGAAGAGTCCTGGCCTGGGATTGGCTGAGAGGCTTGTTTAAAAGAGGGGAGCGGTTTTTCTGGGGAGAACAAAAGGGAGAGAGAGGGGGTGAGGGCCAGGCTGGGGACCAGGAAAAGGATCTTCCCCATGGCTGTCTCTCGGAGAGCCCCTGGCAGCGCCCTGCGGAAGTAGCAGTGAGAGGCTGCACCCAGAGCACTGCACTGTCTGTTCTCCCTCTTTTCCCCCTCGGCGCCCCGCGGGGCAGGACGAGAGGAGCTGCCTGTAAGGAGACTCCGAACCTGGGAAGACCCTCCTGCAAGCCCCTGTGTAGCTGGGTGAGCACGGGGGAGAGGGATGCAGGGCCAGGCGGAGACTGCTTGAGACTGCCCTGGTGTTTCCCGGTGAGTGAGGAGGCCCGGGAGGGAGGGAGGGAGGGGCAGGCTCAGGTGCCTGAGGGCGCCCTGGGCTAGCGGGGCAGGGACTGCTCCAGCCACCAGAAGCCCTGGGCCAGGGAGGAGCTGCATTTGCTGGACGCTGTGAGGCTGTGCTGGGCAGAAGGAACTGCTACAACCGCAGCAGGGACGCAGGTCTGGGCAGGAATAAGCTACCCTGTAGGGGCTGCAGTGGAGGAGCCACCGCCTGCTGCACTGAGACACCTGGAGTAGGGACCGCCCACAGCTCCTGTGCCAAGAGGCGCAGCTCTGCTCTCTGAGACACCCCGCCAGGGGCAGTGCACACAGGGTCCTTGGTACACAGTGTAAAAGTTATAGACTGTGTAAATATGTACTTGATGGTTTATTAGTTGCAGTATCAATTTATTTGTTTATTGGTTCCTTACTTATCATGGGTAATTTGTATCCCCCCCCAATGTGTATCCAAGAAGTATTAACCCTTAAGCCACCATTGCCAGGTCATGCGGTATAACATTTGTTTTATTGCATTGGTTATATGTTATCTTGTAAATAGTTCTTATAATGGTCTGCAAGGTTGTTTGATTGTAAGGGGAGGCTCTTCACTTGGGGACCCTGCAGTAGCTATCCAGGGTTACATAAATAAAATGAAAATGAAAGCTGCAGCAGAGACTTGGAGCTGGATTGTCCAAAATACTCGGCTCCCACCAGCACCTAAATAGATGTCTGGATTTGCAAGAGTTCATCTCCCAGATAAACCCCCAAAATGATGTTGCATCTAAAAGGCATCAGGCATGAAGTGTAGCTGGAAAGTTCCATTTCTCAAGTCTTATTAGGGCAGATGCTACACAGTGGGTGTGTATATATATGCCATTAGGGGGCAGCAATAAACTGCAGAGCTTATTGCTCCATAGTTCATTGATCCTGGGAAGCTCCTAGGTGTGCAGTTTACATGTGTACCCAGACCAAAGCACATTGAGCTGGGTTGCACTAGCTCTGGCTGGCAGAGGGCCTGGGAGGTCTATCTGCCATCCTGGTGCTGCTCCAACCAGGCTCAATGTGCTGTGAAGGGGCTGGCTGGGGTACAAGAGTGCTTCAGTGTGGGGCTAGCTGGCACCCTCATGCCCCAGTCAGCCCCGTCAGTGTCTACATGTGTGCTGCTGCAGAAGAAAAAAAAATGCAAAAGGATAGAGTTTTTTGTCCAGTTTTGGGCACCACACTTCAAGAGGGATATGGATAACCTCAACAGGGTTCAGAGGAGGGCCACCTGAATGTTTAGGGGCCTGCAGGGAAAGCCCTATGAGGAGAGATTGAGGGCCCTGGATCTCTTCAGCAAGAGAAGGCTGAGAGGTGATCTTGTGGCCACCTATAAATTCACCGGGGGGGACAGCAAGGAATAGGAGATGCTCTGTTTACCAGGGCACCCTTTGGGGTAACTAGGAACAATGGCCACAAACTGACAGAGAACAGATTTAAGTTAGACATCTGGAAGAAGTTCTTCACAGTAAGGGTTGCCAGAATCTGGAATGGGCTTCCAAGGGAAGTGGAACCCTCCCCTACCTTGCGGGTGTCTTTAAGAGGAGGCTAGACATAACCCTAGCCAGCTGTATCTGAACCCAGCACTCTTTCCTGCTTAGGGCAGGGGGTTGGACTTGATTATCTGTTAAGGTCCCTTCTGACCCAAACATTTATGAATCTATAGTACTTGTATATACAAGGCCTACCCTGCTGCGGAGTTTATTAGTTTTGTGCACCCTAATAGGGGTGCACATGTAGATGCTGAGATGTTTACTGAACAGTTAATGCGTAGGGCTATGTGAAGCTTTGGTTCTTGATTCGATTTGGCTTGATTCAGTGGCCGAATCTCCAAATACGAACTGAATTGGAGGACCCTTTAATCTCTCCAAATTGAGTTGGAACCTTCCAAATTGATTTGGAGATTTGGACATAGAGACAGCTTTAAATGTTTTTTCTACATACCTCTAGGTAGCAGGGGCTCATGACTGCTGTGATGCTGGGGCGCATGGGGTATCCCACAGAAGTGTGGGGGGGCTCCCCAGCGCACTTAGCAGCAGACCCGGAAGTGGACCAGAAGTACTTCTGATCCACTTCTGGGTCCGCCAGGGAGTGTGCTGGGGGCCCCCCCTGTGTTCCCCCTGGTTCAGTGACTGGTGCCTCCTGTGTCTGGTGGGAGTATCCCGGGTCCTCCTGCGACCCGTCGCTGAGCTGGGGAGGCCCAACACGCTCCCCAGCAGATCCGAAAGTGGACTGGAAGTAGTTCTAGTCCACTTCCAGGTTTGCTGCCGAGCACATGGAGGGCCCCCCCGTATGCCTCTGGTCCGCTCCATGCACCCCATCACAGCAATCACAAGCTGTGCCTGCTACCTCAAGGTATGTAGAAAAAACTTTTAAAGCTGTGTCTATGTCCAAATCACTGATTCTCCAAATCAGCATTGAATCTTAAGTTTCAGATTCGGCTGAATCGAATCGGGAACAGTGATCCAAATCAACGAACCAAATCACTGTCCCTGATTTGGGCCAAATCTGAATCAAATAGGGCCTGCTTTGCACACCCCTATTAATTAGTCAACTGCACAGTAAACCTCTTGTGTAGCTGCGTCCAGTTTGGGATAGGGATTAATGGAGATTCCTGAGCATAGATAAGGCTGTGGGAGGACTGAAGGTGGCAAAATATAAGTGAGAATTTGGCCAAGATGCTGTAGTTGAAACATCAGCTCACATGAGAAGTATCATAAAATCTTAAGGACTGGAAGGGGCCATAGCTTGGTTCCAGGGACACTTCTAACAGCCCCAGTAGTCGTTTAGAGTAGAGTCTCACTACAGTGGCGGTGGCTGGTGTTTGTTTACTACAGAGAGTGGTCAGGAAGCTAAATGAGGTCTTGAGAGGCCTGGATCCAATGCCCTGCTTCCTGTATAATCCTAAACTACTCATTTCATGCCTCAGTTCCCTATTTTAGCACAGCTTTATACAAGAGTTGTGAGGAGGGATATGTCATAGATTAGCCAATTGCCCATCAGGAATGATGGGGCAGGGGGGGAGTTAGCAAGGACAGAGCACTGCCACCCAAGGCCCTGCACTGCCACTGCTCTGCCACTGGCCCTGTGGGGCCCCCCCTGCATTTCACCCACCCACTCTGGCTCCTCAGTCCCTGCTGTCATGGGGGTAAGGCAGACAGGAATGGAGCCCCGCGTCTGGCCCTGCCCCCGCTTCTTGTCCAGCCTCATTTTCCCCCCCCTTCCCCCTGACCGTATTAGGTCTGGGGCCATTGCTCCCTCCCCTCCTTCCCCCTCTGCCTCTAAGGAGCAGGACCAGGGCGGAGGGTGAGGCCAGTACTGCTGACTTTGCCCCACCCTCCCAGCTCCGGTTCTGTTGGGGAATTGGCAGGGATAGTGCTGCCATGACAATGGGAACTGAGGGTTAGAGTGGGGGCATCTCTTCCCCCCCCCCCCCCAGCTGCTCCGTCACTGCTGCCTGCAGGGAGCAGGGCTGGTGGGGGGAGAAAAGCAGCAGTGCTGGCCTTGACCCCCTGTTCTGTCCCTGCCATCATGGCAGCACTCCGCCATGCTGCTGCCACTGCCTTCTGTCTGGAACACTGTTGGAGTACTCTGGTTGTTTCAGACAACCAATCAGAGTGTGAATGTAGCGTTATGGACAGACAGACTAAGGCTTTTATAATATTAGAATATTCATAGATGCTTATTCACTATTTTCACTGCATACCATACTTATCAAGCTAGACACTGATCAACTATATGTCACCTAAAACGCATATTGTAGTCCTGTACCATGTCAGATGACTGAAGCCAGAAAATAAAGACCAGTTTTCTTTCAGCACCTCATATGTCATATTTTGCTCTACAGACCCTTCCGAGTCCCAAACACTTCCTCCCACAGCACTAAGGCTTCTCTCCAAGCAAACACCCAACCTGAGCTGATAGGAAACCTGGATTCCTGGGATCCAAATACCACAGCCAAAGCGAGGCTGGGTGGAGCAGGGAGATGGAGGTATTCAGGCCGCGAGCAGTGTGGCAGATGATAGCTTGGCAGCTGGGGTTAACTAGGCTACCTCATTCAGCACACAGGTTGAAGATGCAGAAGAAAGAGTAAATGGGGTAAAGTTCATCTGGAAAGAGGTAGGAGGATGGGTCCCCTCCCAGGAGGGTCTAAGCTAGCAGCAAGTACCTGCTGGGATAGAGACCAGCTTTTTGATGGGAATCAACATGACATAGGTAGAAGCAAAGGAGATGTGAGCACTGCCAATGCCATGCCACTGCAGTGACAGAGACACAGTTGGTTACCATGTATATACGCTCAAAAGATCCTAGAAAGAAAAACGTCCCAGGCTAAAGCAGAAGGCAAAAAAACACCTTGTCCAGTTTCAGTTACCTTCTTCTGAAGCCAACTTGCCTCCAGACTCTTAGATCCCTGCCAGACATGCAGGTGAAGGCATGACAGGAGCTGATGTGCAATCCACACAATTGCACTTCCTGCCCTGAAACATATGCATGGCAGGAGGTGTGACTGTAGGATCATACATCAGATCCCATCACTACTTAATCCCAGTGCAGATGGTTCCCAGGATCATGCACCAGCTCCCTCTGCACCAGCAAATAGCAAGATCCCACTATTGAGGATTCCCTCTGCTGATGGGGCTCCCAGCCACCACCATGCTCTAAGCACAGTGACAGGCTCTCCCTGGCCATCAGTGTTACAGGACCCTTGTACCTTCTTGTAACTACTAAGTGGTACTTCTGTAGCAGTGTAATGGCCATTTTGGACACTGAGGATGCTGACAGATGTGCAGCATTCTACTATAACTAATTGTAATTCACAGCGCTTTTTGTGAAGTGCCGTGATCTCCCGACTCAACAGACAGTCACTCTTGGGTTGTGAGAGTGGGGTATTGAGCTCCACTTTGGAACTGATCCAGGAGGAGCTGTCTGCAGCTTCCAATCCCACCTCCACCCTCCCCTCCAGTGCAGGCTGGGCAAGGAAGGGTGTTTTATGCTCTAGCCTAAGTCCCTGCCCTCAGTGGGGCAGAAGCTATTCCCATAGGACCAGAGAAAAGTAGGGCGAGAGAGGAATTTATGAAGTCATCTAGTCCAGCCTCCAGTTCAAGGCAGGACACTCCCTGATTAAACAATCCCAGTCAAGTGTCTGTCTAACTTTTCTACAGGTTGCTCCTGTGGGGGGGAAAGCAGGCTCCCTGCAGGGTTCTTGGAGCCAATTGCAGGCATTTTCCAGGGCAGGCTCTCCCATGCCTCTGACTGAGGGAGCCCACCATGGGGCTGATTACCATTAAACGCCAGCACACAGCCTGTTCTTCGGCTGTTTTCAAAAAAGTAAAGCTCATCATTTATTGAACAATAACTTTTAAGCAAAGCTCACCACTTAGAATTCTTAATGCAACCATAATAAGTAAACTTTATTAAACAACTTTTATTGAGTGCTAAAATGATAGAATAATAGAAATTTAGGTTTGGAAGGGACCTCAGGAGGTCATCTACTCCAACCCCTGCTCAAAGCAGGACCAGCCAACTATATCATCCCAGCCAAGCCTTTGCTTAGTTGGCTGTGTGTGGGCTGGGTGAGTGGGGTGAGGCTGGGAGGGAGAGGGGCAGGCACTCTTCCAGGTGCCTGCCCTCACAGCCATGTGTGGGGCAGGGGCTTTCCCTCACCTGAAAGCACTTCCCTTGAGCCTTGCTTTGCTCTGCTGCTATTTGGGAGAGGAGGGGAATTTCCCTCCCCTTCTTGGCAGGGCAGGGCAGGGCAGAGGTAAACTCAGGAGACCTGTGCCAGGTGCCTGCCACCACAGCTGGGTATGGGATGCAGGGTGCCCCCACTGCAGGGGCTTCTACCTGCCCAGGCCAGGTCTTCTGAGTCCTGCTCTGCCCCACTGTGCAACGAAGGGGAGAGGGAAATTCCCCGCTGCTCCCATGTGGTAGCAAAGCAAAGCAGGGCTTGGACAGCTGTGCTGAGTGTGGGGAAGCCCCTGAAGTGGGAACACCCTTTGTCTCATGCCTAGCTGTGGTGACAGGCACCCAGCATGCCCATGCCTGCAACCCCTAGGGCAGAGGGTACTTACCTGCTCTGCTTTGGGCAGGGCTTTTAAACTCCCCTCTAAAGCAGGGAATCGAACAACTTGATTGGCTAAGCCTCAGCAGAAGCTCAGCCTGTACTTGGTTGACCCTGGAAAAGTAGGGCTTCCAATGTTTCTGGGGTTCTGCTTCTTTTCTTCTTTGTGCTTCAGGTAAGTTATTTTCTTTGTTTGTTTTTAACTTTTCTCCCTGCCTTCCCACTCCCCAATGTTTTCAGGTCATTTCTGGCCAAATTGCAGTTTTCTGGGGCTTCCCAGAAAGCTCACCCCTCAGAATTTCCCATTGGTCTGTTTCCAGTGTTGGGGCAGAGCCTCCAGAAGGGATAAAAAGCCAGCATGCTTGGTACCTGGGCGGCTTCAACAAGGGACAATGAAGAAGAGAAGAGTGCAGAAGAGCTGGAGCTGACCAGCGGGGTGGACCAGTTGTCCCAGAAGCACCCAGAAGATACCTCCACCAACCAGGAGGCAGCAAGCAGCTGCATCTCAACCCTGCCACAAAGGGAGCCGCAGCATTGGTGCACAGATCAGTGCATGGAGAGTCCAGGAGTGGATGGGACTTTGGCAGCTGCACAAGGTAACGTGGGTTCCCAACCCTACACGAGGCAGGAGCCCTTGGTGCATGGATCGATGCACAGGGCTGGAGAGGGTCTGGGAGCAGATGGGACCTTGGCAGCTGCATGAGGGAGTGCAGGTCCCCAATCCTGCATGAGGCAGGAGCCCTTGGTGCACATATCAGTGCACAAGACTGTGGAGCTGAAGGGACCACCATGGCTGCACGAGGCAGCACGGGTCCCTGGCCCTGCACGGCAGGAGCTCTTGGTGCACAGGGCTGAGAGAGAGCTGACAGGCCCAGTAGCTGTACGAGGCAGCTCGGGCCTTCCTGTAGCAAGCAGCAACAGATGGGCCAACCACCTTAGCGAGGGAGGACACCCTGTATCCATCTCACAGATAGAGATGAGCCTAGCCCATCAAAAGCTGCTGGAAGTCATGACTTACCCGGGAAGGGGATTTCCACAGGGAAGGGACCCCCCTTCTCCATTCCAGTGATCACAGTGAAGCCCCTGAAGAGGAAGGAGGAATGACTCCCCTTTGGGAGTAGAGGAACCTAGGGCACTGTTTGTCAAGGGTGGTTTCCATGGTTGTGGGGCCCCTACTAGTCATGGCCTAGGGGAGGATGATGGTGTTCCTTTTAAGGTAGCTGTTTCCTTCCCCTGGTACCATTTCTTCTTGGGGCACAGTTGCTGTGCCATTGTTGTGTTCTGGTTCCTCCTGTTCGGATTTTTTTGTAAACTTGTGTCTTTAATGTTGCATTATGAGAGGATTATAAGCTGCTGTATTTAGTCTGCTAGAAGGGTCTTCTAGCATATTGTCTTTGAAAATCTATATTTGTAAATATTGTGTGTTTATAAGTTTTATATAATATGGCATAATTTAATTCTGTAAATAGTTAAGTATCATTGGGTGTCCCTGGTTTCTGCTCTGCAGGGAAAGGAAGTGAGCTGGCCTGCAGCTAGGCAGTCATGCTCCCACGGCATACACACACCCGCTGACATCCCTTCAATTGAGGAGGGGGTATCAGCTGCATACCACCTGGGTTACACTGGCATGCAAACAGACCATGCACAATTAAGCAGCAGCATCTAATGCTGTCTTGATTTTTTTTTTCTCCAGGAAACACCAGGCCAGTTACCACCCTGGTGAAAGGCAGGTTGGGGTGCCTTAACCCCAGCTCCTATGTCCGGGTGGGTTACTTGCTAGTAGGGTTCAGAAGGCGGACCCAGGAGTGAGAGTGGAGCGATGGACCCAGAAGCCTGACTTGAGATCCCCTGACTAGTTCATGCTGGGGCCAGGACCAGAAGGGCCCCCTGGGAGGGATGCCCAGAGCTGAGGGCCTGGGGCTCCGACTGGTCTGGAGGTGAGGACAGGGCCTGTGTAGCCAAAGGTCCCAGGGGGACCACAGGGATCCTCGGGGAGCTAGGTAGCCTAGAATGAAAGTGTAATAGGCTGCCTGAGTGGAGGGATCTAGGTGGGGTTCAGACTACAGGATTCTGGGGCCTGGAGTGGGGTCGGTGACGTTAACAACAGTGGATGCCATTTGTGAGGCTTGGGCTGGAGTGTAGGGGAGGAACGGAGCTGCAGATAGCCACTCCTGGCATCGAGGCCAGAAATGGGCAGCCTCCTGCCTAATTAGCAACTTAATTAAATATCATCAAGGTGTGGCAGGGGAGAAGGCGGGTGGTTGGCCCAGAAACAGGTGGGCGGGCCATTGGTAGATGGGCCCCAAGAAGGCCCCCTGTTACAGGCCCAAATTCATACCTTTTTTTGTGTGCTTCCTCTAAGCTGGGACTTGAAGGCTAGCTTAGACCTCAACCACCAATTCCAGCAGGCTTTGGAGCTACCTTAATTTGGGCCTCCCTGCCCATGACAGGTAGGAGAGCAAGGGTAGAGTAGTCTGCTGGAGACTACCCCAGTGGGGCTTTGTGTTATCTGTAAAAACTCCTTGTAGAGCTAGTGAGAATCCTTTCCTAATGAGTAATGAGGAAGTAACTTTTCAGGGCATGTAACATGGAATCCTACCTTGTTACTCGACAGCGGAGAAGGAGAGATGGAAATACAGAGAGTGGAGGGGTTAAAGAGTGGAAGACAGAAGGGAGTCCCAAGCTAAAGAATAGAGGGCTGGTCTTGTTCAGCGCTTGTACGCATGAGGGGGGGTTTAGTTTCCCTAAATTGAAACAGTGGGTTTTTAACTTGTGGGTTTTTAATTGTGACCCAGTGTTTCAATTTAGGGGTTTGCATCACTGTTATGGAATAGTGACAGCCCACTGGCAGCTTTGCCCACCCCCTCCCACTGGCTGTGGGGAAGCTCCACTGGAAAAGGTGGGGGGGAAGCAGCAAGGGGCCTGATCTTTCTCTTTTTTTCTCCTTGCAGAGCCTGCCCGCCTCTCCTGTGGCCAGGGGACAAGCTCCTGTTGTCAGGGGGCATGGGCCCTGGACCTTCTTTCCACAGCAGTGGCACGCCCTGGGTGCCCACTAGCAGCCTGCCTGGGTGACCCCAGGAGGCACTGCTGCTGAGGAGGGAAGGACCAGACCCCCCTGTAGCTCAAGGTCTGCTGGCAGCTTACCATCCCCCCAGCTGTGGGAGAGGTGGGCAGGCTCTGCGTGGAGTGGGGGAGGGAAAGGATCAGGGCCCTTGACATTTTTTCTTGTTGGAGCCTGCCCATGCAACGTGCTGCTGTGTCACACAGCCCCTGGGCTGCAGGGTGGCCTGGTGCTTCTCTCTGCAGTGGCGGCACTCCCAGGGCTGCCTGGACAGGGTGCTAGCTGGGTGGGTGCTGCCCCAGCTCTCGGGCACCACCTGACCCAATCCAACAGTGCACAAGGCACTGGAAGCCTGGGTGTGGGGAAGCTCCTTAACACCTTCCTGCCACCTAGGACTGCCCAGGAACAGGCTGGCTTGCCCCTGGGGCAGTGCGTGAAGGCAGTAGGAGGGCAGCTGGGTATGCTGGCAGCTGGCAAAGGTGGTGGGGATGGTGCATAGGGTGCTGGAAGCCTGCCAAACCTGAGCTTTCCCAAGCGCTTCTGGTGCCCCATGCACCATCCCTGCTGCTTTCTCTGGCCACCAGCACACCCATGTGACACACATGCACAATTATTTTTAATCCCCAACGGGACAATTTGTGTTGGTTAAACTGAAGTAAAATACGTCGGAGGTGGTCTAAGTTGTCACGCTTAAAGAAATTTTTACACACACAAAAATCATGCACATGTACATGGTGACACCATTATGTTAGACAAATAATAATTTTTGTCACATGTATATGTGATGGTGTGGCCATGTACAAGCACCCTTTAAGATTAAACAGGGGTGGCTTAATGACTTGCCAGTTAAGTCATTTACAGCTGGTCCACAGGTGTCAGGAAGGGGACCAGAGAGAGATACCAGGCTACTTCACTTCCTTTCTTTTGCCCCCTCCAGTAGGAGTTTAACAGGATTGGGGATGGAGGCCCATGAAGTAGCGGCTGGGAGCTCCTGACATGGGAGCAGGATGACTTAGCTGCAGGGAATTTGGAAGAGACTGCAGAAAGGGACAAAGTCCATTGGTGAGACTTGAAAGTGGGGAGAATGACTCTAGCTAGTTAAAGATACAAGTTTTCTTATCTCCTTTTGCATTTTGTTTTTCTATTTTTGCCATCCCAGAGGCAGAAGATCCTTCTGTTATTAAGCGGGTGCTGACATCAGGATTTTTTAGGAATTTGTAATCGGATGGGACTGTGAGAGGAGGAAGGGGGTCTGAGAAGAGGCTGGGCAGAGCCAAGGTGTGGCCTAATGACTGTGGAAGGCAATGAAGGGGCTAAGGCTTCAGATTGATAGGAATCACTGAGCATCGAGTTAGTGGTTTCTTCCAAAGAATTGGGATCCAAACAGAAAGAAGTATAACCCCAGCAAGTCTGTGCACGTGCAAGTAGGGCTATCCACTGGAGAGGAGAAGAAGGGAGGGGAAGAAAGAGGGAGAGAACAGAGCTGAATACCCTTTTCAGGGACAGGGCAGAAGAAGCAAAGAGTAAAAGCCCATACATCCAATGAGAGTAACCTCTGACTGCCACCTGCCTCCCAAACCTAATGACCAAAGTGTGGCAAGCAAGAAAGGAAGGTGAAGCAGGGAACAGGGCAACTGTGACAGGCAGCTACAGCTCCTAGGTACCTGGGGGGACCAAATCAATTGGCTTTATTATCAGTGAAGCTGTTTTCCTGTGGTCATCTTTGTGGCAGGATTTTAGGTGTCTGAATTTGCATTTTTAGCAATTATATGCAGGTAGGAATACTGTTTCCCAACAGTGAGGATTCACATGTGGCTGTACACACTATGCATGCCAACTGAGGATATGTGGTATGCTACACACTGTCCTGAAAACACAGTTGTCCCCAAACCCACGACTAACATGTTTTTGACTCTCTGGAGGTGGAAGGGGACCCTCCTATCTTTTAGTCCGCTAACCCTATGGTGGGAATCCAGAGATTTAAGGTGTGTACGGTAGTGCTTCATGCATGTTTTAGTGTTGTAATTTTAGAGCACTTTTTATAGCACTATAAAGTTATAGGGCTCTTAAACATGATGGAAGTAAAATTGGGGGGAGGGGGGAAGGGGCCTCTGAGCCTCTGTGTACTTTCAAGGCTATGAGGCAGGGGGCACTCAGTGTATAGCACTGACCAGAGTATAGAAGTTATTTAAAGCACTGTAGGCTACTAAAGTGCTGTCAAATACAGTGCTTCAAATTTAATACCTCATTTAACAAGGGTTCATTTAAAGCACTGTACCCATTCTTAAAGGGCTGCAAAGCTGTGCACTTTTATTACGTCACAGCAATAAATCACTTTAAATGGTGAAAAAAGCAATTTCTGTAAACAACCTCATGTTCCAGGTCCCCCCACCCCCGGATCCAGAGTAGGTTTGAACCTGCATTTTTCTGACTGCTTAGCACAATGGTCTGACCATCGGGTCAAGGCTCAAGCAATACACAAACTTCCTTTCAGTGCTTCCACCGGGCAGGCATGAGAGGGAGACTTGGGAGGCCAGGAGGAGGCAAGCAGGCTGAATGGCATGTGGCTTAGTGAAGTGACCCCTACCCTGGGAGGGCAGGAGTCTCAGCTTTGCCTCGAATGAGGCAGAAACTTTCCCCCAGCATTGCCTTTCATCCATGTTTTCCCTGACTAGTAAATGCAAAGGTCAGAGGTTCAGCTTCAGAAAGAGCACCAGAATTGTATCCGGTTAATGCCTGACCTGTGGGGTGGTGGGTAGGTTAAAGGAGATCTGGCACCTGGGTCTCCCACTTCCCAGGCAAGTGATTTAGCCCTTTCAACTACTGGGGTTAAAATGTGAAGGGCACCTCTGCCACTTTGCTTCTGGAACTCACACCTACGTCCATGTATACATAGTTGCCTATATGTACAAGGGCACAGGCAGGGCCAGGCTGGCCTGTCCTATACTGTGAAACCTGCGGCCGTAAGGGGCCCCCTGCGTCTGGCTGCTCACCACCCCCACCCCCCCACCTCCACCACTGGCTTCTTCGGCTGCTCAGCACCCTCCTCGCCCCGGGCTGCAGCTGACTTCTTTGGGGCAGGGGCCCCCAAAACTATTTCTTGCAGAGGGGCCCAAAATTGTGGGCTGGCCCTGGGCATGTATCTAGGAAACAGAATCCCTGACTGCAAATAAATGTCCAAAACACTACTTGGGCCACTAAATAGCTGCTATTTAAACAACTAGAAGAAACTGGCATGCCACCCAAAGTACTAAGTTACCAGTTTCATTTGCTTGATCTTTATTCATTGGACAGATAAAAAGCAAGTGCAAGTCTTGTCAGGTATCTATTGGGAGCTAGTCTGAAACATGAAGGAGTCCTGGGAAGGCAGAGCAAAATACACTGGAAGGTCATGAAGGGGAAGTTTGTTCTGTTAGTGCTTGTGCTAAAACCATTCTGTGGATAATTTGGGGGAGAGGATGTACACTCTATGGAGATTCATAGAATTTAAGGTAGAAGAGGTCACTAGATCATCTAGTCTGACCTCTTGTATAGCAGCAGCCATAGGATCTCACAGTTATTGCTGTTATGGGCCCAATACTGTGTATAAAGCATGTTTTCCACAAAGGCATTTAGTCTTGATCTGAAGATACCAAGAGATCGAGAATCCACCACTACTTCTGGCTGTTTGTTCCAATGGAGAGTTTGACAGTTCCTCTCCTCTTGGTGGAAATGAGATGAGAGCCTTTTGCCTCTTGATTATTGGTTAGAATTTCAGCCAATGCAGAATCACAGGCAAGCAAGGCTGCAAGGGACCTCAGGAGGTCATCTAATTCAACCCCCTGCCCCAAGCAGGATCTTCCCTGATTAAACCATCCCAGTCAAGTATCTGGCTAACCTGTTCCTAGAAACTTCCAAGGAAGGGGATTCTACAGCATCTTGGCATAGTCTGTTGCAAAGCTTGAGCACCCTTATAGTGACAATGATCTTCCTAATATCCCACCTAAATTTTCCTTGCTCCAGTTTGAGACTATTGCTCCTAGTCCTGTCCTCTGCAGCCTTGTCAGGCCACAGCCTTAAACCTGAGGCATCAATTTGACCAGCACAGACACTCACCTCAGCCTACCACCCTCTAGGATATCACCCAGACTGCTCAAGACTGGCCTGAAGCCTCCAGCAGGGCCTAACCCTCCATGACACAAGAGTGGCCGCTGACCCTCCACTTCCCCCATATAAATTCCTGAGATGGAACAGGACCCAGACTATCTCTAATGTAGCAAGGCACTGTGGTGTGCCTGCTGCTTAAGGGGAGAAGCTACCTGAGAGGCAGCTTCCAGGTGGTATGGGGGCTGATTGCAGGCTCACCTGCCAGGAAGAAAGCCAGGCTGGGGCTAGATAAACCCAGTGCCTGAGCCAGTCAGGGAGCCCAGCCCTGAGAGCCTGAGGAAAGTTCTCCTCAGGAGGATCTTGAGAAGATCATCAAGGAGCACATCTGTGATGGGCTGGCATCGGGAATGATGCTCAAGGGCAACCAGCACAGTTTCATTAGGGGCAGGTCATGTCAGACCAACCTGATTGCCTTTTACGATGCCTACACGGTCAGATGGATTGCGAATTGGCTGAAGGGTCGTACTCAGAGGGTGGTGGTGGACGGGTCATGTTCGACCTGTGGGGCAGCAGAGTCCCCCAGGGCTTGGTCCTTGGGCCCGCACTGTTCAATTTCTTTATCAGCGATTTGGACGATGGGGTGACAAGCAACCTGTTCAAACTGGCTGATGATACCAAAATGTGGGTGAGGTGGGCATGCTAGTAGGGAGGAAAAGACTGCAGAAAGACCTGGGTAGGTTGCAGGGGTGGGCTAACAAAAACAGGGTGCGTTTCAATACGGACAAGTGCAGGGTGCTGCACTTGGGCAGTAGTAACCGGCAGCACACTTATAAGATGGGAAACTCCCTTCTTGAGAGCATGGAGGCAGAAAGGGATCTTGGAGTCATCATTGACTCCAAGATGAACATGGGCCGACAATGCGAGGTCACGGTCGGCAGGGCTATCGTGCATCCACAGGTGCATCTCAGGTAGGTCCAAGGAGGTGATCCTCCCCCTCTACGCAACACTGGTCAGGCCACAGCTGGAGTACTGTGTCTAGTTCTGGGCACCTCACTTCAAGAGAGATGTGGACAATATTAAGAGGGTCCAGAGGAGGGCCACCCACATGATCTGGGGACAGCAGGGCAGACCCTACAGTGAGAGGCTACAGGTCCTGAACCTGTTCAGCCTTCACAAGAGAAGGCTGAGGGGGGACCTTGTGACTGTCTATAAACTCACTAGGGGGAACCAGAAGGGTTTGGGGGAGACCTTGTTTCCCCTAGCTCCCCCCGGGATAACAAGGAATAATGGCCACAAGTTGTTGGAGAGTAGATTTAGATTAGACATCTGTAAGAACTACTTCCCAGTTAGGGCGGCTAGGATCTGGAACCGACTTCCAAGGGAAGTGGTGCTGGCTCCTACCCTGGGGGTCTTTAAGAAGCGGCTCGATGCCTACCTGGCTGGGGTCATTTAAGCCCAGTTTCCCTCCTGCCCAGGCAGGGGGTCGGACTTGAAGATCTGCAAGGTCCCTTCTGACCCTACTTCTATGATTCTATGACCTAAGAAGGCGAGGGAAGCAGAAAGACTCAGCAAGTCTGGGAACCAGAGAGTACTGGGGCAGAGAAGAAAGAGTTTCTACAGGCAAGGGGCTTTTGTTTTCTGTTGATAATATTTGAGTTACAAGCTTTGAGCCCTGCTAGAGACTGGCTCGCAGCCCATAGAGAATTACCCAGCCCAGAGAAGGGGCTGAGTGGGGATAGAGGGCAAGGAAATAGCACCTACCAGCCCAGCGAAGGGAGCAGAGCAAGGCACAGGGGGTTCCCCAGCCCAGAGAAGGGTTTGAACAATAGAGTAGAGTCCACCAGCCCACAGAAGGGGCTGAGTGGGGCACAAAGGGCTTCCCAGCTCGGAGAGTTACTGCGGGAGGGACTAGGGGGTCTGAGGATCCAGAGATAGAGGGTCTATTTAGCTAATTGAGATGGGGGGGGGGGGGTGGTGTCCAGGAGGGATCTGTTGAGGAGTTGATTGGACTCAGACTCTTTATCTAAGGCCCAATGGCATCCTCCCTTACTTTAACCTCAATAACAGACACAGTAGGTGAGCAATTAAGGGAAGTCAACCTTGGAGACAAAGCCAGGTAGGAGTCATACAGCCACCCAGGGGCATCACGGCTGCCCCTGTGGCTCAAAGCTGCTGCACCTAGATTTTGCTCACCCATCCTGACCCTGGTCAGTGCCTTGAATCTCCAGCTTCCCATGTCCTGGCATGACACAGCCATGGAAAATGATCTATGACCATCTTCTTTATCATCACCCTTCAGGTAGTTAACTGTTATCAAATTCCCCCTCAGCCTTCTCTTCTCCAGTTAACTAATTCTAGTTCTTTCCCCTTATTTTGAATCATTGCGATGCCTGCTTCTTTCCTCAGACCTGATGAGGAATACCTTGCATTTGAAAGTTTGTCCAACTTTATCAAAACTGTACAGTTGGTCCACACAAAAATCCTTGCCTGTTGCATGGTTCTTTCCCCATAAGTCAGATTTCCAGACTACATAATTCCATTTCTTTCTCCCCACCACCTGTGCAAACATTTTCATTGCTTTTGTTGGACTTTTAACTTTTCCATATCTTTCTTGAAGTGAGTGGCCTAAAACTAGACACAGTATTCCATGTGAGGCCTCACCAACACTAAATAGAGTGGAAAGATCACTTTCCTTGTTTTACAAGTGATGCTTCTGTCAATGAAATCCAGTATGCTACTGGCTTTTCCTTTCTCTATTGCCTCATTTGCAGCTTATGGTCCACTTTAACCCTAACATCCTTTTCAGCAGTACTGTAGCCTAGCCAGTCATTCTGCAGTCTGTATCTGTGCAATATGTCGCCCCTCAGAAATGTGTTGGGCCAGTTCCTAATGCCACATGAGTGTTCAGATGATAAAACTTTCCTCTACAATGTGGAACTCAGACCTCTTTGCAGAGGCATCACAGAGATTGACAGGGGGCGTGAGCACTCCAGCCATTCCAGTAATCCTCTCCTAACTGATGCAGCACCCTAATATTGTTTCTATGTGAGGTCTCTAGCTACCAGGATGATTAACATTCTCTGCAGGATTCTAATTTGAATTCAGTCTCTTCCCATTAATGATATGGGAAGGAATTAAGCAGATCATTAATAAATTATGCGCTTCACTTTGGACTAATTTGCTTACGGTCCAACTGCAGTTTATTAAACAACCAAATGAACATACAGTGCAGAGTGTGTGATGGTATAAAAAAAAAAAAAGGAATAAGGTCTGGAAAGCAGAGAAAAAAGAAGGAAAATTGTTTTTGCAAGGCAGGTCTTGTCTTAATGCTCAGTGAATTAAATCCCTTAGAAATAATGGCTCTAAATGTCTTACCAAACCCATTTCAAATTCCAGTGTGAATAGAATCCCTTCAACATTGTCTTTCTAAGATCCATGCTGCAGGAGCCCGTGACTTCTGTACCCTGAACAAATCTAGTTGTGCATATCAGGGGAGGGAGAGATCTGGCTACGGAGAGGCAGTTCCCTTCACACAGCACTGCACTATTTGGCTCTCCCCTGCAGCACCTCACCCCTCAGTGCAAAGTCTCCAGAGTATGTCACATCTCTCACTAAAACTACGTTTGTTGCCAACCCTGGTTAAAAGCTTGGACTTGTTGTTTAAATAAATACATTTATAATGAATGAATTATTGCTGAGGAACACATGCCTTCAGAAGTCTGTGATTCATCAGACCAATAGCCCATTGAGCCACAGCCCACTTTAAACCATGTCCACTGTCTCCTATCACATTGCTGTGCTGCCACTTCTTGGCCATTACACAGGTCTAATGATGCCTCTCTTTACTTGCAACCCCACCCTGCTTTTCCACTGCTAGACCCCTCGCAGCTCTTCCAGTGCCTCTTGTGGAAGAAATCAAACTTCGCATTGTGGTTGTATTAGAATTGGCAGAGCCATCTAGGTTTATTTAAAGCTATACAAGTGATCACAAGGAGAGTTCTCAAAGGAACTCTGACCTCTACAAGTTTACAAGCGTATTTATACTTTAGACAGCGAGAAAAGATGCAGGGTTCAGACAAAGCAACCTTGAGAGAAACAGAAAGATGTTGATCATTCGTTTGTCACACGTAAGCAGTTTACTTTTTCAGCAAACACGTTGTGTTTTGGGAACAGCTATCACTGTTGTGTTTTTTGGGGGGGAGGGGGTGTTTGGTTCCTGGAAAGGAGGAGGTTAACATCTGCACACAGACAAAACAAGGCATGAAGGTTTTTCCTTATCTTAGAACATTTTGAAACACATAGCATCAGCATCTTTTTCTCTTCTCTTTCTCTCTCTTCTTAGTCAAGTAAGAGGCCTGGTTAAACTTATTTCCACATTCCCCCCTTTTGGGCCTTTTTGTCCCAACATATTAGATATTTATAGCCATGAGCCTTTTAACTTCTAATTTTTCTCTTTTTACGTTTTCACTATTTTAACATACATATCACAAAAGTCGGTCCAATTAAGGGATAAAGCAATTATGGGCACCCCTGGCATTGTACTAGGAGGCAAGTGGGGACATACCCAACATTTAGAAACATTTCAATCCTTTGCATATTGATAAGACAATTGAAGAAAAGCGTTTTGGTGAGCATGCCAGTGTGGGAGTGATCTTTTTGACCTGTTTTGAAGTCTAGTCTGATTTACAAAGTTTCTTTTAGCTGGTGGGTCCTTAAGTTCATATAAGATGATCCAAAAGGAAAGACTGAGAAGCACCCAAGTCGCAACTAACCAACCCCACCTCAGGAACCAGGAACTAGGTAGAGGCCTTTTTCCTTTCCCGAAGGGCATAGTGGTGTCGTTGGGGTACATTTTTTCCGTTCTGTAGTGGTAAATCCTCTTCGCTCTGTAGTGGCAAATCCTCTTCGCCAGTAGGCTCTTGGCTCACTACTGGTCTTGAGCTCTCCTGTTGGCAGGCGCTAGGCTCGCTACCAGTCTGTGGAGGCTGATTACAAGGTTGATATGGGGGAGACTCTAAGTCTAATGGGGCTGATGTTTTCTTAGTGTGTGAAGCATGGATCCATGTTTGGAGTTTTTGACACTTTATTGCAGTGTTGGTTGTCAGGAGTACCTGGAATGGGCCTTTCCAGCGATGACTTCCGTTGATGGACTTTTACATGGACCCAGTCACCAGGCAGGATGAAATGGCATGGCTCATCTGGTTCCTTGGGGAGAGTTGCTTGTACCTGTGAATGAAAAGCCTTAACACACTTCATTAGTGCCGTACAGTAGTCTAGAATAGTATCATCAAGTAAATGTATATCACAAAAGTAGGAGGCAACAGGTGGTGAGGCGGGGAGCCTCATGGGTCTTCCTATCAGGATTTCATGTGGGCTAAGTCCAGTTTTTCGATTGACAGTAGATCTCATACTTATAAGGGCTATAGGAAGTGCATCTAGCCATTTCAGGTGGGTCTCAGCACAAATTTTGACCAGTTTGTTTTTTAAAATGCCATTTTGGCGTTCCACTTGGCCTGAGGCCTGTGGATGGTACAGGCAATGAAAGTTCTGCTGGATTTGCAGGACTTTGCAGACTTCTTTCGTTATCTGCCCAGTAAAATGAGTTCCTCTACTGGAGTTTATGGACAAAGGAATACCAAACCTTGGAATAAAGTTTCTGAGCAACTTTTTGCTCACAGTGGTGGTATCAGCTTTTGCACATGGGTAGGCTTCTACCCATCCAGAGAACATACATACAAGAACATATTCATAAGAACAACATTTCTGCATTTGAATAAAATCTATTTGTAAATTTACAAACAGCCCCCAAGGTGGGGGATATGCTGCTTTTTTTGTTTTTACGGGCTTTCCCACGTTATGAGCTTGACAAATAGGGCAGGTATAACAATATTGTTGAGCCACAGATGGAAAAGTTGGAGCAAACCAATCAAGCTTAACAGCTTCTATCATCCCCCCTTTGCTCACGTGTGCTATGCCGTGGTGTATGTGAGCAAGATAGGGAAGAAAGACCATTGGGGTAACCAGGTAGCCATCTGGAGAGCGCCACAAATGGTCAGGGTGTAACAAACACCCAGCCAGTCTCCACGTATATTTTTCTGGTTCTGGAGCCTGATCTTAGAGGAGGGCAACATCGTGAAGACTTGCCATTGGAGACTGGTTAGTCGAGATAGATAAAAACACAGGTGTAGCCTGAGGAATGGAAATAGCCACAGCTTTGGCAGCGGAGTCTGCCAGAGCATTTGTACATGTAACATCATAAGGTTTCTGGTGAGCTTGACATTTAATAATAGTAACAGCAGAAGGTAACTGTAAAGCATTTAACAAGGCGTTTACATATGGACCATTACTAATTTTGGCACCTCTTGACGTGAGGAAGCCTCTTTGCTTCCAAAGTTGACCATAATCATGTACAATACCAAAGGCATAGTGAGAATCAGTGTAAATATTAACAGAGGTACCAGAGGCTAGGGTGCAAGCCCTGGTAAGGGTCACAAGCTCAGCAACTTGAGCTGAATACACAGTGGGCAAGTGATGGCTTTCTATAACACCTTATTGGGAGCATACTGCATATCCTGCAACAAGAGAACCTTTTGAGTTTCTTTGACATGATCCATCAACATAAAACAAGATTTGGGTTTTGCAAGGGGGTGTCCTTAGATCAGTGCAGGGCATTGTTAGGTGGGCAGTAACAGCAATACAATCATGGGGTTCACCATCTGAAGGAGTAGGCAACAGGGAGGCAGGGTTTAAAACAGGACATCTAGTTAAAGTAATATTTCCAGCAGAAAGAAGCAAAATTTCATACTTAGTCAATCTAGCATTTGAAAGGTGTTGAGTTTTAGTTTTTAGTAAAAGGGCTGCTACAGCGTGTGGGACAGCAACAGTAAGAGGAGAACCTAATACAAGGGTACAGGACAGTTCAACAATAATAGCAGCTACAGCATGAAGACATGGAGGAAGTCTGGCTGCAGCTGGGTCAAGAGCAGAGCTATAATAAACAATGGGACAGTGCTTGTCTCCATGTGCTTGAGTAAGCACAGCAAGTGCAAATCCATCTTTTTCATGACAAAAAAAGAATAAAGGGTTTTGTATAATCGGGAAAACCTAGGGCAGGAGCTTGCGACAGAGCTTGTTTAATAGAGGCAAAAGCGGCTTCAGCTTCTGAAGTCCAGGGCAAAGGCTCAGGGGTATTAACAAGAGTCAGGTTTTGCAGGGGCTTGACTATAGAGGCATAGCCAAATATCCACTGGCGGCAGTAGCCAGCCATGCCTAGAAAAGTACGCATTTGGGACACAGTAGTTGGTCTAGGGATTTTAAAAATAGCTTCTATCCTGGAAGAAGAAAGTAGTCGTTCTCCAGCGAAAATATCATGACCCAAATAGTGGACATGAGGGAGACAAAGTTGTAGCTTTTCTTTAGATATTATGTCATCTAAATCCTTCAGAATTTGAGAAAAAAAGAGAGGGGGTTTCAGTATAGCCTTGGGGCAATCGAGTCTAGGTATACTAAAGTCCCTGATAGGTGAATGCAAAGAGAAACTGGCTATCGGGGTGTATAAGGATAGAGAAAAATGCAGAACACAAATTAACAACAGTAAAATAACAGGCATTAGGAGGAATACAGCACAAGATAGTGGCTGGATTTGGTACAACAGGAAAAGTAGGGAAAACTACAGAATTTACTGCACGGAGGTCTTGTACAAAGCGATAGGTATTCTTTCCTGGTTTCTTTACAGGAAGAATAAGTGTATTACAAGGGCTCTTAAACTTTAGGTAACGGCTTAGCTGGGGTTCAAAAGGGCTGTTATAACAGGGAGGGACAGCCTTTATGATTTCCTCTTGTAACATAGAAAGATTAGGGGACTCAGGCTCAGGAGGTGAGCTAGCTAGGGTAGCAAGTACAGCCATTTCATTAACACAGGGAACATCTAAATAAACACTATTAGGAGAACAATAAATAGTATAGCTGAGTTTACAAAGCAAATCTCTGCCTAACAAATTAACAGGAGAACAAGGACTGAGGAGAAAGGCACGTTGATCAGAACAGGGCCGAGAGAAACGTAAGGGTTGGGAAACAGGATGAGGAACTATCTGATTTGAAATTCCTACAGCGTTTACAACTGCAGAGGAGAGGGGGGTTGTAGAAAATTCTTCACCTCAGAGAGTAGAGCGACTTGCGCCGGTATCTACTAAACATTTTGTAGGAGTACCACTTATTAAACAGGAAACAAAGGGATCCTCTTGATTAAGTGAGAGAGGCAGGGCTGTGATGATGTTATCATTCCTCAGGCTGTTCTAACAGGAGGCTTCTTGATTTGGGACAGAAAACTGAGTGAGAGGAGGTGGTGGCTGGTTAAATGTCATCCCTGGCTGGCCAGGCCGGTGAGGACATTGAGCCTTCCAGTGACCTGGTTGGCCACAATAATAACAACTGTCATTATTTTGGGACTGAAATTCTTCTCGTCCCATCCCACAACCATGTCCCCTGCCTCTGAATTGTCCTCGATAGAAACCTCAGCTTAAAGTTTGTATTTGTAAAGACATTAGCTTAGTTTCTGTGGATTCCTTTTTCTTTTCTTGGCAGGCTGTACAGTGATTAGCAATGGTGACTAATTCTATAAGCATCTTAGTTTGCCAACCTACAGCAATTATAGGCAGCTGTTCCTGGACTTTAGAAAAAAATCCTTGGACAGAAGCGACGGCAACTGCTTCTGGGGCAGTTTCAGCTGCAGCTTCAATGCCAGAATGTCTTTCAAATATGAGTTTCAGGCAATCCATGTAGTCTGCTGGGAATTCTCCTTTATTTTGCTTACAGTTATTTATTTTGGCCCAGTCAGTTTTCCTGGGGCATATTTTAAGCACGGACTCAAGAAGGCGTTCTCGGGCACCTACTAAGCGACCTCCCATTCTGGGATCTTGAGGAGGCCAATTAGCCTGTGCGATGAGGCCGTTACGGACCTCGGAGGGCAGAACACTTCTCATTAATTGGTTTAAGTCGGCCCATGTTGGCTCATAACAATTGATTACAATTTCTAGTTCCTCTCTAAACTTCTGGGGTTCTTCCCTGATATTGGGGAATTGCTTAACAAGGTTTAGGAGATCTCCTGGGACTGGTATGGGGGTGGCACACTAAAAAAATCAATTATGTCTTCTACAGATTCATTCTCAGTCAGTTGTGGATAAAGTTGTATTGGTGCTGATAATGTTGTTGATGAGGGATCCCCTATTGGTGCATTTTTCTGTTTTAATTCCTTTATCTGAGATTTTAGTTTTTCTTGGGAGTCCTTAAGGCTCTGAACTTGGGATTCTTGACATCTTTTGGAAGCTTCTTCATACTAACCAAAACAACGTGTCCCACTGAGTCTGTGGTGTTTTACTTCCTCTTGACTCAAGGGCTCCGCAGAGATGAAGGATTTTACTTAAATCAAATGTTCCCTCCAGGGGAAACTGCAAGCTAGAATCATCTCTGGTATACTAATTCCATTTGTCTAGAAACTTACAACTTTTATGGCCATAGTGTGTGTACATGTACAATGCTGGAGTCCCTTCTGGTGGAGCCAGTATGTCTTTAGACCCTCCGCTTCCCATGTCTTTAACCTCAATTCACACAGGTCTTTCACACAGGAGAGGCTTATTGAGGGTGTCCGGTCAGGTTGTGAGATTTACTAGTGGCACAGGAATGCTGTGGCTAATGTCCAAAGACAAAATTCCGTAGCACCAGCACACAATGCAGTTACTCACTGTTAGACACGGCTCATTCATGAGAGTGGGGGTAGGGAAAATTCATCACACAACCCTGATCTCCTTCAGTCTAAGAGTTTCCACCTTGCACCCTTGCTTTCGAAGAGCACACAGAACAAGTCTGGTGTCCTCAGGGCGGCTGCACAAGGTGTCTACTCCCAGCTTCAGAAAGACCTCATAGTTCTTTACAGACCTTAACTCAATTCACACGGGGAAACACATTCACTGACAACAGCAACACAGTTTCAAACGCTTTTCTACTCGCAGTTCCTACTTACATAGTGGGTCTGACAATTCTGGCAGCAAAAGGGCCGGATAGGGTAAACCTCAAGCAGCAAACAGGAAGACACACAGGCAGTCTCTCACCGAAAAGCCCCAGTAGAGATTTCAAAAGGTCTCTTACCTTAGTTTGGTGCCGGGGCATCAGTGAGCAGACGGTCTGTATCCCAACCGATCACTCCAGGTGTCTCTATCCGAGTCGCAGCACCAAATTGTGGAAGAAATCAAACTTTGCGTTGTGGTTGTATTAGAATTGGCAGAGCCATCTAGGTTTATTTAAAGCTATACAAGTGATCACAAGGAGAGTTCTCAAAGGAACTCTGACCTCTACAAGTTTACAAGCGTATTTATACTTTAGACAGTGAGAAAAGATGCAGGGTTCAGACAAAGCAACCTTGAGAGAAACAGAAAGATGTTGATCATTCGTTTGTCACACGTAAGCAGTTTACTTTTTCAGCAAACACGTTGTGTTTTGGGAACAGCTATCACTGTTGTGTTTTTGGGGGGGAGGGGGTGTTTGGTTCCTGGAAAGGAGGAGGTTAACATCTGCACACAGACAAAACAAGGCATGAAGGTTTTTCCTTATCTTAGAACATTTTGAAACACATAGCATCAGCATCTTTTTCTCTTCTCTTTCTCTCTCTTCTTAGTCAAGTAAGAGGCCTGGTTAAACTTATTTCCACACTCTCAACTCGGACTGCATCCATTCTGCTATCCCAGTCCTGTGCTCCCCAAAGATCTTGTGAGAGCCCTCATTACTGACTCGCTGTCCCCCTGTTTTTCCAGTCCTGGACTCCCACATGGCCCCATATTGCTATCTACAAAGCAACTCTCCCTCCCAGAAAATCCCACCAAAACCAAAAACCCAAGCATATAAATCTTCCCAAATGCTAGAAATAGAAAAAGCTCAAGTGGCAGCTGAAGTGGCAGCTATGCCATCTTGTCATGTAGTCCTGGGCTGGTAGTCTAGAGAGAAAGCAGCAGCACGTGGGAGTGAGGTGCAGTCAGCTTTCCAGAACTCAAGGCACATGCTGCAAAGAGAACCTGGCAGTTAAAAGTCTATCCTGTGGAACAAGTTTTTTGTTGGCTTAAAATACAAAGTCTATTCAAAAAGTATTGAGACTGAACGTGTATTTGTGGTACAAAGTATTGGGTGGGGAGCATGGCTTTGCTGAACATGTCTGGGCATGTCAGGACTCCTCTGGACAGGTTTGCAGTTCATGGTGTTTCCCCAGTTTTCTGTGGCCAGAGGCTGAAGTAAGATCGTTTGTGTCTCGCATCCCTTTTTGCTATGTCAGAGTGTCCAAAACAACACGTGTGCATTAAATTTTGCATGAAAATTGGGAAAAGGGCAAGTGAAACATTTGAATTATTTAAAATAGCATTTGGTGATGACACTATGAGCCATGCAGGAGTTTTGGAATAGTATCAGTTTAAAGAAGGACGATCTTTGGTCGAAAGTGATGAAAATCATCGACTTAATGAAATGATGAAAATGTGGCAGTGGTTCGCAGTTTGGTTCGAAAGAATAGGTGATTGACTGCCTGAGAGATAGCAGAAGAAGTTGGAATTTTTGGTGGGTCATGTCATTCAAGTCTAACCGGTGATTTGGGAACGAAGCTACCAGAAAAATGACCAGAAAAATGGGTGTCCAACTCTTGGATGCTTCACCACGACAACGCGCCTGCCCACTCAGCACAGCTTGTGAAGCAGTTTTTAGCCAAATTTTATCCAAACACCGTATCCTACAAGTGCCGCAGCCTCCATATTCACCTGATATGGCCCCATGCAACTTTTTTTTCTCTTCCCTCAACTAAAGAAAACCTTGAAACCATATGTGGAAACCACGAAACAAAATGTGACTAAGCAGCTTTTAGCAATTCCACAGATTGCTTATCAAAGGTGTTGTGGGAGAAAACTTCCTAGTGTTCATTGTTTAGCTGCATAGGGACCAGACAACGCGGGTGAAGGGTTAACTGCAGTTTATTTACTCGAGCAAAGACTATAAACCAGCAAAGAGGCAAAATGGCCCCGACTTAAGGGTGGGGCTGTCTTTTATACTTTTTTTAACAAAGAAAACTACAAGGTTATTGAATATGCAATACTTATGGTAATTATCTCCTTACATGGTGCATTACAAATTTCAGTACTTTTCCAAAAGAAAAAAGTTAGTGTTATCTTACACATTCCAATCTGTTTTCCTGTACTCCGCTGTACCATCTTCCTTCTGGGCCCCCCTTATCTTATCTCACTCCTAGCTGCAGCTGGTACTCAGTACACAGACTTACTTTCTGCTTTTTCTAACAAAATGGTTAAGGCACTTGGCATAAGAAAATGGCTGGCTTAGCTATCATTCTGCCTTGTGGTCAGTAACATTGCTAGGCCACAGGTCATGCCTAGTGTTTATTGAAAAGTATTAGCTTTGTAGCTAATCTAAATTATTGTTAACGGTATGCTACAGAAAACTATTTTATTTCAGGGTAAAAACAAACTTGCCCATCACAAAGGTGCTTCCAACAATGGCAGAAAAAAACACTTGGGAGAAGTGTGCGCCTGCAGAAGGGGCATATTTCGAAGGAGATTAAGCTGAAACCCCTGTAAATAAAATATTTTGTTTCCTACAGCATCAGTCTTGATACTTTTTGAACAGCCCTCATATACCTGAAGATGGCTTTGGCTTGCAGGTTGTGATAAAGCCCTCTCAAAGCAGCACTCTCCCTGGAAGACCAGGAGGGCAGTTATTCTAATGAGAAGGGTCAAGGCTTGAACAGCCAGTGGAGACTGAGCTGACTTCCTGGACCGCTCCTGTGAGCATGTCAGTCTTCAGGGCGTTCAGTTCAACAATCCCCCAAAACACTGACTTAAGCCTCAGGGAACATTATTATTCAGACTGCAGTTCTTTAGCCGTGGCTCCATGGTAAACGTATTCTTACACTGGTGTCAGAAGGCAAAGCCAGTGTTGAGGTCTTTGGCTGCTGACTCAGACACCTGCTGCCTGGGTAGGGAAGACTGGTGTCTGGGATGTGGGCAGGGGGAAGGGAGGCTAGGAATCACCTGAACAGCATGGAGGAGCCCCTTGTCGTTCCCTTTGACTTGGGATGTGAGGAGGAGCACACGGGTAAGGAACAAAGTGTTCAACTAAATATTGATGTTTTTCAGATCCAGGTCTCCATAGCAACTGGAGCCACCAGTGACTCAATTTGTGGAATCAATGGAAATGTGCAGAGCAGCACATGGGGTCTAGACATGTTAAATCTAGCCAGGGCTATGTTAAAGCAGTCATCAGCTATCCAGTGCTCCATGGATCCAGGAAACTCAGAACAAAGCTGGGGGCTCTTTCCTCATGTGCCATGGTTGAGACACTGAAATTTTCATGTTGCATTAAAATGGCTTCTTGCAACCCCCAGCTATAATGCAGGAGTGTGTTTACCATGGTAGCCATCTGAAACCTTCCCAGAACAAGGGGGCTTCTTAGTGTGGTAGTTTCTATGACACTCACCTACCCGTACAAGAAGGGGCTGTTATGCTAGAGACACTTGCAACATGCAGTGGGAATGGAATTAATAATAGAGGCCCTGCAAACAACTGCTTGCAATAGGAAAAGGGGTCCTTGGAAAACTGGGCAGAGTGACAAAAATGATCTCCATATAGTGAACATGTTAACGGCACTGATGGGCATTGACCAGACAGTGGCTCATAGATTTGGAAGCTGATGTCTGACACCACGTGAAACAGGACTGATCCTCTCATATCACATTCTGTCCCTACCTGCTCTCTACTTTGAAGATGAACCCAGGGCAGCTAATGCCAGTGTCCTTTATGGAGAGTCATGCTCTTACTCCATGCTGCTATCCCTGAATGACAGACAGTTCCTCATTATGGTCCCATCACTTCAAAGTGATGCAAGGGCATCTCTCCGCTGATGTTCTGCCATCCAGCCAGCTTTTCTTGTTTCAAAACTTTGCCTTGCTTACTTCTCGTTTGTCATGTTTCTGTCATCAGCACCTCACAGAGGTCTCTGGAGCACACCTGCCTCCTCCTTTCAATGGTGTCAGCAGCGAATCTTCTTGACAGAGTGTTAACACTAAATACATAATTCTCTAGAAGACACACAAGGTGGCCATTGGATCTCTGTAAGGGAAGATGCATTTTTTTTAAATCTGGACAATGCTGCAGAGAGTGGTTTCTTTTGGAATTTACTCAAGTAGTTTGTTGTCTATCTCAGCTTTAAAAGATTACCACACTCATGTGAGAAAACGTTCACAGTCAACATAACTGCATAAGATTCCTACCAGTTCTGGCACAATATCCTTCTATTGGTGTGAATGGCTTTGATGTATCATAGAGTGACTGCCTTCCCTGGGGAGGTGATGCATCATGTCCATTCTTAAATGCACCTGATTTGACACTCAGATTTTTATGAGGCTCAAAGGAGGCCTGGTATCTTTGAAATAAATGCTGCTGTAGCTTGGGAATAATCCTGTCCACATTCTTGAGCAGACTTAGAACAGTCAGAGTCCAGCCCCCTCCTAGCTAATCCATCCTAGAATATGAATTGAGCTCATTTATTGTAGGGATTGGATGTTAGTCAGTGCTGCACAAATATTCATACAGGGGAGACCTGATCAATCAAGCTTACACTTACAGGGCCTTGCTATTTCAGACAAGCAGAGTAGGAATAGAATTGGTGAATATTCACTTGCACACATAGCAAGTTTTTGATTTGGCTGAGGTCATACCCTGCTTTAGGCTGCTTGCCACTAAATCTCAAGCTTTATTAATGTTTAGCATTTATAAAACTGTATGGGTTTGCTACCAGAGCAGTTATGATGTCTTTCTACGGTTCCAGAGGCATAAGAACAAGCATTCCTCTGGACTTGTGCTGATGACTGTCCCCAGTTAACCTAGCTGTACCTGGACATAGAATCATAGAAAACTGGGCTGGAAGGGACCTCAGGAGGTCATCTAGTCCAACCACCTGATCAAAGCAGGACTATCCCCAGCTAGATCATTCCATCCAGGGCTTTATCAAGCAGGGCCTTAAAAACCTCCATGGATGGCAATTCCACCACCTCTCTAGGTAACCTGTTTCACTGCTTCACCACCTTCCTAGGGAGAGAGTTTTTTTCTAATATCCAACTTAAACTTCCCTTGCTGCAACTTGAGATCATTGTTCCTTGTTCTGTCATCTGTCACCACTGAGAACAGTCTAGCTCCAACCTATTTGGAACCACCCTTCAGGTAGTTAAAGGCTGCTATCAAGTCCCCTTTGTCTTCTCTTCTCCAAACTAAATAAACACAATTCCCTCAGCCTCTCCTCAGAAGTTACGTGCCCCAGCTCTTGAAGCATTTTCATTGCTTTCTGCTGGACTATCTCCAACTTGTCCACATCCTTTCTATAGTGGGGGGCCCAAAACTGGACACAGTACTTCAGATCTGGCCTCACCAGTGCAGAATAGAGCGGAATAATCACTTCCCTTGATCTGCTGGCAATGCTCCTGATAATGCAGCCCAGGATGCCATTTGCCTTTTTGCAACGAGGGCACACTGCTGATGCATATCCAGCTTATTGTCCACTGTAACCCCCAGGTCCTTTTCTGCAGAGCTGCTGATTAGCCAGTCGGTCCTCACCCTGTACTGGCTAATGGGATTCTTCTGTCCTAAGTGTAGGACTTTGTACTTGTCTTTGTTGAACCTCATGAGATTTCTTTTGGCCCAATCCTTCAATTCGTTTAGGTCACTCTGGATCTTAGCCAGATTCTCCAGTGTATCTACCATACCCCCCAGCTTGATATAATCTGTGAACTTGCTAAGGGTGTGGTCCATCCCATTTTCCAGTTTGGGAATGAAGATATTGAACAATACTGGTCCAGGACTGACCACTGGAGTAATACACTTGATACTGGCTGCCAGCTAGACACTGAGCCACTGATTACTACCCACTGAGCCCACAATCCAACCAGTTTTCTATCCACCTTAGAGTCCATTCATCCAACCCGTACTTCCTCAGTTTGCTTGCAAGAATACTGTAGGAGACGGTATCAAAAGCCACGCTAAAGTCAAACTATATCACATCCATTGCTTTCCCTACATCCACAGAGCTAGTTATCTCATCATAGAAGGCAATCAGGTTGGTCAGGCATGACTTTCCTTTGGTGAATCCAAGCTGACTGTTTCTGATCATGGTCTTCTCCAAGTGCTTAGAAACGGATTTCATGAGGACCTGCTCCATGATTTTTCTAGGGACTGAGGTGAGGCTGACTGGTCTGTAGTTCCCTGGATCCTCCTCCTTCCCTTTCTTAAAGATAAGCACTATATGTGGCCTTTTCCAAATGTCCAGAACCTCCCTCAATCACCATGAGTTTTCAAAGATGATGGCCAGTGGCTCTGCAATCACATCAGCCAACTCCCTCAGCATTCTCAGATGCATTGTATCCAGCCCCATGGACTTGTACACATCCAGCTTTTCTAAATAGTCCCTAACCTGTTCTGTCACCACTGAGGGCTGCTCATCTCTCCAAACTGTGCTTCCTAGTGCAGTAGTCTGGAAGCTGACCTTGCCTGTGAAGACCGAGATAAAAAAGGCATTGAGCACTTCAGCCTTTTCCTCATCCTCTGTCACTAGGTTGCCTCCCCCATTCAGTAAGGAACCCACACTTTCCCTGACCTTCCTCTTTTTACTAACATATTTGTAGAAACCCTTCTTGTTACCCTTCACATCTCTTGCTAGGCACAACTCCAGTTGTACTTTGGCCTTCCTGACTGCATCCCTGTATGACTTCATCCCTGCCATGCATTGATCTGGAGGATGCGTCCACTCCCGCTACGGCCCTTCCCCATGTCCAGAAAGAATGAGGAGGACATGACCTGTGCCCGTCCCCTTCACCTGTGCACCCAGAGCATTATAGTCACTCTTGATCTGCTCAGGGTCACCCCTGGCAGTATCATTGGTGCCCAAATGGATGAGCAGCATGAGGTAGTAGCCAGAACATTGGATGAGTCTTGGTAACCCTTCTGTGACATCTCAGATTCGGGCTCCAGGCAAATAACAGATCTCCTGGGACAACAGGTCAGCCTGGCAGATGGATCCCTCCATGACCCGCAGAAGGAAGTTTTCAACCACCACCATCCCTTCCTTCCTCTTTGTGGCTGTGGTCTCAATCCTCCCCTCCTTGGGGATTCCTGGCCTGGCCTCTTCCACCTATGGAATGTGCTCCTCTTGCTAATGCTCCATATCTGTTCTCCAGGCAAACCACTGCACATGGGGATAATAACTTCTTGCTGCCAGAAGATACAAGCTTCCAGCTTCCACCTTCCTGGGAGTCCATGCCCTCTTCCTTTTCTAGCATCACCTCTGGCAGTCTCTCCTTTGCATCCTAGAGGTTTCCTCCAGCATGGAATCGATAAAGTCATCACGGTGGAGGATGCTTCAGAGCCTTGTTACCTCCTCCTGTAGCTCTCTTGCCTTCTCCCTGACTTGCAACTTGGGGATACCTGTGACTTGGACCTTTTTTTAAATTACCCTTAAGCCTAACATCTGTCAATTTTGGCTTGTGCTAAATTCTATACAAACAAATTCAAAGTCCCTTTTTCCAAAGAGATTTTCTATTTCATTGGTAAGAACTCTCTCCAAAGCACGCTTTATTTTCTCTATCAATCACAGAATCATAGAAAATTAGGACTGGAAAGGGCCACAGGAGGTCATGCAGTCCAACACCCAGCTCAAAGCAAGACCATCCATATCCAAATCATTCCATATAAGTGCTTATCTAACATATTCCTAAAACTTCACAGTCAACCCTATTATACAACTACAAAACATATTGCCCAGACACCAAAAGCACCCTAACCTGCCACAGGTAAAACAGGGAGATGAGGGCTGTTAATGTTCTGCAACTGCAAGCATTGTTAACATACAACCAAGAGAGTTCCAAGAAAGAAGGCCATGACCTCCCACACGCCCCTGCTACAGAGGAAGGCAAACCCCCTCCCCAGCCTTGGCAGCAACCAACACCCAGAGCTTCCAAGGAAGGCAAAAAACCTCTCCTCTGACATTTGTAGCAACAGGAGGGGAAAGACTTCTATCCTGGCCCCATTGTCACAACCACTAAAGCCCAGAAGCATGGGACAAACCAGACATCCTTCACTCTGCTCCGCAGCCTGGGGCCAGCAAGCATAACTCCACCCATCAGACCCTCTAAGTGGAAGCCAGAACTCTGCTTTCAGTATCCCCTCCATACATTTATCCTTGCTGTATGCCTATTCCCCACCCCCACCAGCTGAGATTAAACAATACTTGGTTTTGCCAAGGCTGTTTTATTTCACTGTATTTCCAGCTCCCAAACTGAAATCTTGTCTGGCAGTCAAATCCAGCTGGGCCTGAAGAAGGCCGTCTGTACATACCCATTGGAGCACAGGTCAAAGCTTCAGTGCCTGTTCCTTCTTCAAATGACTGATTCAACTCCATTAACTCCTTGTGCTGTCTCCAGTCTTTCACTGGAATACATCATGTGCTAAGTCAATACTAAATGGGAACTGAAGGAGCTTCAATTCTCTGATTTGTGCAAAAAGTGTTCAGAGGTGACGATTGCTAATTTAATGATCAAATACTACAATGAGCCTAAATTGTTTTAAAAACTAGTTTAAAATGCAAACAGTATGAGTAATCCCCAATGCAGTGAAACTTAGCTCTTCTCATTCCTGCTCAATGACAAACTTCAGAATCCAGGATTTTTTGTATTTATTTAATTTATATTCCCCCCCGCGGTACCACTACCCCCAGTAAAATGCGGATGGGTACACGCCACACCCCTCCCCACTCTGGCACCTCAGAGGCCTCCACCCAGACGGAGCCCATGGTCCCGGGCTCCACACAGATGGAACCCCTGGCTCTCAGCTGCAGGGGCTGCCTGACACTTTTTCAGGCTCTGGGGACTGGGAGCATGGCCACCTCCCCTTGTGAGGTCTGCTCCCTTCTGGGGTCTCTGGTGCGCCAGCTGAAGGAGCTCCAGGCTGCTGTCCAGAGACTGCGTGCCATCAGGGATGGTGAGTAGGAGATTGACTCCTACTACCAGGCCCCTCACCCCCTGGAGGCTGAGGGTAGACCAAGGTCGCCTTCCAGGACAAGGGAGGACTTGGGGACCTCCCATGCTGTCCAACCAGGGGGATGGACCAAGGTGGTCAAGGGCCCCAAGGCACACTGTACCAAGGTCCCCCGCCCCACTCCTTCCCGTTGGAGCTTTGCAACAGGTACAAACCTCTTGCAGCCCCAGCAGAGCTTGCTAAGTTGCCAGCTCTGGTAGGCAACACAGGCTCAACTGCAGCTACTGCCCCCACTTCCCCTAAGACAGAACGCAAAGTGTTTGTCATGAGAGACTCCATCCTGAGGGGACAGTCTGCCACCCCGACTCCTTATCCCAGGAAATCTGCTGCTTCCTGGCAGCCCATATCTGGAACATTGCAGAGAAGATCCCTGAGCTCCTCCAGCCCACTGACCACTACTCTATGCTCCTCATCCATGTGGGCACAAATGACACAGCTCAGAGTACTCCCAGCTGAGTCATGAAGCGCTACAAAGATTACAGTGGGGCTTAAGTGGTTGGGAGCGCAGGTGGTGTTTTCTTCGATCCTCTCAGTCTCAGGCTACGGGCTGAGGAGGGAGAGAAGGATTGAGGTAGTGAACCAAAGACTGCGGTGCTGGTGTCATCAGGAAGGATTCGGCTTCCATGATCACAGTCCGCTCTTTGGTGAGAGAGGCAGTGAGCTTCTGGGAAGGGACAGCCTCCACCTCTCTCCACTGGGGAGGAGGCTTTTCTCAGCCAGACTGGCTGACCTGCTCCACCGGGCTTTAAATTGAGCCTGCTGGGGGATGGGGGGACTACCGCCACTGCTGGCCTGCTGAGCAACCCTTGCAAAGCCAGCAGGCCAAGGCACTTAAGGGAGCCCGCCCCAGCCCTGGAGTGAGCTGTAGGCAAGGCAGGGGCCCCCAAAGGGACACTTGCCTGCCTGTACACAAATGCCAGGAGCTTGGGGAATAAACAGAAGGAACTTGTCCTCCTGTTTAACACAAATAATTACGATGTCATAGGGATAACGGAGACCTGTTGGGACTCCACCCATGACTAGACCACAGGTATAGATAGCTATACCCTGTACAGGAGAGATCCAGTGGACAAAAGGGGCGAGGGTGTAGCTCTCTATGTCAAGGAGAGCTATGTGTTCCTGCAAGCCAACATTGGCGCCCAGGGTGGACGAGTGGGGACCCTCTGGGTTAAAATCCGTGAGGAACACAGCACAGGGGACACAATGGTGGGAGTCTATTACAGACCTCCTACCCAGGATCAAGAGCTTCACCAGAAGTTTACCAGAGAATTGGCTGAGGCTGCACGCTCCCAATGCACGGTTATCATGGGAGACTTCAACTACTCTAACATCTCGTGTTAAGAGTGCTCAGCCAAATCCAAGTGGTTGCAAAGCTTTCTCTCATGCATGGACAAGCTCTGTGTGATGCAAGAAGTCTACGGGCCGATGAGAGGTAAAGTGCTGCTCGACCTGGTATTGGCAACAGGGGTCGGCCTAATCAGCGACCTAATGATCGAAGGGAAGCTGGATGACAGCAACCATGAGTTGATCACCTTCACCATCCACTGTAAAGCTGGCAAGTCAGTCAGCAATACAGAAGTCCTCAACTTTCGGAAAGCTGACTTTGACAAGCTCAGGAGGCTTGTTGGCAAGGCCCTAAGGGACCATGACCCAAAGGGGAGGGGAGTTCAGGACGAGTGGTTGCTCCTCAAGGGAGCAATCCTGGATGCACAAGCAAAGTCTATTCTGTCTCAAAGGAAAGGCGGCAAAAGGGCACAGCAGCCGCCTTGGCTCTGCAGGCAAGTAACGGACCTCCTGCATCTAAAAAGAAAGACCTACAAAGGATGGAGGACTGGATACACCTCCAAGGAGGAATACTTGGCACTGGTCCGGACCTGCAGGGAATGAACCAGGGAAGCCAAGGCTGCAACAGAACTCCAACTAGTTACAGGTATCAAGGACAATAAAAAGTCCTTTTTTAGATATGTGGGGAGCTGGAGGAAAAGCGAGGGCAACATTGGACCCCTGCTAAACCAGATGGGACAGCTGACAACTAATGCCCAGGAAAAAGCCAACTTACTAAATGGGTACTTTGCATTGTTTTTTCTCCAGTCCCAGGGGATGCCCTTCCCCTTTACGGGACAGGAACGCCTCAGTGAGGGTGATTTCTTCCCCTTCATCAATGCTGACTTTGTGAAGGAACACCTTGAGAGGCTGGACAGCTTCAAGTCAGCTGGCCCTGACAGTTTACATACCAGGGTACTCAAGGAGCTGGCTAGCATCATAGCTCAGCCCCTGGCATGGATCTTCGAGAACTCCTGGTGCTCTGGTGAAGTGCTCAAAGACTGGAAGAAGGTTAATGTGGTGCCTATCTTCAAGAAAGGGAGGAAAGTAGGTCCAGCAAACTACAGGCCCATCAGCCTGACCTCTATCCTGGGGAAAGTCTTAGAAAAGATTATCAAAGAGGCCATTCTTAACAGACTAGCTGACGACAATATCCTGAGGGATACCCAGCACGGGTTTGTTGCGGGTAGGTCTTGCTTGACCAATCTTATTTCCTTTTATGACCAGGTGACCTATCACCTGGACAAGGGAGAAGAGATGTCGTATATCTTAACTTTAAAAAAGCCTTTGATCTGGTATTCCATGATCACCTCTTGGTAAAACTGGCCAACTGCGGCCTCGGCTTCACCACAATCTGCTGGCTGGGGAATTGGCTCTGTGGTCGGACCCAGAGGGTGGTGGTTGACGGAAGTCAATCGTTGTGGTGCCCTGTGACCAGTGGGGTCTCCCAAGGCTCTGTCCTTGGGCCAGCACTATTCAACATCTTCATTAATGATGGTGTCAGAAACGGACTGACCAACTTTGCTGATGATACCAAACTTTGGGGTAAAGCATCCACACCTGAGAACAGGAGGGTGATCCAGGCTGACCTTGACAGGCTCAGGAAAGGGGCGGACGAGAACCTGATGGTGTTTAACACTGAAAAATGCAAGGTTCTCCCCCTCAGGAAGAATAACCCGCAGTATACTTATAGGCTCGGCAGTGCTAAGCTGGCTAGCACTACGGACAAAAAGGAGTTGGGGGTCATGACTGAACACAAGATGAACATGAACCTTGAATGTGATGCTGCGGCTAGTGAAGCGAGCAAAATGCTAGCTTGCATCCATAGATGCTTCACGAGCAAATCCCAGGACATCATTCTCCCATTGTACTCAGCCTTGGTGAGGTCACAGCTGGAGTACTGCATCCAGTTTTGGGCTCCACAATTTAAAAAGGATGTGGAGAAGCTCGTGAGAGTGCAGAGTAGAGCCACGCGCATGATCACAGGTCAGGAAAACAGACCGTATGATGAGAGGCTGAGAGCTATGGGACTCTTCAGCCTGGAAAAGCACAGGCTCATGGGTGATCTGGTGGCCACCTATAAGTTTATCAGGGGTGCTCATCAGGATCTGGGGGAATGTCTGTTCACCAGAGCATCCCAAGGGATGAGGAGGTCAAACAGCCACAAACTCCTCCATGACTGTTTCAGGCTGGACATAAGGAAGAACTTCTTTACTCTCCAAGCCCCCAAGGCCTGGAATAGACTGCCGTCAGAAGTGGTTCAAGCACCTACTTTGAATGCCTTCAAGAGAAATTTGGATGTTTATCTTGCTGGGATCCTATGACCCCTACTGACTCTCTGCCCTTGGGGCAGGAGGCTGGACTCAATGATCTTTGGAGATCCCTTCCAGCCCTAGTGTCTATGAAATCTATGAAATTTCTGCTTTGTTGGGTTGTTATAGCCTCAGCATTCCATTATACCTAACAGTCTGCTTCAAAGTTCACGTTCACTTCATTCACTGTAGAGCAGCTTACACCAAGTGCTCTTGAAAAATGATTGTTCTGACCTTATTAGACAATTATTGTATTGAAACATTTACTTAGAGAAACTTGCTTCAGATATCTTTCTTTTGTGAAAATTCTTGTACCAGTATTCATAGACAACCAGTGTACAGGGGTCCCTTCTGCATATCAGGTTATATTCCTCCTCTTCTCATTCAATGGGAGGAACTCAATACAATAAATAATTTTTCAGAAAATTATTTATTGTCACTGTCCATCCTGTGGTTGGAGTCTCTGATTAATTCTGCTGTTGAAGGGTCTGGCCTATCTTCTTCTAGGCCAAGTAGCATCCGTATGGCACATCAGGAATGGTTCAGACCTTGGTCATTGTTTCCCAGGCATCTACAATTCAAGGATGAGGAATAAAGTTACATAAAGATGTTAAATAAATAAATCTTTATTTAACATCTATTCATGTAGGGGGCTGGTGTGGTTATTTCCATTATCCATATATTTGAACAGTTGTCATTTGAAACATTATGTGTCTGTCATTTTTATAGCCATGCCACCATATTCTAATGTAGCTTATATTTCATTCTGTGTCTATCCTCGGTATTCCCCTGTGTTCTGCTTGATGACTCACAGGTGTGTTATACAGGAACAACAATGCACATTTTTCACTCATACAGAGGTACAAGAGTTCTTTTCCCCTTCATACCTCAAAGCAATTTGCATACATTTATTCACTAAGGCTCACTAGCTTCTCTGAGGTTACAGATGTAGAGTTTAGAATACAGAAAGGCTGGTGTTTTGCCTAATGTTTCAAGAGTCCTGAAGAGAACCTAGGAATCATGACTTCCAGGAGCATACATTAGAGTGTAATATGACAGAATCATAGGGCTGGAAAGGACCCTGAAGGATCATCAAGTCCAGCCCCCTGAAGGAGCAGAAAAGACATCTAGGGTCTGGTGACCATCCAGTCTTCTCTTGAAGACCCCTAGGGTAGCTGATTGAACCACCTCTGGGGGGAGCTTGTTCCATTGTCTGGACACCCTAGTTGTGAAGAAGTTTTTCCTAATGTTCAGCCTGAAACTATCTTCCAGGAGTTTTTGGCCGTTGTTTCTAGTTTTCCCCCAGGGTGCCCTGGTGAACATTTTTTCACTGAGCCCCCGATGTACGCCTCTGATATAGCGAAAAGCTTCAATCAGGTCCCCTCTCAGCCTTCTTTTCTTTAGGCTGAAGAGTCAAAGATCCCTCAGCCTCTCCTTGTATGACTTGCCATGCAAGTCCCTGATTATATGGGTGGCCCTCCTCTGAACCCTCTCAAGCTTTAGCACGTACTTGTTGAAGTGCAGCACCCAGAACTGGATGGAATACTCCAGCTGCAGCCACACCAATGTTGAGTAAAGCAGGAGAATCACTTCTTTGGTTTTACTGGAGATGCATTGATTGATGCATGCCAGAGTTTTATTGGCCCTAGTGGATACTGCGTCATATTGCTGGCTCATATTCATGCTGGGGTCTATTGTCACCCCCAGATCCCTTTCATTTGTAGGGATGTCAGGTTAGTGATGCCCAGGGGTCAGGTTAGTGATACCCAGCCTTTAGGTGTGCTGTGGGTTCTTCCTTCCCAGATGCAGCACTTTGCATTTCTCTACATTGAACCTCATCTGGTTCCATTCTGTCCAACATACCGGCTTGTGTAGGTCTGCTTATATCTGCAGCCTATCTGCGGGTGTGTCCGCGTAACCCCATATCTTGGTGTTGTCTGTGAACTTGGCCAATGGGCTTTTCACCCCCCCATCCAAGTCGTTGATGAAGATGTTGAACAGCACTGGGCCAAGTACCAACCCCTGGGGTACGCCGCTGCCAACATCTCGCCAGAATGACACTGATCCATTCATTTGCACTCTCTGTGTCCTACCCCGCAACCAGTTTTGGACCCACTTGACAGTCCCGCAGTTGAGCCCAATATCTTCCAGTTTTCTGATCAGTACGTCGTGGGATACCAGGTCAAAGGCTTTCTGGAAGTCAAGGTATATGATGTCAACTGCTTTTCTCTCATCTAGGTGACGAGTCACCTGATCATAGAAAGAAATTAGGTTGGTCAGACAAGACCTGCCCATGATGAAGTCATGCTGGCTGCCATTCAGTATCATGCCTTCTGCAAGTTTGTCACATATAGCCTCTTTGATGAATGTTTCTAGGATTTTCCCCGGAATAGAAGTTAAGCTAATTGGCCTGTAGTTTCCTGGGTTCTTACACTTCCCATTCTTGAAGATGGGCACAACATTGGCTCTCTTCCAGTCCTCTGGGATTTCTCCAGAGGCCCATGATTTTTGAAAGACCTTTGCCAGGGGCTCTGCAAGTACTTCAGCCAACTCTTGCAGCACCCTTGGGTGGAGTTCATCTGGTCCTGCTGATTTATATGCGTCTAATTTCTTTAATTGATCGTACACCAGTTCTATGGGAATGGTGTCAATCCCACCCTGCTCATTGTATGCCCTACCTGGTGTGTTGTTCCCTTTGGTCTTGTGAAAGATCAGGGCAAAGTAGTCATTTAGGAGTTCCATTTTTTCCTGAGTGGTAGTGACCAAGTATCCTGAGGCATTGAGCAGCGGCCCCATACTCCCATTAGTTTTCCTTTTATTCCCTATGTAGCTAAAGAAGGACTTCTTGTTGTTCTTGATTCTTGTAGTTAGTTTTAGTTCAGTTTCTGCCTTAGCTTGCCTAATCTGAGTTGTACAGGTGTGGGCCATTGTCAAGTAGTCTTGCTTAGTGGCTGTCCTAAGCTTCCATTGTTTGTACGCCTCTTTCTTTTTCTGTAGGAGGGCTGCAACTTCCCTGCTTAGCCAAGATGGTTTTTTACCCTTCTGCTACATTTTCTCCATAAGGGAATGAATTTTCTCTGAGCCTTAAGGATTGTGTCCTTAAGGAACAACCATTTTTCTCATGCTCCCTTTACCTGTGGTCCTTGGTCCCTCAGAGCATTCTCCACCAGTGACCTGAGCTTATTAAAATTTGTATTTTTGAAGTCTAAGATTTTGAGCTTGGTATCTGTTTTGTCAGCCTTATGATGGACCATGAACCTAATGACTTCATAGTCGCTATCGCCTAGGCTTCCCTCTATGTTTAAGCTGGTCACCAAGTCATCCCCTTTAGCCAGGACCAGGTCAAGAAGTGCATTGCCTCTAGTTGGCCTGTGCACCTCCTGAATCAAAAAAAAGCTCTTTGACGCTGGTCAGGAAGGATCATGATTGATCCGAGCTGGCTGAGCATTCTTTCCAGGAAATGGTCCTGTCTCTTGCCCAGGTGTCACAGAGCACTGAGGTGCTCTGCTCCCAAAGAGGGGAAAACTGCTGGGGAGGAAGCCCTAGCAGGAAATAAGCCCAGCTGTGGGTTGCCAGGGCAACTGACCAGAAGGGGCAGGGCCTGGCCCTTATAAACCCTAGGGGCTGGGGCCAGAGGCAGTTCCCTGCCAGCAGCCAGAGAGGCAGGAGCTCCTGGAGTTAAGAGGTGAGAACTGCAGGGACTCCTCAAGCAGAGTAAGGGAAGCAGCTCTGGCGGCTTAAGCAACGATGTTAAGTTATAGCCAGGCGGCTTATGTTAAGTTATAGCCTAGGGGCTTGTTTTGCGTTGTTGTTGTCATGTTGTTACACCGGTGGTTTGGGTGAGGCTATTAGGGGTTGGAGAAGGCCTCAAGGGGAACCCACAGCGGAGTGTGAGGACCCCAGTGCCAGTGTGGGCACAGCATAAGGGGTACATAGACCCCAGCCCCAGAGAGGGGGCGTTATTGAGAAGCCCCAGTGCGGGCGTGGTGAGCCCCAGAGAGGGGGCACTACTGAGAGGCCCCAGGGCGGGTGTGGCGAGCCCCAGAGAAGGGTTGTTACAGAGAAGCTCCCGTGCGGGCGTGGTGAGCCCCGGAAAGGGGGCAGCACTGCTGGGGAGCCCCAGAGGGGGGGCAGTTGACAGGGAAGGCCCTGAGAGAGGGCGGAGTGCCCTGAGTGGGGCAAAAGCCCTAGAGGAGGGGGGGCAGTTACAGAGAAGCCCCAGTGTGGGTGTGGTGATCCCCGAAAAGGAGGCAGCACTGCTGGGGAGCCCCAGAGAGGGGGCAGTTGACAGAGAAGGCCCTGAGAGAAGGCAGAACGCCTGGTGAGGGAGCGAAAGCCCCAGAGGAGGGGGGGCAGTTACAGTGAAGCCCCAATGCGGGCGTGGTGAGCCCTGGAGAAGGGGCAGCACTCCTGGGGAAGGCCCCGAGAGAGCAAACGAGGGGGCCAGTGCGTAGATTGAGACATAACATCTATTCCATCAGCGAGGTGTGGACTGCGGTGTAGGGGGAGGAAACGGAGCCGCAGATAGCGCCCCCTAGTGGCGGGGCAGAATAAGGGCAGCCTCCCACTAATTAAATACTAATTGATTAATTAACAACAAGGCATGGCAGACGAGTAAGCGGGCGGTTGCCCCAGAGACAGGTGGGTGGGCCACATTAAGGGCGGCCCAGAAGTGACCACCTGTCACACCAGGTAAGAGACCGGGGCCTGGACAGTCCGGGGATTAGGGGAGAGGCATATACACCCTCAGGAGGCCTTTAAAATGCCTCTACACTAATGCTCGCAGTATGGGGAACAAGCAGGAGGAACTTGCCTTCCTGCTACCTAGCACAAAGCCAGACATAGTGGGGCTCACAGAAACTTGGTGGGATCCAATGCATGACTGGGTGGTAAACATCAAGGGCTATAGGCTGTATAGGCGGGATAGAACAGGGAGGAAAGGTGGGGGTGTGGCGCTCAGTGTCAAAGAGCAATACACATCCTCTGCAAACAGCACTGGGTCTGAGGTAGGGCAGACAGAGGTGCTCTGGGTCAGAATACAAAGGGGTCGGGGGGAAAGGGACCTAACAGTGGGGGTCTACTACAGGTCACTTAACCAGGGAGAAGAGCTGGACTGGGAATTCTCAGGTCAGCTCGTGGAGGCAGTAAAATCAAAGGACGTGGTCATAATGGGTGACTACCTGGACATCTGCTGGGAGGAGCAGTCAGCCAGGTCTGACCGCTCACGTAGGTTCCTAGCCGAGTTACAGGACCTCCACCTAACCCAGGAGGTGCACAGTCCCACCAGGGTAAATTCCTTGTAGGACCTGGTCCTGGCCACAGGCGACGACCTGGTGAGGGGACTGCGCATGCTCGACCACCTGGATTTGTTTTGTGCAAACAGCCAGAGACTCCAAAGACTTCTAATTAATCTCCTTTGCCACCAGGTGACGCTGTGTTCCAGCCTTTAGCCAGTAAGTGCCCCTGTGTGTGTTTTTTTTTACCCTTGTTCACTCCTCACCCCTCCCTCCTCCTTCACAGCACATAGTGGAGTGGCCACAGGTTCAGGTCGGGTCTGCAAATTATTTTTTTATTTTAACAAAAAGAAATGGGGGAGGAAGCCAATTTTCTCTTTATTCACTACTCCTTCTTAATTCTTCTACCCCCCAGCCCCCTATAGTGTATGTCTTCCCGCCCCCGCCCATGTACCCTCCACTTGCTCCCCCCACGTCCCTGCTGTGTGCTGCCACTGCAATGGGCATAACTTCTAATGATAGCTCCAGCAGCATCACCATAATGGCAAGTTTTTTTATCCGTTTCTTTTTTACAAAAGAAGAAAATGCTCTGTACCCCCCTTTTTTGAATAAAGTGTTTTATTTTTGCTCTATACATGTATCATGTTGTCTTTGGGGTTGGTGGGTGGGGTGGTTTTCGGACACTGCGCCCTCCTCAGCACGGGGATGCTGTGCTTGGGGGTTTTTATGGAGTCATGACATTACTGGAAAGAGTTGCAGGGTGGACTGTTATCAGAGAAAGGTTGAATGCTTGTTAAGTGCTAGGGTGCAGTCAGCATTTCTTGTAAGTAAAAAGACTAAACAACCCCACCCACCCCCAGCGGCAAGCAGGCAATTGCAAAACTTATCCATGCGTGGACCTCCGAGGGCCTTTATAGATTTCATAGATTTCATAGACATTAGGGCTGGAAGGGACCTCGGAAGATCATCGAGTCCAGCCCCCTGCCCAAAAGGCAGGAAGTCAGCTGGGGTCATAGGATCCCAGCAAGATAAGCATCCAGTTTGCTCTTGAAGATGTTCAATGTAGGCGCTTGAACCACCTCCGGTGGCAGGCTGTTCCAGACCTTGGGGGCTCGGACAGCAAAGAAATTCTTTCTTATGTCCAGCCTCAAACGGTCTTGAAGTAGTTTATGACCATTTGACCTAGTCGTCATCCCTTGGGGCACTTTGGTGAACAAACGTTCCCCCAGATACTGGTGGTCACCCCTGATAAACTTATAGGTGGCCATCAGATCACCCCTGAGCCTGTGCTTTTCTAGGCTAAAGAGCCCCAGGGCTCTCAGCCTGTCATTGTAGGGTCTGCTTCCCTGACCTCTGATCATGCGCGTGGCTCTTCTCTGGACTCTCTCAAGCTTCTCCACATCCTTTTTGAATTGTGGAGCCCAAAACTGGACGCAGTACTCCAGCTGCGGCCTCACTAAGGCCGAGTACAAGGGGAGAATGATGTCCTGGGATTTGCTTGAGAAACATCTATGGATGCAAGCCAGCGTTTTGGTCGCTTTACTAGCTGCAGCATCGCACTGCAGGCTCATGTTCATCATGCGGTCAATGATGACCCCCAAGTCTTTTTCTTCCTGAGTGCTAGCCAACATAGCACTGCCGAGCCTATAAGGATGCTGCGGGTTTTTCTTCCCAAGGTGGAGAACCTTGCATTTATCGGCGTTGAACACCATCAGATTCTCGTCCGCCCACTTGCTGAGCCTGTCCAGGTCAGCCTGGATCACCCGCCTGTCTTCTGGTGTGGATGCTTTGCTCCAAAGTTTGGTGTCATCGGCGAACTTGGCCAGTCTGCTTCTGACTCCAGTGTCCACATCATTAATGAAGATGTTGAACAATATGGGTCCAAGGGCAGAGCCTTGGGGGACCCCACTGGTCACAGGACACCACGATGAGTGACTTCCATCAATTACTACCCTCTGGGTCCGACCCCGGAGCCAATTTTCCAGCCAGTGGATTGTGGAGGACCCAAGGCGACAATTGGCCAGTTTCTCCAAGAGGTGATCATGGGGAAACCAGATCAAAGGCTTTTTTTTTTTTTTAGCCTTTCTTTAAAGACTTTAACAAGTCTTTAATGCATTATAATGCATTTCATATGCATGGTTGCCAAGGGGGGGTGGAGCAGGGTGGGGCAGGTTGGGGTTAATGCCTGCTGCTGCTGCAGGTCCAAAACAGATTCTTTTTTTCCCCCGACCCCCTGGCAGTTTTTTCTTTGTGGGCTGTACTGTTAATGGGAGATGCAATGCAAAAATGATTTTTTTTTAATGCTTTCTTTGCAATTCAATGTTTTCTTTACTAAATCCTGCATGCAGCTCCTTTTTGAGCCAGGTTTGCAGACCGCCCCACAACTGGCTGCAAGCCGCTCCCTTCCTGGAAAAAGCTCATCAGATTTTGTTTAGGAGTGCTCTGTCCTCCCTTGCCATATCTCTCCCCTCATCCTTCTCAAAGGATAGGGAGAAGGGGAGAGGGAAACAAGGAGCAGCACTCCCAAGGCAGCCCAAGGTAATCTGGTTCAGCTACCTCTAGGCTGCTGCAGAATCAAGTGTATTTAAAGAAAGCATCATTGTGGGATAACTTCTTTTCATCCAAATTCAAGACATTTCTCTGCATTTCAAGTTGAAGCACTGGAAAAGTCCTGCCAGGGCTCTATACTAGGTATTGGCATGTCCTCATCAGATGCATCTCAGCTACCTCAGGGAATCACCGTAGCAGCGAGATGCTAATCAACCAAGGCCAGGGTTTCAAAAAGCACTCTGCTCCCTATAGAGACCAGAAGTGTTATGCAGCAGATGGCTATCCCCAGATATATTACTGAGGTGCTTGGAGGGGAGGCCAACCAATCTGAAATTTGGGCCCTGACCAGGTTTGTGCCCAACCTGGGAAGCTACTGCACTCCTGCCCCTGGCCAGCTGCAAACCGCTCCCCCCCTCCCAGGTCCATGCCCTGAAATCAAGCAGGAGCAATTACAAATCAGAATTTTTTGTTCCTCATCTTTCTTTTTTTCACAATAAATTGAATTGCAAGCAATTCGATTGAGAAATCACAATAAAGCCAGAAGAGTATACACATTTTTGTTTTACTCAACAATGCCATTGGTAGTCAACTGGTGACTACATTTTTTTACATTACAGCCATTGCCAGCAAACGCAATACAATAGGATAAAACACCAATTCACAATATGCTCCCAAAGTCCCTTGAATATAATCCCTTGATATTCTCCTCAGTATTACTACTATCTAGGAACTGTTGTTGTATAATAAGTGCAAGTATTCCCTTTCTCCAATCACATGCAGTATGTCACTTGGTGAGGGATAGATGGAGGGCTACATGGTGAGAGGGATGCAGGCAGGCAGGCAGTCCCACTTCCTGGTTACTGGCCGTGTCCCAGCAGTGTTTTATTTTTGGTCTATGACATGCATGGCCAACGGGTGGGTGGGTGGGTGGGGTGGATTTTGGAGAGCTGATGACCACATGACTTTTATGGAGTCATGGGATTACTGGAAAGAGTTGCAGGGTGGACTGTTATCAGATGGAGGGAGGTTGATTGCTTGGCCCATGCTAGTGTGCTGCCAGCATTTCTTGCAAGAACGAAAACTAAACAACCCCACCCACTCCCAGCAGCAAGCATGGACCTCCCAGGGCCTTGGACCTTTAGCAGCTCCATAAAGACTTTACCAATGCATTACAATGTTCCCTGCCACAAGATGGGTGGGTGGGTAGATGGGTGGATGGGGGAGAGGGAGGGAGGGAGGCAGGCAGCCTGAACCCCTTCCTGGTTACTGAACATGTCCCAGCAGGAAGACGGCTGGGTAAAGGGGAGGGGCCCTCAGGTGTGGGTCCTCAGGCATGGTCCCAAAGAGTCCCACTCAGGTAGAGATGCATGGCCCGACTCAGCTGGTTGGCTGATTCGGACCATGCTAATATCCTTTACATATTAACTTTCAAATTTTTGCTGGCCACAAAGCTTAGGGAAGAAGGGAGGGAGGGATGGGGGAGAGGGAGGGAGGCAGGCAAGCAGAGGTATTGGCATGCTGTTTTATAAAGGTTTTACAATATTTTATATTGCAAACGTTCTGGGGAGGAAAATCCCCCCTTATTGTTATATTACTTTCTGTTATCCTTATTTATTTAAAATCTTCCTTCCTTCTGCAAGTCAGAGAAGAAACTCAAGGAGACAGAAGCCTCAAGGAGACAGAGTGGTGGGTAGGTGGGCGAGTGGGACAAAGAGCCCACAGGAATGGGCCTACTACCGGGACCCTGTGAGGGAATTTGCCAGAGAGCTTGGCCAGCAACCAAGAAGAAAGCCTCTGCAATTCAGAGAAGAAACTCAAGCCTCAGCTGCATTTGTGGCCAGCAACAATTCAAAAGTTAAAAAGTACAACAGAGAGGTGTAAGGCAGAGGTGGGTGAGTGGGGCAAAGAAGCCGCAGGCATGGGCCTACTACCAGGACCCTGGGAGGGAATTTGCTGGAGGGGTTGGCCAACAACCAAGAAGAAAGCCTTCACATTTGTGGCCAGCAACAATTCTCAAATTACAATTCCATAATATGCTCATTAGCAAATATGGCCAGTAACCAGGAGGAAGGCAAGAAGAATATGAAATGGGCCTGAAGCCATGTTTTCTGTATTTACGCCAGTCAGAAGACAGCAGCTCTTACCATACTCGAGCTGATGCTTGGGCCAAAGCCAGTGAAGAAAGCGGGAGGGCTTGGCCAGCAACCAAGAAGAAAGTCTGCATTTGTGGACAGCAACAATTCTCTAATTACAATTCCATAATATGCTCATTGGCAAACATGGCCAGCAACCAGGAAGAGGGTTGAAATGGACCTGCAGAACTTGTGCAACTCTTACCATACTCGAGCTGATGCTCGGGCCAAAGCCTGTGAAGAAAGCCTCCGCGATTCAAGTAGTATACAGAAGCGGAGCCTCAGCACTACTTGTGGCCAGCAACCAGGAGGAGGGCAAGAATAATATGAAATGGACCTGCAGAACTTGTGCAACAATTCAAGTAGACAGAAAAGAAGTCCTAGCAGTACTAGTGGCCGTAAACAATTCAAATATTACCATGTGTAAAGGCAATTCATAATTCTTAATAATTCATCATTCTTAATAATGTATGTATTTATTTTAGTACGCATTCATTACGCATTTCTTTATGTGCTTATTTACAGCAACAGTCGCTTGATAGTAGGCTAGTGAGGAGACTATCGCTCAGTGAACATGAGTCCACTCAATGATACGCTTTATACTGCATAGTGTCCTATTGAAAATAGCTTCAGCTGCATTTGTGGCCTGGCTGGCAACCAAGGAGGAGGGCAAGAAGAAAGCCATGCCCTCCTGGCACTGCATAAGGCTCAGAATTCAGTACTTTTCCCCAAGCCAGAAGGCCCAGCCATGGGAATAGAGGGACCTAGGGAGGAGCTTGCTCATTATTATGGCCAGTAACCAGGAGGTGGGCATTCCCTCCCTCTCCCCGCCATGGCAAAAGATGCAGGGATGGCGCATAATCACCTGCCTTATGCTCGCTATTTGCTTTTGTGTCGTAAGGAATCAAACTAGAATTATAAGTCTCTATAACATAAATCTATATCATATATTGGCTATATGTATATGGTGGAGGCCCAGGATGTGTGTGATGTGTGCCCAGTATGTGTAGTATAGGCACATATACCACAAGAGGCAGCTGGGGAGGGCGGGGGCAGGGGGTGTGATAAGGCAGATCTACCAACTTTGAAATGCTGTGCTAAGGAACCAAACCGTTACAATTATTATTGACCATTAATAAATCATCATTAATATTAATATTAATATTATTACAAACTTTTATTAATATACTAGCCAATTGCCTGTCAAGAATGACAGGGGGATGGAAGAGGGGGCTGAGATGGAGTGCCACCACCTAACGCGCCAATGCTGCCACTGTTCTGCCTCTTGCAGGGAGCAGGGTGGGGAGAGGAGGCCAGCACTGATGGCCTCGGCTCCCCCACCCTCTGTCCAGTCCTTGGCGCTGCTTGCAGGGAGCACAGTGGGGGAGCCCTCTGTCTGGTTCTCGGTGCGGCTTCAGAACTATGGCAGCGCTTCCCCACATTTGGAATACTGCCCATCAAAAATGATGGGGGGGAGCAGGCAGGGATGGAGCTCCAGGGCCCCCTGTCTGGGCCTGCTCCCCCTTCCCTCCTGCTGCTTGGGGTCTAGGCCCACTTCCCCCCTCCACACTGCAGTGGCAGGGGGAAGGGAGGAGCAGACGCAGGCAAAATGCAGGGGAAGGCCAGGCCTGAGGGTGGGGAGAAGCCGGGCTGCTGCAGCAGGGGAATGGGGCTGCAGTGGGCCCGAGCCAACCTGGTGGCAGCTGGGGGGTGGGAGGAGCGGGCTCAGGGCCGACACTGGGGAGCGGGGATGTGGGAGGAGTGGGGCTGGGCCCAATGAGGGGAGGAGGCTCACTCTTCCCCTCCCCCCACAGCTGCCATGTTGAGCTCGGCCAGGCTGGGCTGGGCCTGCTCTCCCCTCCCTCACACTGCCGTGGCAGGCTGGCTTTTCCCCCAGCTTGGGCTCACACCCTCTCCTGCGTTGGGCCTGGGCCCAGTCCTCCCATGGCCCCACTGCCAATGCCACGGTGTGCCTGCTCCTCCCCCCTCTCCCCCCCACATTGGGCCCACTCAGGGACAGAATGAGTGGGATCGGGGCCAATGTGTGGAAGAGGGTGGATTGGGCCCAGGACCGAGCGGGGAGGAGGCCCATCCTTCCCTCCCCTAGCCACTGCCATAGCCACAAGAGACAGGGCCCACTGTTCCCCCCCCACCCCACCACAGCGGGCCAGCTTTTCCCCCACCAGGCCATTCTATCCAGCTTGCAGGGCCCCTGAAAAATTTAGAAAATATTTATCTGCTCCTGGCTGCCTGTCAAAGATGACAGGAGCCAGGGGCAGTAGGACTCAGGGGAGACATGAGCAGGATGTAGCAGCCCAGCCCCACCCTACCCCCAGTCATTTCCCTGCTCCCTGCCTCCACACTGCCCCAGCACCATGTGGCTCCTAGCTGCAACACTGGACCATGGGAGCATGGGACCTGCACTGGTACCCGTGTGTGTGTGTGTGTGTGTGTGTGTGTGTATAGGGTGACTCCCATGCACAACCCCACCATAAACATGCACCCACATCCCCCCTTGCACTGCTATATATGCAGGCCCCCATACCCACACCCCCTCACACACTCCAGCCACCCTCCCCCATACACATCCTCCTCACACACAATCCCCCACAAACCCTATACCCACCCACATCCCACATATCTACACACATACCCACATGCTCCCTCACCCCACACCCACACTCCCACACCTATCCACCCCCACAAACACACCCTCCCCCCACATACCCACACACCCACAGCCCCCACAAACCTATACCCCTCCCCCACAATATACAAAAGTAAGACTTCATTTTAATCTATTATATACAATAACCTCTATGTACACTACACAAACACATGTAAACCAGAACAAAAATATTTTTTGTAATCAAATTAATGAATGTTTTAGATGTTCGCTTTTTAGAATATCGTTTGGTATTTTTCTGGTTCTGAGACAGCAATTACAATTCAATTACAATCCTTCCTTGCTAGAAGGAGTACTTCTGGGGGCAAGGGGAGGGACTTCTGGTGGCAAAGGTCAGGGTTTAGGGGGTGGGACTTCCAGTCATAAGATGGTGACCAGGGGGTGAGGCATCTGTCAAGGGACAGGGCTACCCATGTGGCCCTTGACAGCTTGCCAAAATGCAGTATGTGGCCCTCCCCCCAAAATAATTGCCTTCCTCTGTACTAAAGCCTAAATCCTATCTCAGTACAAGCAGAACTGAGACTATCATAGCCATGTAACAGAAATTTTTGGCTTTTATACGGCGTGAATTCTTTGTAGCTTATTTTACACTGCAATTCTCTACTGAGTATGCTCAATAGGTTGTACTATGGCCACAAAAGTGCCTAGGTGAAACATACTTATCTAGGTAAAAGCACTACAGTGAAAACCATAGCTAGCCGGTGTTTGGAGGACAACAAAAGGGGGCAGGGGAACCTCCTCAAATAGCCAGTGTTTATGACACTTGGAAGACCCAGATTTTAGATCTCCACTCACCCAGAAAGGGTTTGAACCTACCTCTCTTGCTTCCCAGCAATGACAATGGCCCTTTTTATACCCAAAATTCCTTACCTGCAAGGTAAATTCAGTTTTACGTGATTGGTGTAGTGGAAGCCCGCAGTCAGCGGCTTTGTACGGTGCATTGTGGGAGTGATGCGCACCAATCTATAGTCTCCTGTGTGGATCTGTGCTCCTCACTCGTTGTCTGAGACGTATTACTGTCGTTGCCATTCCCTTTATGATAGTGCCCCATGCTTGTGTATACTGTCTGCTGTTGGTGAGTACCAACATTGTCTTGTAAAAGTGGTAGAAATGGGTCTGGGGGTCAGTACTGTTGAGGTCTTGGAACATATCCCTATTTGTTACATCATAAAGCAGATTTCCTTTATGTAAAGTTGAGTTTGGCACCGTTTTCCAGGAACACATGTACAGCATAAAGCGAGAAAATCTGTACTGCTTATTGCCTAGACCAGTGGGAACAAATCTTTTGGCAGGCATGTCACAAATAAACCCTACAACCTCCCTGAGTGCCACTCTGAACCCTTTCCCCTGCTTGATCAGCTGCTCCGCTTTCTGTTCCCTGCCCTATCTGTCACTGTTCTGCCTGTCCCCCTCCTTGGTCTGCCGCATGCCACACACAGAGGTTACCCATGCCACTTGTGGCATACATACCACAAGTTGGTCATCCTGTCCTAGACTATTCCTGGGCTAGGAAAAGAGGTCACTTTCATCCTTTTTTTCAGTATTAGTGTACACCTTTAAATCTGCTAGTCAAGGTCATGCACCAAGTTAAACTACCAGTACATCTTTACATCAAGCCTATACAATCTTTAAAAATGTTCTGGCCAAAAAAGTTTATAAACATTGTTTAAAATAAACTGGCTGTGCAATCTAAACGGGGCCTTAGGCTGCAATTCATCAAAACACTTAAATACATGCTTAATTTAAGGGTTTTCAGTAACTTCACTGGGACTATTCATTTCTTAAAATTAAGCAGGTACTTAAGTAAATGCTTTCCTGGATTATGGTTACAGATGAAAGAAGATTATTCATTTAAAATCTTGAGGCAGAGATCAGATGCTTGGGAAATCCAGTTCACTGCTTTCTGTAATGTGCATGTATATTGCTTTTAGGAATAAATGGATTGATCCATTGTCCGTAAGGCTTGCTAGCTGCTTGCCTTCTTCCAGAAATGCCTACAGGTAATATAACAGGTTTGAAGACTTACTGTGAAAATTAAAGAGCAGAAACTGAGCACATTGTACCAGCTGCTGTTTTGATATATCCCATGATATCATGCAACATGCATTCATAGAACGGAGGGGGAATGCAATAATTACTACTTAAATTATTTCAGTGAAAATTGGATCCTATTTATTTTTATTGTATTATTATTGAAATTGCATTTCTGGAGGGCTGTGGGGATTGTTTGCCTGCATTCCAACAGAAGTGTAACGTTTGTGCTGAATAAAGTAGACAGAATAAACAGATGTTTACCTAGCTTAATGATGATGGTTCAATTTATGCAATGAGATGTATTAAACATTTAGCTAAATGCACAATTTAAAATGAATGGCAGCTCTCAAAAAAAGAGACAAATTAATAATAAAAATGCTCCCTGCTTCTTTAGGAACATCAGATGGCAACTCCAAGCGCAAACAATAACAAAGGGTTACGTGGGTCAAATTGTCCCTTCCTTCATTAAAGACAATGGGAGAGGTTGTTTTGCCAGTACCTCTGCTTGAAAATGCCCACTGTGGGTGGGCACTGGCTCCTATGGCAGAAGCTGTAGTTTCCTCTCTTATGCTAGGTGGATCCCTGGGGACAGACAGGCAAACAGGACTTGTGCCTGTAACTGCTCTGGTCCCCAGTGGCCTTCCTTGGCTTCCTTGGTACTTGGCTCTATCAAAGATGAACTTTTCCTGGTCACAAGAAGCCTCCCACTCTTCAGTTTCCATCCGCTGGTGCAAGAGGAAGGGTTCAAACGCCCTGGACAAGAGGAAGGGTTCAATGGATTCAGAAGGATGAAAGGGGTGGGGAGGGAAGATGGAGGGGTGGAAGAGGGACATGTATTGCAGAAGTAATGTGATTCACAAATGGAGATCTTCCATTGCAGATCAGGGCTTCTGTCTCCCTCCCTCGCACAGTCTGACCCAGGGGTGGGCAATTATTTTGGGTGGAGGGCCACTTACTGAGTTTTGGCAAGCCATCAAGGGCTGTATGATAGGCAGCCAGGGACAGACAAATATTAATTTTCTAAATGTTTTAGGGGCCCTGTGGACCAGATAGAATGGCCTGGCGGGTCGCATTTTGCCCTCCCCTGGTCTAACCCCTAGCATTAGGGCTGTGCAAAGCTACAGGTGATGATTCCATTTGGAGGAGATTTGGTCTGAATTAGTGGCCAAATCTCTGAATCCAAATTGAATCAGGGGACCAATTAAAAGGTCTGAATCAATTCGAAGCTCTCTGAATCTTCAGAAAAGATTTGGAGAGCTTTGATGATTTGGGCAGTCCCCGGTGGCTGCAGCCAGACTTGGAGCAGGTAAGTAGGGGTGGGGGAGGGGGGTGGGATAGAGGAAGGGGGATGGGACCATGGGGAGACCCCTGCCAGACCCCATCCCTTGCCTGCTCCCCCAGCCCCTCCCTCACCCCCTACTTGGTTGTCAAACCAAGATAAATAAATAGTACCTGCAGAGACTGCTTTGTCTTAAATGTATTCAAGTCATCCCTTACTTGCATCTCAGATGTCTCAGGTTGCCCCCTTTACCATCATATGATGAAACAAGATGGAGAAAATGTATTTTTCTCCCAGTAGCTTACTCTGTATGCATAACTTCTGCTTACATATACATTTGAGGAGCATTCAAGACTGGGATATTTTAAAGTCATGCATTGCATTTCTTTAGCTTGTTTCATTTTTGGCCCTGAGAGAACTTTCAAAATAGTAAGGAGGGCTACTATTGATTCTCATCCCACTTGTGAGATAGGTATTATCTGTAACCCATTTTACAGATGGGGAAACTGAGGCACAGAGGGCATGCCTACACATTTATTAATATGCCTTAGATACTGCACATTTAGTTTAGTACTTGCTTAATAAAGTACTAACTAAATGCACAATACCTAGAGGTACTGTGTGTGCATTAGCACCAGCCCATGGTTATTTAGTGACACTTACTGCAAATTAGCCTAATTAGACTGCACAGTAGGTTATTAGTACAGTTTGTGCTGCGATGCACTACTGTGCAGTCTTATTAGGCTAAAGCACGTTAAGCATCTTGTGTAGACATGCCCAGAATGCTTAAATGAGGTGCCAGAGATAACAGAATCCAGGTTTGGATTCCTGTGCTCTGTCAACCAAACACAACTGCCTCCACTTAAAGCCATTGTTGTAGAACTGCCCACTTGCATGCAGGTTTTGGAAATCAGTATAATCTCCAGTTACATGACATGAAGTTTGCCAGATTAGGCTATCATGATTTTTTTGCTGCTGTTTCACCTGGTTTCTTAGATAAGAATGTTTATCCAAAGCTGGGTGGGAAGTCAACTCAGTTGGAGCCAGTTAGAGCAACATGCAAGATTGCCACAGGGCAGAGGAAAAGGTATTCTGAAAAAGTAATAACACCTAGTGCTTCACTTCTACACATCACAAAGCACTTTGCACAAGGGGAAACCAAGATACCAGTAAAGTTAGACCTACTAAGATCATGCAGCAAGTGACACTGCCACAAACACAGGCACCCTAACTTCCAGTTCAGTGCCCTGCCCATTGGGTCATACTGTCTTGGTGAGAGCTCAGATGTTGCCCATGCTGCTAATAGAAGAACTGACCTTGAGAGAGTAGAAACATCAGGTCATTTTCTATATGCAGAAGTTGCTTACTGTAATTGGCCCCCTACCCCATTACTGAAGAAGAAAGAGAGCAGGGAGCAACCAGCTGGCTCTAAGTCCCTGGAGGGACTAATAAGGGCAGAGAGCACTTTAAGAAAAATGACTGCTTGTCCCCGGTGCAGAAAGCACAATTAGGGTAGTGATTGAGGGTCTGGGGCAGAAATGGTGGGTCAGGTGACCCGGAGAGCAGGCTGTAGGCTTCATTAGGCCAGGACCATGGCTGAGGCTTGGAGGGGGATAGATGGATGGGTCTTGACTTGTCAGGTCAGAGCGGGTCCAGATTGTGGGAGGGCTGAAAGGAAGTCCCAGTAATACAAGGCATCAAGGCTGAAGTTACTTTGATTATATGTTTATTTGTTACTGTGGTAGTGACACAACCCCAGGCTGCGGGGAAGTATTTTAGTTCGGAAGCAGTTTTGACTTAGGCCTGTGTTTGCATTTAAATACTGGAGGACTGGGAGCAGCTTTGAGGGGAGGCTTGGAGGCTGCAGGCAGTACCAGGAGGGTGTACTACTACTGTTACTGGAGGATCAGGCTAAAAGTGAGGATCCAAGCATGTAACAAAATAGACTGTGGGTACGGGCCCAAAACCTGAGAGGACAGAGGGCAAGAGAGGACCTGAAGCCCTAAAGATTGAGGGCACAAGCCCAGAGCCCAGGAGGGCGAGACTAGGGTTGAGGGCCCAGGGTTAGGGACAGGCATTACAAATAAGCCAGTGTAAGTGATCAGAAACTGGTTTAAGCCTATAACAGAACATAAGTTCCATGCACATAAAGCAGTTTCAAAATGGCTGAAACTGGTTTAAGATAAACCTGGTTGAATGTAGTATCAGACTTAACTGATTTGGGTCAAACAGGTTTATGCAATGTCTGTCCCAGACCCCTCCCTGATTTAAGTTAAACCAGAGTCCCCCAGCATCCCAGATGCTTTGCAGCCCTAGGCTGTGCTCTCTGCTCCAGAGAGCAGGGCTGACCCCACCCCTCCACTCCTTAGCTGGAGTGAAGACTGCAGGCACAGCAGTGTCTGCCTTGTTTCCCTCTTCACCCCCACCCCCACCCCTTGATGCTTAAGCAGGGATTCCCCCTCCGTCCCATCTCCCACAACAGCCCCTAGGCATGTGGTATGCTAGCTAATGCTGACAGGTGTCTATGTGTGTGTGTTTCCAATTTCACTGGGACAGGCAGACAGAACAGTGTCTGCGTAGGGCTTTTTGGAGCTAATCAACAGGTCAGCTGGTAATGTCCCTCCATTCCTTCCTTGGAAAAAGCTGTTTAAAAAGAACTTGAACTAATAAGAGGCTTTTGTTTTGTTGATGGGCTGATAAACACTGTTATCAGACCCCTGCTGGCTCCCTCACCTGTCAGGTTTGCAGACAGTATGAAGAAGCAGGAAGAAGGAGATTGAAAAGCTCTATATCATCAACAGAAGCATGCACTGTACCCCCCCCCCTTTTGCTTCAGAGTGTTAGCCTGGGGGTGGGGTGTGACAACACTCCCGCCCCTTGAGCAGAGAGCAGGGAAAAGCCTGGGATGGTGCAAGCAGGGTGGGGCTTTATATGCCTCCCTCATCAGAGTGTCCTGCCTGGGCCTGGCCACGCCCCTCCTCAGCTCATCACTGTGGAAGAGAAGGGAGGGCTACTCTAGTGCCCCCCAGCTTCTAGGCTGAGCCACTGCAGGCATGTGCCTGAATTTATTCAGTTCAGAGGGAATGTCTGTGCAGTTGCAAACCGGTTCAACCTAGCCAGGTTAGACTAACCTGCAAAGATTGAATCAATTCAGGCTCAGGCTTTTTGAATGTCTGTCCCTAGCCCAAGAGCCCAGGGTTCTGGGGCTGAGGGGTCCAGTTAGAGCAAGAAAGCCACACCCAGAAGGCTAAAGCCCAGACAAAGATTTTAGGTCTGCAGGGTCCCTCTGAGGCCATGCCCTTGAGACAGAGACTGTGCTGTGTGGCAGGGCACTGAATCGAGCAGGCCCAGTAAGGCCTGAAGAGAAGCCAGGTCAAAAGGGAGCCCTGAGCCCACTGATCTCTCTCTAAGGGTAGCCTCCCTGGTTAACTTTAACATCAAGATGGGGCAGGCAAGACAGCAGGGTAGACCTCTGGGGGCACGTCTACATGTGCAAGCATGTGCGCTTGCAGCAGCTCAAATAGAAGCGGTGCAAATTTGAGCGGGGGCTTTTTGCCTCCACGCATGTGCTCGGACATGCACTTTGTTGTGCAGCAAATTGTGCCACTTGGGGCAAAATAATCCTGCCTAGCTTCTCCTGGATCTGTCCCCATCCGTACAAAAAGCTGCCCTGGCAAGCAGCTCAGGACTATGCGCTCTCTGGAGCTTCTGGGGCTCGGCCACTTGGTACCTGGGGACACTACCCCTTGCGCCAGCTGGACTGCTGCAGCAGCTGCAGCAGCATCCCAAATCTATTTTTAAAAATATCTCCAAATCCAGAGACCACTCTATATACACCCACACCTCTCTCTCTCTCTTGCTTGCTCATATATATTTTATATATATTTAATATATATATATATATATATATATATATATATATAAATGTCGCAGGGGTGCCAGGGTTACAGGAGAACCCCAGGCCAAAATAGAAGAAAGCCCCAACTTACCGTCTGCAAGGGCCAGAAGGAGTGGGGAAGCGTGCGCGGAGAAACTGCCCACACGGTTCATCAGCTGCGCTCATATCCAGCTGGGGCCAGATGACGTCAGCTGGAGACGCCACCCGGCAGAAACAAAAGGCTGCCCCGAAGGCGCAGGAGAAAGGCCGGTGAGCAGAGGTTCCATGGGGAAGCCCGTGGCCCGAAACGTGCAGCCGCGACATCAGGCGGCCCAGGACAATGGGGGCAGAGCCGGCGGAGGCATCGACAGAGAAGCCGGCAGCAGAGCCGACTGGGAAGCCAGCAGAGGAGCCAGCAGGGAAGCCGACTGGGAAGCCAGCCGAGGAGCTGGCAGGGAAGCCGGCCGAGGAGCCGACAAAGGGAGCAGCAGTGTGAGTGGGTGAGAAGAGGAGGAGACGAGTGCCTGGGAAGCTGGAGCAACTACAGGGAAGCCTGGAGAAGAGGTAACGAAGGTGGGGCCGACGGGAGCCCCAACTGGGATAGCCACGGGGAGAGCGACGGAAGACCCCAAGTGGGGACGGTTAATGGAGTAAGGGAGCCAGCAGACGGGCCCACAGTATCCCCAAGAAGAGTCAGCCGGGGCCCATAGGACCTTGGTCGACCGGGACGCCATCCCCGGAGAAGGGTTGAGCCTAGGGGAGAGATAGGAGCCCCGAGTGAGGCAAGCAACCGGGTCTGGGGCACTGAGGCACTGGGAAAATGTAGGGCCCATAGACTGAGGGCACTCTATATTCCTTTGTGGCCTCCTGGCCTGCCGGTTGCATCTCTCCGGCAGTCACGGTGGTGGGTATCACACATTGCATCACGGTGGGGTTGAAATAGGGAGCTAGGGACACGAGATAGTCGAATCTAAGACCAAGGGCCTCAGAGCCTTCACGCCTGAGCCGTGGCCCAGGGACACTGGGGCTCGGGCCTGGAGAGCCACGGGAGGCTGGGGAAGAAACCAAGAGGGACCAGGAACGCCGAAGGGCCAGAAGACCTGCGACCGAAGGTGGCGAGTGGCCGGGGTGTAGGGGATGTCGGAGCCACATGAGTGCCCACTGCGAGGCATGACAGCCCTGGAGGCTGCCTCAAAGGGGAACCCCTCCACTGAGGTTCCATTAAAAGTCATGGCAGGCGAGTTAAGGGGATCCCTGTAGCCTTTGGGGTCCACTCGCAGGCCCGGGACAGACAAGGTCGATAGTCCGGGCAAAGGCAGCAAGAGAACGCCTGATAGAGCAGAGGCGGGCACAAAATATATATATAATATAATGAGAGAGAATCAGTTAGGCAATGCTTTATTGGTATATTTACAATGTTAAAGCAATATGGAAGCCTATCAGTGTCTCTATCATCATGATAAAAAAAATTCTAAATATCTATATGTGTTGATGTGTAGTTTTTGGTTTTCTTTGCACATGATGGGTGTGTGATGGGGGGATGTGGTGTTTGCAGGAAGGGGGTGGGAAGGCAGGTGGGTGTGTGTGGAGGGATGTGGGTTGGTGTGTGGGTAGGTATGGGGCGATTGCTGAGGGGACTGTGGGTGTGGGGGACCTTGTGGGGGCAGCTGCTCAGGAGGGGTGGGTCCCCTGGCCCCCACAGGGTGCAGTCCCCCACACAGCACATGGAATGCCCCCCCTGGACCCCAGCTCCCCCCTGGAGGGCCACAGCCCCCACACCCAGGGTCCCAGCTCCCCCTGGAGGGCCACAGCCCACCTGCCCAGGGTTCTAGGCACCCTGAAGGGCCCCCCCCAGGGCCCATAACTTACCTTTAGCAGCAGCGGTGGGAGTGGGGCACTCTGAGCCATGGTGGCAAGACCTGACATGGCACATGGGGACCATGCACCAGGCCCAGCCGGGTCCTGCCAGCCCTGGAGACAGTCTGCCACCCAGCCAGGCCAGGCCCTTGCTAGCAGTACCCGGCGCGGCACATGGGGACTGCATGCTGGGCCCAGCCAGGTCCTGGGGCATCTCTGCTGCCGGGCCAGGCTGGGCCCTTGGTGGCAGGATCTGCTGTCCTTGGGGCCCCTCTGCCACCCAGCCAGGCCAGACCCTTGGTGGCAGGACCCAGCGCAGTGCACAGGGACCATGTGCCGGGCTCAGCTAGGTCCTGCTGGCCCTGGGGTCCCTCTGCCACCCAGCTGGGCTGGGCCCTTGGTGGCAGGACCTAGTGCAGCACACGATACAGCTGGGCCCTGCTGCCCTCGGGGCCCCTGTGCCACCTGGCCAGGCCAGGCCCAGGGTGGCAGGACCTGGCACAGTGAGCAGGGACTGCATGCCGGGCCTAGCTCCCCTTGGGGCCCCTGTACTGCCTGGCCGGCCAGGCCCAGGGCAGCAGGACCTGGCACGCGGGGACCACATGCTGTGCCCGCCGGGTCCTGCCAGCCCTGGGGCTGCTCCTGCTGTGCCTGCCATGCCAGGTCCTGCCATCCTGGGCCTGACCTGGCTGGGCGGCACAGGCCCCCCAAGGGCGGCAGGGCCTGGCTGGGCAGGGATTAGGGTGGGTCGGGGGCCTAGTGGGGGGAGGGGCTGGGCAGGGATCAGGGGGCTGGAGGGGGGAGGGGCTGGGCAGGGCAGGGATCGGGGGGGCTGGGGGAGTGGGTGGGGCCAGCAGGGGTCCCCGCCATGGTCCCCTCCTCCCTCCTCCAGCCCCACCTGACCCCTTACTGACCACCACTGGAACCCTGGTGCTGAACACACGGCCTAGCTGGCCGCGTGTTTCAGCACCACGGTGAGGGGCCAACCATGGAGACGCTCTGGCACCCAGAGAGTCTCCCTGGAGGACCCAGCCTCCAGTTGCCTCAGGGCACGGTCTGGAACCATGCCCTGCCCTGCTTTTTTTTTTTTGTTCTGGTTTTTTAGACCCCTGGATATCCAAACTTGCAGCGCGGGGAACATTTTTTTGTTCCCGCACGTGCCTCTTGCCCTGCCTCAAAGGGGTTTGAGATGGGGCAAGAGGCACATGCAGGCTCGTCTGGATGTGCCCTCGGAGGCCAGAGTGGGCAAGGGAGTGGAGATCCATGCGGCCACTGGGTGGGGGGTGACATGGCCACCCCCAGGGCCTGGTAGGTTATACTTACATTGCTGTAGTTAAACCCCTACAGCTAGACTGATTATGTATTCACCCTATAGCATTTGTTCAGTGTTAAACCACACTGCAGTTCAAACCTGCATCTACACATCACCATAATGGGTTAATTATAGTGCATTGTGGCATGGGTAGGTATAGTAGGTCCCTTAGACTGCTTCCTGGCTTAGTGTGTTCTGGGCAACTTTGGGATGGATTATGGGATATCCCTTGGTGGACAGAAGAATTGTCTGTGTAGAGATCAAATGCCAAAGCTCTACCTGCTGCCCTCCCTTCCCCAAACACCCCAGGGGTGCATCTAATTTCTAAAGAAGCCTTAGCATGGACAAGCTCTGAACAAGTGGAGACCTGATTTGAGCTTTGCAAATTAATACCAACCAGAGAGCTGACCCTAAGGAACAGACAACAGGCTATTGCAGGATGTCGTCTTGAATATTTGTATCACTGGCCTAATGACAACAGCAAATGAGGAACACGCTGTGCCATTGTCTTTTGTCCATTTGCCCTCCTTCATTTTAAACATTCCTGATGTTTGCAATGGAGAAACTTGTGCAAGAAACAAATTCACTGCTTCCTTACCATTGTACTCTAGTATAAGTGCCTATCTAAGAAACAGTAGGCAAGCTTGCTGAATTTGACATCAGCCTATATGATGATGTCAATGGAAGACGCTTTGCTATTTCAGATATCCTTTTCCCCTGTGTTCCTCACTGAATGATGAATAATTCATGCTTAAAAGCTGCCTGACACATGGTGATATCTCTTGAAACACAAAATGCAGATTTTGGACAACTTAACCTACACTATTGTACTTTTTTTTTTTTTTTTGTAGTGGATTTGTAGGTATGTGCAACATCATAATAAAACACTCAGTGTTTTTCCTGAGTATGTCTTTAAAGCTATTAATAAGAGACTGTGGACTGGGTTGAAAATAGCCCCTTTGATCTTTTTTTATGCTGTACTCTACTTCACAGAGTCACAGATGCTAGGGTCGGAAGGGACCTCAATAGATCATCAAGTCTGACCCCCTGCATAGGCAGGAAAGAGTGCTGGGTTCAGATGACCCCAGCTAGATGCTTATCTAACCTCCTCTTGAAGACCCCCAGGGTAGGGGAGAGCACCACCTCCCTTGGGAGCCCATTCCAGACCTTGGCCACTCGAACTGTGAAGATGTTCTTCCTAATGTCTAGTCTAAATCTGCTCTCTGCTAGCTTGTGGCCATTATTTCTTGTAACCCCTGAGGGCACCTTGGCGAATAAAAACTCACCAATTCCCTTCTGTGCCCCCGTGATGAACTTATAGGCAGCCACAAGGTCGCCTCTCAACCTTCTCTTGCGGAGGCTGAAGGGGTCCAGGTGCCCCAGTCTCTCCTCGTAGGGCTTGGCCCACAAGCCCTTAACCATACGAGTGGCCCTTCTCTGGACCCTCTCCAGGTTATCCACATCCCTCTTGAAGTGCAGTGCCCAAAACTGCATGCAGTATTCCAACTGCGGTCTGACCAGTGCCCGATAGAGGGGAAGTATCACCTCCTTGGTTCTGTTCGTCATGCATCTGCTGATACACGATAAAGTGCCATTAGCTTTTCTGATGGCTTCGTCACACTGCCGACTCATGTTCATCTTGGAGTCCCCTAGGACTCCAAGATCCCTTTCCGCTTCCGTGCCACCAAGCACGTCATTTCCTAGGCTGTAGGTATGCTGGACATTTTTCCTCCCTAGGTGCAGCACTTTGCATTTCTCCTTGTTGAATTGCATTCTGTTGTTTTGTGCCCATTTGTCCAACCTGTCCAGGTCTGCTTGCAGCTGTTCCCTGCCCTCCGGCGTGTCCACTTCTCCCCACAGTTTTGTGTCATCTGCAAACTCGGACAGAGTACACTTCACTCCCTCGTCCAAGTCGCTGATGAAGACATTGAAGAGTATCGGTCCAAGGACTGAGCCCTGTGGGACCCCACTGCCCACACCCTTCCAGGTCAATACCGACCCATCCACTACGACTCTCTGGGTGCAACCCTCTAGCCAATTCCCCACCCACCAGACTGTGTAGTCATCCAAGTCACAGCCTCTTAACTTGTTTACCAGTATGGTGTGGGATACCGTATCTAAGGCCTTCCTGAAGTCTAAGTATACGACATCAACCCCTACTCCTGCATCCAGGCGTTTTGTAACCTGGTCATAAAAAGAGACTAGATTGGTCAGGCATGATCTGCCTGCCACGAACCCGTGCTGGTTTCCCCTCAGCATAATTTGTCCTGCCCTGCTCTTGCAAATGTGAGCCTTGATAATTTTTTCAAAGACTTTGCCTAGGATGGAGGTGAAACTGACTGGCCTATAGTTGCCTGGGTCCTCCTTCCTCCCCTTCTTGAAAATGGGGACCACATTGGCCCTTTTCCAGTCCTCCGGGACCTGGCCCGTGCGCCACGACTGCTCAAATATTCCCGCCAGTGGCTGTGCAATGACATCAGCCAGTGCCTCCAGTACCCTCGGATGGAGCTCATCTGGGCCTGCTGACTTAAAGGCATCCAGTTCCTCCAAGTGACCCTGCACCATCTCAGGGTCTATGCTTGGTAGTCTGGCATCCTGCTGCTGCCTCTCTACAATCCCAGTGAGAGCCTTGTCCTGCTTCTCGCTTAAGAAACAAGAAGGTAAGAAACAATGGGCCCCATGGGACTTGGAGCGGGGGGGCAGCAAAGGCACCAGTCGCAGGGCTCAAGTGCCTATATACTAATGCTAGGAGCATGGGGAACAAGCAGGATGAACTAGCGCTCCTGCTTGCACTAAACACCTATGACTTAGTGGGGTTAACAGAGACCTGGTGGGATTCATCCCATGACTGGGCGGTACATATTGAGGGCTATAGATTGTATAGAAAGGACAGGTCGGGGAAGAAAGGGGGGGGGGGGGATTGCACTTTATGTCAGTGAGCAATACACATCAACCCTCATCAAGACAGAATCCGAGGTTGAGGAAGTAGAAGGATTGTGGGTTAGGCTACATGGGGGGCAAGGAGAAAGGGATTTGGTGGTAGGGGTCTGTTACAGACCCCCACACCAAGGGGAAGAAATAGATGCAGGGCTCCTGAGGCAACTCTCGGAGACCATAAAAGCTAAAGAGGCGGTAGTCATGGGGGACCTAAACTACCCGGACATCTGCTGGGAGACGCAGACAGCAAGGTCCCATCGCTCACGCAGGTTTCTAACTTGTGTACAGGACCTCCACCTGACACAGGAGGTGCATGGTCCCACTAGGGGGAATGCCATACTGGATCTGGTATTGGCAACGGGAGATGACATGATAGGGGACCTCCAGATCGGTAGCTATCTGGGAGACAGTGATCACCTTATAATAGAATTCAACATAAGACGGCGAGTGGGTAAGGTAACTAGTAGGGTGAAAGTGCTAGACTTTAGGAAAGCTGATCTCAATGCACTCAGGCGATTAGTCAAGGAAGCACTGCAGAGTAGGAGTTTTGATGGGATGGGTGCCCAAGAAGGGTGGCTGTGCCTAAAGGAAACGATCCTTTGGGCACAAAGCAAGACGATCCCCGAGCGAGGCAAAAGAGGGAAAGGGGTCAGGAGGCTTCCATGGCTGACCAGAGAAATCCAGGGCAGCCTAAGGGCCAAAAGGGGAGCACATAAAAAGTGGAAACAGGGTGAGATCACTAAAGATGAATATACCTCCTCTGCTCGTGCTTGTAGGGAGGCAGTTAGGCGGGCCAAAGCTACCATGGAGCTGAGGATGGCAACCCAAGTAAAGGACAACAAGAAATTGTTTTTTAGATATATTGGGAGTAAAAGGAAGGCCCAGGGAGGAATAGGACCGCTGCTAAATGGGCAGAAACAATTGGTGACAGATAGAGGGGACAAGGCTGAACTCCTCAACGAGTTCTTTGCCTCAGTGTTCCTAAGTGAGGGGCACGACAAGTCTCTCACTGGGGTTGTAGAGAGGCAGCAGCAAGGCGCCAGACTTCCATACGTAGATCCTGAGGTGGTGCAGAGTCACTTGGAAGAACTGGATGCCTTTAAGTCGGCAGGCCCGGATGGGCTCCATCCGAGGGTGCTGAAGGCACTGGCCGACATCATTGCAGAGCCACTGGCAGGAATATTCGAATGCTCGTGGCGCACGGGCCAAGTCCCGGAGGACTGGAAAAGGGCTAACGTGGTCCCCATTTTCAAAAAGGGGAGGAAGGAGGACCCGGGCAACTATAGGCCGGTCAGTCTCACCTCCATCCTTGGTAAAGTCTTTGAAAAAATTATCAAGGCTCACATTTGCAAGAGCAGGGCGGGGCAAATTATGCTGAGGGGAAACCAGCATGGGTTTGTGGCGGGCAGATCGTGCCTGACCAACCTAGTCTCTTTCTATGACCAGGTTACGAAACGCCTGGACACAGGAGGAGGGGTGGATGTCGTATACTTAGACTTCAGGAAGGCCTTCGATACGGTATCCCACCCCATACTGGTGAACAAGTTAAGAGGCTGTGATGTGGATGACTGCACAATCCGGTGGGTGGCGAATTGGCTAGAGGGTCGCACCCAAAGAGTCGTGGTAGATGGGTCGGTCTCGACCTGGAAGGGTGTGGGCAGTGTGGTCCCGCAGGGCTCAGTCCTTGGACCGATACTCTTTAATGTCTTCATCAGCGACTTGGACGTGGGAGTGAAATGTACTCTGTCCAAGTTTGCAGATGACACAAAGCTATGGGGAGAAGTGGACACGCCGGAGGGCAGGGAACAGTTGCAGGCAGACCTGGATAGGTTGGACAAGTGGGCAGAAAACAACAGGATGCAGTTCAACAAGGAGAAATGCAAAGTGCTGCACCTAGGGAGGAAAAATGTCCAGCACACCTACAGCCTAGGGAAGGACCTGCTGGGTGGCACAGAGGTGGAAAGGGATCTTGGAGTCCTAGTGGACTCCAAGATGAACATGAGTTGGCAGTGTGACGAAGCCATCAGAAAAGCCAATGGCACTTTATCGTGCATCAGCAGATGCATGACGAATAGGTCCAGGGAGGTGATACTTCCTCTCTATAGGGCGTTGGTCAGACCGCAGTTGGATTACTGCGTGCAATTCTGGGCGCCACACTTCAAGAAGGATGCGGATAACCTGGAGAGGGTACAGCGAAGGGCAACTCGTATGGTCAAGGGCCTGCAGACCAAGCCCTACGAGGAGAGACTAGAGAAACTGGACCTTTTCAGCCTCCGCAAGAGAAGGTTGAGAGGCGACCTTGTAGCTGCCTATAAGTTCATCACGGGGGCACAGAAGGGAATTGGTGAGGATTTATTCACCAAGGCGCCCCCGGGGGTTACAAGAAACAATGGCCACAAGCTAGTAGAGAGCAGATTTAGACTGGACATAAGGAAGAACTTCTTCACAGTTCGAGTGGCCAAGGTCTGGAACGGGCTCCCAAGGGAGGTGGTGCTCTCCCCTACCCTGGGGGTCTTCAAGAGGAGGTTAGACGAGTATCTAGCTGGGGTCATCTAGACCCAGCACTCTTTCCTGCTTATGCAGGGGGTCAGACTTGATGATCTATTGAGGTCCCTTCCGACCCTAACATCTATGAATCTATGAATCTATGAACACAGAGGCAAAGAATTCGTTGAGGAGTTCAGCCTTGTCCCCCCTGTCCATCACCAATTGCTTCTGCCCATTTAGTAGGGGTCCTATTCCACCCTGGGCCTTCCTTTTGCTCCCTATATATCTAAAAAACAATTTTTTGTTATCCTTAACTTGGGATGCCATCCTCAGCTCCATGGCAGCTTTGGCCCATCTAACTGCCTCCCTACATGTGCGAGCAGAGGAGGTATACTCCTCTTTGGTAATCTCTCCCCGTTTCCACTTTTTATATGCTCCCCTTTTAGTCCACAGGCTGCCCTGGATTTCTCTGGTCAGCCAAGGAAGCTTCCTGGCCCCTCTCCCTCTTTTTCCTCGCATCGGGATCGTCTCCCTCTGTGCCCGAAGGATCATTTCCTTAAGGTACAGCCACCCTTCCTGGGCTCCCATCTCTGCAAAACTACTACTCTGCAGTGCGTCCTTGACTAATCGCCTGAGCTCATTGAAATCAGCTTTCCTAAAGTCTAGCACTTTCACCCTACTAGTTACCTTACCCACTCGATGTCTTATGATGAATTCTATTATTTGGTGATCACTGTCCCTCAGGTGACTACCAATCTGTAGGTCCCCTACCATGTCATCCCCTGTTGCCAATACCAGGTCCAGTATGGCATTCCCCCTAGTGGGACCGTGTACCTCTTGCATCAGGTCAAGGTCCTATACACAGGATGGGAACGTGTGTAAACGGTGGGACTTTGCTGTCTGTGTCTCCCAGCAGATGTCTGGGTAGTTTAGGTCCCCCATTACTACCGCCTCCTTAGTTTTTATGGTCTCTGAAAGCTGCCTCAGGAGCCCCGAATCTAGTTCTTCCCCTTGGTGTAGCAGACCCCTACCACCAAATCCCTTTCTCCTTGCCACCCCATGTAACTTAACCCACAATCCTTCTACTTTCTCCTCCTTCAATTCCGTCTTGATGAGGGTTGAAGTATATTGCTCATTGACATAGAGCGCAACCCCTCCCCCTTTCTTCCCCACCCTGTCCTTTCTGTACAGCCTATAACCCTCAGTATGTACCACCCAGTCATGGGAAGAATCCCACCAGGTTTCAGTTAGCCCTACTAAGTCGTAGGTGTTTTCTGCAAGCAGGAGCGCTAGTTCATCCTGCTTGTTCCCCATGCTCCTAGCATTAGTATATAGGCACTTGAGCCCTGTAACTGGTGCCTTTTTTGCCCCCAGCTCCGATTCCCAAAGGGCCCCTTATTGCTAACCTGCTTATTGCTTACCTGTGCTGTATTGCTGGCCGCTCCATGGATTGCAGGTTCCCAATGTTCTACTTCTTCAGGCTGGGCTGTCCTTGTGGGTGCCACATGGTTTGGTGGTCCACAGCGTCCCCTGCCCTCATCTTCCCCTCCCCCCAACGAGCCTAGTTTAAAGCCCGCCGGAGGAGATCTGCCAACCTAGAAGAGAACACACGCTTACCTTTGGGGGACAGGTGAAGCCCATCCCAACTGAGCATGTCCTTCGTCGTGATGTGCGGGTTGTTGTCCAGGAAGCCAAAGCCTGCCTCGAGACACCTTTGCCGAAGCCACCAGTTGGTCTCTCTAATGCAGTTCTCATGTCGTCTTCCACATCTGCTCACTGGTAGGACAGAAGAGAATACCACCTGTGCACCTATCTCTCTCAGCACGCCGCCCAGAGCATGGTAGTCCGTCATCAGGTGATGACGTGTAATCGCCTGATGGTAAAATCATCTCCTGGTAAAAAGGCCAAATAATTATCATAAAAACCAGAAACATCTTCACTCTGGCTTTATAGAGTTGATATTCCAGTGAACTGGGTTATGGAGTTTCAACACAGTTCAGATTAGTGTTTCATTTCCTTCTGGACAGACTACAGGGGTGTTTTAATAAGCACATACCAAAAATGGACATAGCTATCCATTTAATGCACTCTTTCTTGCATACCTCTCTGTTGTTTCTACTCAGCTTATACTTGAGTCACCAGGGGTCTAAATATACCAAAAAACAAATGTCCAATGGGACTTCAAGGTAGCCTGCTTACAAGTTAACAATGCCAACAGCTGGTTGGATAACACAAAACTCAATTCTTCATGCTTTTCTTCCTGTCTTTTTGTTCTTTCTTTTTTTCCTTAACATTTCTCTTTAAAGTTTTATGTGAACAGGCACTGACGGGACATGAGAGATCAGGGTCCCTAAAACCAGAAGTCTTCTAATTATTTACAGTTCACGGCAACATTGGAAACTTTCTACACCATATCTCCTCCCTGGGTCTCTGAACGCATTCCTGGAGCACACAACGAGACTAGCCTCTGAGTTGAGAACAAACATAATGATCAAGCAAGCAGTTACTGCCAGTATCAAATACATATGGGTTAGATTAGAAAAAAACAACAAAGCAATAAGGAATAAAGCAGTTGCACTAAAAAGAGGGTTGTCATGGACCCTGCCAGGGACAAGATGTTAATGAAAAACTCTTGTTCACTGTTAGACCTTTAACAGTTAATTATGGTTTGGGGTTTCAGGTCAAATTATCACTGGCTCATTCCCAGTGTAACAGCAACTAACTCGGTCTTAAAAATACAGAAAAGGAAGGAAAATTGGTTAACACATTTGAACTGTAAAGCTTAAGTAAAGCTTTCATTTTCACAATATTATCCACACCAGGATAAGTCACAGGCCTTCCCTCACTGGTATACCACGGGGTGCCCACTGCTACTATACCACACACCTGTGCACATCTTCCACCTGCTGCTGCATTGTGCAGCATGCAGGCACCCCTGCACTTGCTTCTCTTGTAGCCCCAGACTCACCTCTGTTCCCCATGCCATGCTCTACACTGCCCTATTCCCTGGGATGGGGGCAGAAAGTGGTAGCTGGAGGAAGGAGGGGAAGTCCAGGGCCCCCAGCTGCCATTGCAGCTAGAGCAATAGGGGAAACAGAGACAGTTGCTGAGCAGGAGCTTGGGGGGCACAGCTTGACCCCTTGTGGTCCATATGTGGCTAGTGGGTTTCCAATGGGACAGCCCTGTTTTAGGAAAAAGAGAAAAAAGATAGTTACTCTTGATGATTGATGTTTCCTTTAAGACAAAACAAGGCAAACATCCAAAAAGGGAACAACAAGGAGATCACAGGGGACCTGAGGAATGCCAACATTACGACTATCTTCAAGAAAGGAGCTATCCAGGTGTTGCCCTCCTTTCCACAGCACAGAAAATCCTTGCCTGCCTCCTTCTGAACCAGCTTTTGCCTCTTACTGAGGAAGTCCTGTTGGAATCTCAGTGTGGTTTCAGACCATCCCGCAGGGCATGACATGATCTTTGTTGCCTGCTAGGTCCAAGAAAAGTGTCAGGAACAACATCAGGACATGGATCTCACTAAGACCTTTGACTCCATCAAATCGCAAAACTTTGTGGAAAGTACTGGCCAGGAAAATACATCAAGGTCCTGAGGCTTTTCCATGACCAGATGACTGCAAACACTCTTTATAATAGATCAGAGACAGATCCCTTTGTCATTCAAATTGGAGTCAAACAAGGATATGTCATCACTACAGTTCTGTTCTCCATTTTTTTGCTGGTTCTCATTAATGAACTGCCTCTCTTCTGGAATCAACGTTGAAGAGCCCTCCATTTGTTTGGTGTTCAATCTGAGACATTTTCACTCGAAGACCAAGGTATTCTAAACAACCATCCTTGAGCTTCAATATGCTGATGACTGTATCATACTTGAACACTTTGAGGAAAACCTCCAGACTGTGCTGGATCTCTTTGAAGAAACCTACCAAACTTTGGGTCTCTTCTCAACCTCAAAAAGAGTAAAGTGGGTAGGGCTGTGCGAAGCTTCAGACCCTGATTTGATTCGGTGGAGATTCGGCCCGATTCAGTGGCTGAATCTTCAAATCCAAATGGAATCAGAGGACCCTTTAATCTCTTTGAATCGAATTGGAACCCTCCGAATCGATTCGGAAAGATTTGGAGATTCAAACATAGACACAGCTTTAAATGTTTTTTCTACATACCTCTAGGTAGCAGGGGCTTGTGAGTGTTGTGATGCTGGGGCGCATGGAGTGTCTCACAGAAGCGTTAGCGGGGGGGTTCCCCAGAGCACTCAACAGCAGACCTGGAAATGGACCAAAAGCACTTTTGGTTCACGTCCAGGTCTGCTGGGGAGCATGCAGGGGATTCCCCTGCACCCTACTGGCTTGGTGACTGGTGCCTCCTATGTCTGGGGAGGGTACCCGGGGTCCCCCTGCAGCCGATTGCCGAGCGGGGGGGGCGGCGGTGCTGTGCGCTCCCTGGCAGACCCTAAAGTGGATCAGAAGTACTTCTGGTCCACTTCCAGGTTTGCTGCTGAGCACATGGAGGCCCCCCCTGCTCTCCTGTGGGATACTCCATGTGCCCCAGCATTGCAGTTTTCACAAGCCGTACCTACTACCTCAAGGTATGTAAAAAAAACTTTTAAAGCTGTGTCTATGTTTGAATTGCTGATTCTCTGAATCAGCATCAAATCTTCAGATTTGGATTCGGCTGAATCGAATCAGGGACAGTGATCCGAATTGATTAATCAAATCACTGTCCCTGATTCGGGCTGAAGCACAACTTCACTAGACTAGACTTTGTATGCGAATGCCGACTCAATTCCCAAAATAGGTGTTCTACTCCCAGCTTAGTTGCAGCCTGAGATCTCATGGCAGCCGCTGGAAATGCTACAAAGACACACTGAAGGCATTCCTCAAGAAAGCAGACATAGATACCAAGAGATGGGAGGAGCCAACTCACTGACTCCAGAGGTGCTACAAGTGGCACCCACTTTGAGGTAAAGTGTCTTGGCCTTGAAGTAGAGAAGAGAAAGCAGAGGAAGGAAAAGGAGAGAAATCCCAGACTGTGGCCTACTCTCCCCTGCAGAAAGACCTGCAACTTCTGTGGACGGATCTATGGCTCAAAGATGGGACTCTTAAGTCACCTCAAGCCCTATCAATGAGCCATGGTAGAGATCATCCTTGAATCAAGGAATTGCAAACACCAAAAACTAACCCTATATCCATGGCTGTCCCTAGCGGGGGGTGAATTGAGGCGACCGCCCCGGGTCCTGTGCTTTGCGGGGCCCCATGGAGCTGGGCAGAGTGGCTGTGGCAACTCTACGCCACAGCCACTTGCTTGGCATCCAGCTGCTTGCTTACCTCCTCCCCCACCTGCCACCAATGCTGCTGCTGCCAATGGCGGTGGCAGCTTCTTTGGGTCCAGGGCGTGTGGGATTGAAGTGGGGTGGGGTGGGGCGGGGCTCTGCATGGGCTGATTTGCCCCGGGCCCCACACCCTGCTTGAGTCGGCTCTGCCTATGTCCTCTCTGAGTGACACTCTAACCCCCTCCTCTGCCCAGACTGCTGCTCTGTTTTCTGCTTTCTGATCTATCTCCTGCTGTGCTGTGTATCCCATCCTCTAATACCTGCACTGCCTGTGTCACTTGTAGAATGTATGCCACAGATTGGCCACCCCTGCCCTAGCCCATTGAGATGGTGGAGATGGCAGTCATGAAAAGGCAGTTCACTCCATTCAGATGTACTTCTTGCTCCGATATGCTGACCTCTAAGTTAAGTAATGCCTTGAAGGGTTGGAGGAGCTTCACTCTATAAGCATGTTTGAGTGACTTCAGCTACAAACACCCCCCCCGCCCCATTCTTAGAGACCATCAGCATGTCACTATGCCAACCTGTGACTTTACTATGGAGCTTGGAAGACTGCCTAGCATAGGTCCAATAACTTAATTCTGCTTGGACCAACCATCGGTGGGTCAGTTTCCTGACTTTTATTGCACAGTTTTGTGTAAGAGATCGAGGTAGACATAATTAAAGACCTGGGATCACTACTATTTGGATATTGCATTGGGTTTTTTTGTTTAAAATTTGTAAGGCAAGTACTGCAGTCAGGCCTAAGTTTTTAGTAGGAATACCACCAAGGTGCATTTGAATTCCTCTAAGTGTTTAGTGCCATGGAATAAAAGAAGGAGGTGCCAGTTTACTCATTCTGATCATAAACCACATCTCTATGGAATCAGACTTTGGGAGACTTGAAAATTACTCCTCCTCCAAGTTTTATAGACTGTTGGAAGAAACCTATCTCTGCACTTTACTTACAGTAGCTCTGGCTCAACAACACGGAGGGCACAGAAACAGTGACATTGGGCAGGAGCAGTGGCTAGAAGTGTGTTGCTGCCAGGAGAGATGTCACTTCCCTTTTTGCCACCAAAGCCCACATTTTCTTGGCCACTCAACACACATCAGTGACAAAAAGAAGGTGACATCTCCCCCAGCAGCAGCAGACATTTGGCTGCTGCTTCTCTGAAGCTGTTGATGCTCTGCCCTCCCTGGTCCCAGAGCTGGGGCAAGGAAGGTGCAAGGTGTCCGGTGATGCAGTACTGCCCAGGGCAGTGTGCAGTACTGCCCAGGGCAGTGGGCAGTTACACCTCTGCAGTGAAATGTACAGCTCAGCAGCTGAACTTGGTGGCACCATGGTGTACTGCCTGAAACTGTACTGCAAGAATTTTCAGGGATACACGGCTCGCATCTTCATGGATTACTGATAGATGCTCATTGAACCATAGATTTCATAGACGTTAGGGCTGGAAGGGACCTTGAAAATCATCAGGTCCAGCCCCCTGCCCCAGGGGCAGGAAGGCAGCTAGGGTCAAAGGATCCCAGCAAGATCCTTATAAATGACAGCAGAAAAAAATCACCTCTCTGAAGGAAGAACACTGCATAGAGGGTTTCTAGTCACATCAGAAACTTCTAAAAGCTTCATATCATTATGAAGAAAAGTGACCTGAAGAGAAAACAATCTGTCATTTGTCAGGCACCACAGAATGATTATAGTTACAGAAATAGGAAGGCAAGTAGCACCCCCCCCTATAGTGGCAATACAATTCCATTTCTGCTCCAGCATCCAAAGGGTTAAACAGTGCATTCTGTGTAAAACAGAAACAGAGGCTTGTAACTCAGTAATAGTAGAGAAAGCACTAGAAATAGTGTGAAAGTCATTTTAAACTGAAGAGCTCCCCATAAGCTCAATTTTACAGTTGAGTGTATTTTTACAGTAGGAAACGGTGAGAATACAGAAAGTACAAACGAGATGGAAGTGAATTTAGTTTTGAAATGAAGAATGTCCCTGATGCCACCAATCATTTTCTTTGCTTTTCCTTGTACTGCAAAACCCACCCTAACAACCTGAAATCTGCCTTTACACAATAAGGATGCTCCAGCAGAGAAATGGATCATATCTTTGAAATAGCCACCCAAATACCCAGCAGTAATCTGCTAGAATACAAAAAGAAACTTCACTGCAACTGCACACCCCCAGTGGATACCAACCACTCAGCACCGGAACCAATAAAAGAAATGCCAAACAATTGCAGCCTACACCATGAATAGTACATGCCCGTGGCAGCTGTGGGGCACAGTAGTGGCCGGAGCGCAGTGGCGATGGTGGAGTGGCAGGAGCACAGTGGGTGTGAGTGGCGGAGCTCCTGCAGATGCCGCTGGTGCTATCAGCAGAGGGGGGTGTGTGTGCGCCAGCCAAGGGTCGGTGACCACCCGCAGTCACCACTGGCAGTGGCAGACAGCAGGAACCACCTCCCTGGGCTGAGTTCCCCAGTGCTATGAACTACCGGGAACTGAGCCCAGTGACAGGAGGCACTTTCCCAGCTGGGCTCAGTTCCTCCACGCTGGGTCTCAGGTGGCAGGAGAAGCCTCCTGGTGGGGGCCTCCGATCTGCCTTCTGGATCACAGGACACTGCTCCTGCTCCCCAGCTCCTGCTTGTCAGCAGCTTGAGGTGCAGTTTTCTAGAAACCCATCAGAATCCATGGATTCACATAAATGCCTATCCCAAACGTGGTATATCTCATTAAGTCCACCATGTCTTCATGAAAACTATGTGGGTGAAACTAAATTAAAACTATGCACCAGAATGAATGATCATAGGAAAAAGACTAAAGCCTGAGCACAGTAATAGATGTAGAACACTTCACAGAACAGCCACTCACTTTCTGATGTCACTATCCTCACGCTCAAGGGAGATTTACAAAACACCTTCAAAAGGTGAGCCTGGGAACAAAAATTCATGAGTTGGCTGGACACTAAGACCCACAAACTGAACACTGATATTGAGTTCATAGCATACTGCAATCAACTTGACTCCAAATAATCTTGCTGCACACAACATGATAACTAATCAAACTATCCTTTTTTTGTGATTTGCTTGTCTACTACCCCTGGGAATTTCTCTTTTCTCCAGTTTCACAACCCTGAAGGCTGTTTTTAATCTTTCACTGCGTCTTTTTTTTCCCTCAGACCTGAAGATTGAATGCAAAAACTTGTCTAAGTCTGTCCCATCCATGCAGTTGTCCCAATAAAAGACAGCCACAAATTCTTGCCTCATATAATTCCTGAACCATCGTGACTACAACATCACTCCAATACTGCTTTCAGTCACATTATACATGCAAAATTGCAACATTTTCCAAGAAGACCAAGGGAGCTAGGTATCTCAACTCCAGTAAATTTCAAGGTAAATTTGGTATCAAATGCCCTTATGTCTTAGAAAATTCTGGTCTCTTTTCTCCCTCTCTCTTTCTGTCCATTCACATAGGTGAGAAAGAGAAAGTCCCCACATTTCCATTTCTATCCTGTTACTAGCAGCAGTCTATTACCAGGATCTGATAGAAGTGTTTTTCCTTTTGCTTACTTTTTTGCACTCATGGATTGTTACTGTAGAAGCCAGAGGGGTTGTGTGCCCCCCACAGCTGGCTAGCCTGCCCCCTCCCCTTTCCTAGCTCCTTCAATCCGCCATCCTGTGCTTTGCTTTACCTGTCATGCCTCCATGGAATTAATTAAGTAGGAAGTGTCTGGCCTCTTACAGGGGATGTGGGAGGAGATGCTCCTTTGGGCCACTTGGCTTCCACCTTTTGCACTGGTCCAGGCCCTGACTCCCTTGGCCTGGCCCTGATTTGTTTTAGCTGCTCCCTTCAGCCCTAGGCCCACTTGGTCCAGCCTCAGCTCTGTGGGAGCAGCAGCACAGTTGGGAATTAGACTCCATGGTAGGGCTCTGGGCCTCCAAGTTCCCCACCTAAAAGGGGTTAAATCCTCTCTACTCCTTGCTGAGGGTGTGACCCTTCACCTTTAAAGTGTGACAGTAAGGGAGCAACCTCCACCTCCCCTCACAGTCACCTTCAGTCCTTCAGGTGCCCATCACAAAACAGAAAGGAAAAAATCTCAACTGAAAGTTCTTCCCCTGCTTCAGGGTGAGACACAGTCCTGACTCTGAGCTTCTGCCCACAGGCCTGCTGCTTAAACCACCCAGAAACAAAAAGGGGAAAACAATAACAAAACTCACTCCCCCTTCTGGGACTACCTACGGCGTTCATTCAGGCCTTCTCTTCCTCTGGCAGGGACTATCCTGCCCTCTCCATGGTCAGGGCTGTACCCTCCTACAGGCTCCCAGAAAGCATTGACCCCCTGAGCCCTGCCCCTTCGCACCAGTGTGGTCTCTTAGCTGGCCTGAGCACCGGCGCTCAGGTCCTAGCCTTGCCTGCTGCCTTTGCCTGGGCCACAAAAACCCTTCCCGTAAAGGGCCCTTGCTGGTTGTGCTGGCTTTGTAGCCTTCCTCTTAGCTGTGTTTAGGGCTAGTTAACTGTACTTCATTTTCTAGGCCTTGGGTAGTAGCACAAGTGTCCCTGAATTTTAGTTTTAAACATGATGGGTGAATGATTGAAATCAATCCTAGCCTCACATATTTTTACGAACAGATTTTTCCAGCATAAAGTTTTGCCACCCGGCTGGTGTATTCTAATCTATTGTGTTACCTGGTGGTCTCTGCCCAGTGCCTCCTAGCTGCCTTATTATGCTTTATTTTTCCTTTTAAATAAATCTAGTTCCCCCTACCCCCGACCTAAGTTGAATTGTGCCTCCTAGCTGCCTTATATTTGCCTCAGCAAAATCTGAGCGGTCGCAAAGCTTCCTCTCGTGCGTGGATGACCTCTACCTGACTCAAGAAGTCTATGGGCCAACGAGAGGCAAAGCGCTGCTCGACCTGGTGCTGGCTACTGGGGATGACCTAGTCGGCGACCTAGTGATCGATGGGAAGCTGGGTGACAGCGACCACGAGCTGATCACCTTCACCATCCGCCAAAAAGCTGGCAAGTCAGTCAGCAACACGCAAGTCCTTGACTTCAGGAAAGCCGACTTTGACAAGCTCAGGAGGCTTGTCAGTGAGGCCCTAAGGGACCGTGACCACAGGGAGAGGGGAGTTCAAGAAGAGTGGTTGCTCCTCAAGGGAGCGATCCTCAATGCACAAACTAAGTCTATTCCATCTCGGAGGAAAGGCAGCAAGAGGGCACAGCAGCCCCCCTGGCTCTCCAGGGACCTAGCAGACCTCCTAAGGCTAAAAAGAAAGGCCTACAAAGGATGGAGGATGGGAGTCACCTCCAAGGAGGATTATTCTGCACTGGTCCGGTCCTGTAGGGAGCTGACCAGGAAAGCCAAGACTGCAACTGAACTCCAGCTAGCTTTGAGCATCAAGGACAATAAAAAGTCCTTTTTCAGATATGTGGGGAGCCGGAGGAAAAGCAGGGGCAACGTTGGACCCCTGCTGAACCAGATGGGGCAACTGACAACTGACGCCCAGGAAAAAGCCAACCTATTAAATAGGTACTTTGCGTCGGTCTTTCATCAGTCCCATGGGACACCCATGCCCACTATGGGACAGGGAAGTCTGGGTGAGGGTGATCCCCTACCCTCCATTGATGCTGACTTTCTGAAGGAACATCTTGAGAAGCTGGATACTTTCAAGTCAGCCGGCCCTGACAATCTTCACCCCAGGGTACTCAAGGAGCTGGCAAGCATCATAGCCCAGCCTCTAGCATGGATCTTTGAAAACTCCTGGCGCTCTGGTGTAGTGCCCGAAGACTGGAAGAAGGCCAATGTGGTGCTTATCTTCAAGAAAGGGAGGAAAGTGGATCCGGCTAACTATAGGCCCATTAGCCTGACTTCTATCCCGGGGAAGATCTTAGAAAAGTTTATTAAAGAGGCCATCCTTAATGGACTGGCTGACACCAACATCTTAAGGGATAGCCAGCACGGGTTTGTTGAGGGTAGCTCTTGCTTGACCAATCTCATTTCCTTCTACGACCAGGTGACCTATCACCTGGACAAGGGAGAATAGATTGATGTCATATATCTTGACTTCAAAAAAGCCTTCGATCTGGTTTCCCATGATCACCTCTTAGAGAAACTGGCCAATTGTCGCCTTGGGTCCTTCACGATCCACTGGCTGGAAAATTGGCTCCGGGGTCGGACCCAGAGGGTAGTAATTGATGGAAGTCACTCATCATGGTGTCCTGTGACCAGTGGGGTCCCCCAAGGCTCTGTCCTTGGACCCATAATGTTTAACATCTTTATTAATGATGTGGACACTGGAGTCAGAAGCGGACTGGCTAAGTTCGCCGATGACACCAAACTTTGGGGCAAAGCATCCACACCAGAAGACAAGCGGGTGATCCAGGCTGACCTGGACAGGCTCAGCAAGTGGGCGGATGAGAATCTGATGGTGTTCAACGCCGATAAATGCAAGGTTCTCCACCTTGGGAAGAAAAACCCGCAGCATCCTTATAGGCTTAGCAGTGCTATGTTAGCTAGCACTATGCAAGAAAGAGACTTGGGGGTCATCATTGACCACAAGATGAACATGAGCCTGCAATGCGATGTTGCGGCTAGTAAAGCGACCAAAACGCTGGCTTGCATCCATAGATGCTTCTCAGGCAAATCCCGGGACGTCATTCTCCCCTTGTACTCGGCCTTAGTGAGGCCGCAGCTGGAGTACTGCGTCCAGTTTTGGGCTCCACAATTCAAAAAGGATGTGGAGAAGTTTGAGAGAGTCCAGAGAAGAGCCACGCACACGATCAGAGGTCAGGGAAGCAGACCCTATGATGACAGGCTGAGAGCCCTGGGGCTCTTTAGCCTGGAAAAGCGCAGGCTCAGGGGTGATCTGATAGCCACCTATAAGTTTATCAGGGGTGACCACCAGTATCTGGGGGAACGTTTGTTCACCAGAGCGCCCCAAGGGATGACAACTGGGTCGAATGGTCATAAACTACTACAAGACCGTTTCAGGCTGGACATAAGGAAAAATTTCTTTACTGTCCGAGCCCCCAAGGTCTGGAACAGCCTGCCACCGGAGGTGGTTCAAGCGCCTACATTGAACACCTTCAAGAGCAAACTGGATGCTTATCTTGCTGGGATCCTATGACCCCAGCTGACTTCTTTCCCTTTGGGCAGGGGGCTGGACTCGATGATCTTCCGAGGTCCCTTCCAGCCCTAATGTCTATGAAATCTATGAAATATTATGCTTTATTTTTCCTTTTGAATAAATCTAGTTCCCCCTACCCTCCACCTAAGTTCAAACACCCTCTGATCAACTGCTGTCTAAGCCCGGTGTTGTCTAAACTCACTAGGCCTCTCCTTGTTTGCCTTGCAAGTTCCCTGTATATAATAGCCTACTGGTTAGACCATTTGTTCAAGAAGTGAATGACCTGCGTCTCCCACCTCCCGGAAGAGTGTCCCTGTTGTGTCTTATTGTGTTTTCCTAGCACTGTCCCTTTAAGGCCAAAGCCCTCATGTGCAGCACTGCAGGGCTCAGTTGCTTGTGGCAGTTTTGCAGCACTGGGGATTCCATGTGCTCTGCCATGAGGAGCCAGGGGCTTTCTCGGTTCCTCTTCCTCCACAGGACTGGACTGGGTTAAGTCAGAGGCAGAGCAACTATAACTTCTGCATACATGTACTGAGAGCAATTGTTAAGGTCTACCCGGGATATGATTCCAGAGAGTTATAATGATAAATAACTTGTTAGTTCGACACAGGAGTGCCCAGAGTGTTGTTGTTGAATGCACAACTTATCAGTCCTAACCATGAAACTAGAGGCAGATCTGAGGCTAAGGGCATTCCCCATCCTTCCTGCTGAAGCTATGCTGCTATGCAGAGACAAATGCAAGGAAGAGAGCACAAGAGGGAGTGTGACTCACTAGGCTAGGGGCACTTACCTCAGGAGGGAGTTCCTGCTTCTTGTATCACTTCTGTTCCTTTCCTATGACTGTCTAATGTGAAATATATAAAGCGTACTAGTATCCCTAATAACCTTTCCCAGGTTGGTGCCCTAATCACTAGGTGTTTTGCAGCTCAGGCTAGGGCAGTTCTGGGCACACACAGGAGCAGAACTGAAGGTGCCTAGGGAACTTTCAGGTCCAACAGGCAGCGGCCTAGTGAGTTTAGGCCTCTCCAGGCTTAGATAGCAGTTGAGCAGGCAGGTTTTAGATATAACTGTCTAAAACTTGCCTAGGATTGCTTTGGTTCTGGTCCTAAAGGCATGTTCATACTGCTCCATGCTGAGCCTGAGAGCACAGCCAAGAAGCACACCTTGTCCACTGGCTCACGCTCTGGGAACCAAATCCTGGAGATTACATGAAACAGCTACCTTTGAGTGGCTCTGAGCCCACACCAACAAACATGCCTGAGATAGCCTAAGGGTGGATCTGGACATTCAGTTAAGTGCCTCTCTAAAGTAGCTACCAACGTCTAATTTCCAGAATTTGATGCACACAGTAAGAGTGAGCCAGTGGGGCATGCTAGGCAGAACTCCTGGGTTTGGCGGAGAGGCAGTGTAGCTGTGCCCTTCCATGACTTCCCTAAAGGCACCCAGGCAGCCTTTGGCAGAGTAGAGACATGGGCTGATGTGTGCTGAACTCCAGGCTAGTTCCATCACCGCTGAAGTAGGCATGGTCTTTGATTTTGCAATGTCCTGGCCCACCTGCCCACTGCTTCTTTGCAGAAGCTCATTCATAAAGCTGAAAACAGTCAGCCAGTTGGGGGTAGGGAGTGGGATTCAGAGCACAATTTCTCTCCCTTTTTCTTTTTTCTCCATTCTGTTTGGAACAGTTTTTAACACAACCCTAAACCGAGAGCAATCAAAAACAAACAAAATAAACCCCTAAGCCAACAACATTTCACATAATCAAGGACCTGGAAAAACTGTCATTATGAAATTTAGTTTAAAAGCTTAACAGAGACTTACATACATAACAGGCAAGGAGAGGCACTTGAGCTTCATAGTAATTTGATAAATCTGGAATGATTTGAACAAAAGTAGTTTTTTTCTGAAGATATTCATAGATTGTCTTATAAACTAAAGCAAGTGTTGTTTACTTAAACCCAAAAATTAACTTGCATTGTCCTTCCTTTTCCCTTTGTTCTCTCTCCTCTTCTTTCCTCTAAGGTGTTGACATTAAAGAGCAAAGTAATTATAGCTTGTGGATGGGAGCTGATTTTGGTTCACATCATAAAATAATTCTTAGCATTATTTCAGAACTGCAACCAGCAGCATGCCCACTGGCTAGCCCAGTAAACTGGTTTTCCAGTTAGTCTGTCCCTAATAATAACAACATTGAAGATCAGGTAATGTAATAATTGTTTAGAATGTTTCTGGAAGTGCTTTTAGTCAATACTTAGTTTTACCTTTATACATATTACATTTACAAATGACACAAAGTTGGGTGGGGTGGCACACAATGGAATGAGAAGTCATTGATAAATTAGAGAAATGGTCCAAATATCAATCAGAAGAAATGTAATAATGACAAGTGAAAAGTGCTACACTTAGGACAGAACAATCAAATGAACAAACTGATGAATGACCAGCTTGCTCTACTGCAGAAAAGGATCTGTGAGGTTATATGGACTGTAAGCTGAATTGAGTCACAGTGCTTTTTGTTACAACAAAAAGCCAATAGTATACTGGAATGTATTAATTGGAGAACCACACACAAATCACAATAAGTGATTCTTCCACTCTCCTCAGTACTGGTGAGGCCTCAACTAGAGTGTTACATTCCGGTTTGGGGGAATGCAGTTAGAACTGGGATAACTTATTCTGAAGATTGAGTGGCGATTTGATACCAGTCTTCAAATACATAGAAGGTCATCATAAAGAAGATGGTGAAAGAGTATTCTCTGTTTCCACGGGGACAGGACAAGTAGTAAAGAACTTAAATTGCAAAAATGGAAATATAGGTTAGTTATCAGGATGAATTTTCTCCATTTCCACAGGACATGAAGCAATGAACTTAAGTTTCAACAAGAGAAATTTAACTTTGATAATTAGAGAGATCTTTCCAACTGTGATGGTAGTTAAGCAGTGGAACAGGTTATAGAGAGGTTGTGAAATTTCAGCCACTGAAGTTTCTAAGAGAAGGTTAAATCACTTGTGGAGTGATTTAGACAGGGATATTCTTGCTTTGCAGTGAGTAGGGGGATAGACTAGATCAGTGGTGCCTAGCTTTCAAGGCCTGAGGGCCAGATGAATGGTGTGGGATCAGTCCATGGGCCAGATCCCATGCAAGGTTGATCCATGGGCACAATCTCAAGCACCAGCCCAACCCTGTGTACCAGATACAGCCATGTGCCATCCAACCCTAAGTGCTGGATGTGACCATGTGGCAGCCTAACCCCATACATTGGATCCAGCTATGCACTGGCCCAACTCCATATGCCCCATAAGGCTGCAGAGTGACCTTATGCACTGGGCCAATCTAGCATGGAGACCACATTTTCCATATTACAGGGCTCCCCACAGGTCTAGACATTTGGTAGCAGTGGAGCAGCCACCACTACCAGCCCCCCCTGCAAATTTCTGGATCCATTGGGCAGCCCTGAGGGCCAAATTACATGGTTTCACAGGTCAGATTTGGTATATGGGCTGGAGTTGAGCATCACTGGACTAAATGACCTCCTGAGGTCCCTTCCAGCCCTATCTTTCTGTGATTCTATGTCTTGGTGATGTTTTCAGCATGTACTGATATGAGCACAGACCATAGTAGGTCATGATCGGGGTCCTCTTCACTTCTATGACCAGATGGTGGTACTTTCCGAATCTCTCTCTAGTGGAACACTGCACGGTGAAATACAATAGTGTTTGTGAGTAGGTAGCACTGTCCTGGTTTACTTAGCTACAACTATGATGCCTTGTGGTTGTGTAGTATAGTCTGGTCTATGAAGGTCATTCTATCCCAAAAAATGTTATGCACTTTGTCATCATTCAACACTGATGGTCGCCTGTATTTTCACAAAGGGCTGATAGTATTATGATTTTTTTATTATAAGGCAATTGATGCACCACCATCTTATGCATGGCATCATGCCATTTAGTGTACTCCACACTAGCAAGGGTTAGGTTAGGTTAGGGTTAGGATTAAGATTGCTACAGTGGTATCTATCAGCCCCAGCGTGCTGGGTGCTGTTCAAGCACCTAACACATGGGTGCTCTTTGTCCTGGAGAACTAATTCTCTCAGAACTTTACACTTCATGTCTCTATTTAATTATGAAGGCACCTGTCATCTAGATACATAATTAGTACTTAAAGGCCAAATGACCTGTTTGCTGCCTTGTTTATTTCAGGTCTAAATTTGGCTAGGAAGCCTTTCACTGAAGAGTTTTGATACAGAATACAGTTATTCTTTGGAAAATGACTATGCATTTCTGGCCCCTTTTCCTCTGTTCCCTGTGCATATGTTGACTTTAGTGATAAAAATTAGATCAAAGTTTTTCATTATTGACAAGTGATTTGGGATCCCTCAAGTGTGGGATTGAATAACTAGAAACCATGTACGCTTGATAGACAGTGATGGGGAGTGCTCCCCTGTTCCCCTTGGCTTTGTCTGTGCGCTGGGTTCTCACTATAGAAGAGAGGCCCATAGCATCTTGAACTAGAAACTAAAAACCTGGGAGGCTAGTTTGGGATGACATTTGGCTTCAGTGGGGAGTAACAGCACTCAGTTTAGAACTAGGGAGCACAGTTTAGAGGGGAAGTGTTTCCCTGCTTCTTGCTCCATGGTGCAAATGATTAGCTGTCTAATCTCCCCTTGCCTGCTCTGTCAGGCAAGATAGATTTAGAAATCCACCAGCTTGGGAATGATTTCTCATCCTAAATAGCTTTTCAAGCTTATCCACTGAGTGATCAGACAGCAGCTGTTGATATTCCACTTGATACATGGCCTGCTATTTTCCCAGGCACTGGGCTTCGCTCTCAAAGTTTTGTCTAATGCATGTACACTGTGACTGGCATACTCCCCTTGGTAAGTATAAGACATTGTGGCTTCCATAAATTTCTGAACAAAACCAGTATTCAGGATACAGTAAGCGCTCCAGAGCAGTTTAATAACTTGTAAACTGAGTTCCCACACTGCATATTTAAAGCCCTTAGAAGCAGTAGTTATTTTCTTCCTTTCAGCTTTCAGTTGAGGTTAATTTAAAAAAAAAAAGTGTCAAGAAGACTGGGATTTAAAGTAGGGCTGTATGAAATTTCGGCAGTCATTTCGTTTTGGAGGTTTCATAGATTTCATAGATTTCATAGACATTAGGACTGGAAGGGACCTCGGAAGATCTTCGAGTCAATCCCCCAGCCCGGGAGCAGGAAGCCAGCAGGGGTCATAGGATCCCAGCAAGATAAGCATCCAAATGTGTCTTGAAGGTGTTCAAAGCAGGCGCTTAAACAACCTCCAGCGGCAGTCTATTCTAAACCTTGGGGGCTTGGACAGTTAAGAAGTTCTTCCTTATGTCCAGCTTGAAACAGTCGTGGAGGAGTTTGTGACCGTTCGACCTTGTCATCCCTTGGGGCGCTCTGGTGAACAGATGTTCCCCCATATCCTGGTGAGGACCCTGATAAACTTATAGGCGGCCACCAGATCACCCCTGACCCTACGCTTTTCTAGGCTGAAGAGTCCCATAGCTCTCAGCCTCTCATCATAAGGCCTGTTTTCCTGCCCTCTGATCATGCGTGCAGCTTTCCTGTGGACTCTCTCAAGCTTCTCCATGTCCTTTTTTAAATTGTGGAGCCCAAAACTGGATGCAGTACTCTGTTACCTGTGAGCATTGTGTTCCTGAGGGAGCCCTAGCACCCAGCTTGCTGGACTTACAAAGGACTTTTTCCACGCCCCTGCTCCCCCTCCCCTCCCCCACCCCCCACCCACACACACACACCTCATCTACCCAGAACTAAACAGAAGTAAAGTTTAATAGGTATCTCGGGCCATACATTCCCTGGTCCCAGTATAGGAGGCCTATTTAAACTTGATTGACTAAAACTTGGTCACCGGGTTAGGGAATGTTGAGGCAAGAGACTGAGTCAGAGTGGGTATGGGCAACATTTGAACAATGGTTAAGGGTTCATCACAGCGTTCAGCCTGTTGGAACCCTGACCACAAATGCTGTCATACTTTTCCTGGGATGACTGGTGGAAGTCCTCCCTACAATGTTTATGTACACTCCAAGTAATCCCCTTAAGTCTGTTAAAAGACTACAGTAAGATCTGGAAAAGTCATGATAAGCTGAGGCTTATTTACAACAGGTAAAATACAAAACACTGATGCTGACTTTGCAGTGCAAACATAGCTAGGCCATCTGAAAAGAAACAATGTGGTGTCCCTTCTTCTATATTCATAATAATTTCAAGCTGGCTCCTAGGTGTCTGGTTATTCCTTAGAACTTGATGTTTTTCCTGGTTGTTAATCAGTTTCTTGAGATGTTCCAAACCAGATAACCCCTTGTCACTGAAAAAGGTAATTCATTTAAATTTAAACTGTTTATATAACAGGATTTTCCCTGTCAATTATGGCTTGGGACCCTCTTGATTTACACAATTAAAAGAATGCTTTGAAGAGGCTAGACTAAGGGTATAAGAAAGCTGTAAAACAGCAAACAGTGTGCTTCAAGAGAGAGAGAAATCTCTCTGACACCATCCGCTGTTCTTAAGAATCTGAGAGAAACATATCGTCTCCCTTCCACGATCATGTTAGCAACTTTGCTTGTCTACAAATCACCCAAGTGCCTTGGAACGGTGAGATCCCAGCTCTCACTCTCTCTTTTTGTCTTTCTCCCTCTTTCTCTTTCTCTCTCTTTTTCTTTTTCTCTCTAGGCATAGCTTTCTGAACCTGAATTTTATTAGTTAAGCTTGAGATAGGTTTCCCCAAATACTCAATTAAACCAGGGTAATATTGTAATTGTTTTGTTTGTTTTTCCTTGCATGTCTATTACTACTAGTACCATTATAAATTTCATATACCTAGCAATAAATAACTTTTATAGTCAAACTGGTGGAACTGGGTATATTTTTCCTTCTCTACTTCTCTTCCCCACTTGCTCTGCAGCAACGCTTCTTTTACCTAAGCCAAAGATCTCTGTGAAGCCCAGAAATACTGTGGGGTCTGCCAGACCTCATCAAGAGGCTACCACTACTAGGACAGTTAGGGCAAAAGATCGGGACGTGCTGAGTTTGAGACACATAAGGGGATCAGCTTATATAGGCTGATTGACCCAGTTTAGCTCAGACATGCCCTAATGAACTGAATGCTGGCCTGTGAGGGTGTCAGTTGGACACCCAGCTGGATTCAGAGGTATTCTGTTCACCTGTATGCTTGTGTCTGATTGCATTTTATTACCACCTTAATGAACTGATTCCTAGCATATGAGGGTGTCAGCCTGTACATGCTGATCAACCCAGTTGGGTCAGGCGTGTCACATTAATATGTGTGTTTGTGTGTGTATGTGCCCGCCTGGCCTCGAACATCTTGTCCCGAGCGGCTTTGATACAGGTGTACACAGGTATTGGCCTCAGCGTCGCAGGTGGTCCTTTGAGGAGGTGTTTACTTGTGATACAGTCCTCTCCTGTCTCGCCTGCCACGACTTTGAATCTTACTATAGTGGGGGGGATCTCGGTACTGCTACGACTCCCTCGTGGGCCACTTGCTTCTCCGACGGTCTTCTGCAAGGCTCCACCTCCCCTCTACCTTGCCCTATAACTAGCCTGGCGGGCCACTGTTGGTCCTGCGGCCACTTTCCTGCACGATGGATACCTAATGTTTTCCTGGCTTTCAGGCCCCTGGTGTTTTTTCCTGACGTCTTCTAATCCTGAGGCTCACCTCTCCCCTGGTTCGCCTCTCATCCCTCTATACTCAACCCCTCCAGATGTGGGGGAAACACAAAATACTTTACAAAAAGAAAAACCTCCACCAGAACCACGTGTTCCTACCTCTCCCGAGGTATCCCTCAGTACTCACATTTGGCCCCTAGCGCCCACTCCTATCCTCCCAGCACCCCTTTCCCATTTAAGGGCTATCTAAGGTTCCTCCCGTGGTCGTGAGACCTCAGGGTTATCCCTGGTCTCTCTCGCCTTTGCCCCTTTGGCTCCTAGTAATGTAGCCCTCTCTCTGGGCCTTCCCGGTGATGTTGTCCTCTCTCTGGACGTTCTCAATAGCATTACCCTCTCTCTGGGCCTTCTCAATACTGTTGGCCTCTCTCTGGGCCTTCTTAGTAACATCCCTCTTCCTGAAGCGTACCTTCGGGTTCCCCAAATCCCTCCACCATCCCACCTGGTTGGAGGCTGGAGGAAAGATCAGTGCCTCCCCCTTCTCCGTGGTGGCCGCTGGGCTCGGGGTTTCTCCAACCTTGGTCTTCCTGACCCTCCCTTCTCTGCACTGGAGCTCCTGCCCCGAGTGCGGGTTTACCTTCGCTGCCGTCAGCAGCTCCGCCTTTGCCGCGTGAGGTTTCGGATCCTCCTCTGTTGGGAACCGCCATTTCCTGTCCCTTTCACTCCACTCTGAGCCTCCTGTATACCCCTCTGGCTGGGGTTTCTCCCGGCGTCCGCTCCCCCGCCTCTTTGTGGGCTGTCCTCTTTATCCCCGCCGGCCGGTAATTGCTGCTGACATCACCGGCTGGCCGCAACTGTATGAAAGCGCGGCTGATGGCTCGCGTGGGTTCCTTCTGGTGCTTCTGCTTCGCTGCGGGTCTCGCTGCAGGTGCGTGCTCTTTTTTTAATTTTGCTTTTTTTTTCTGTTCTTCCCCCGACTTCTGCTCCCGGGGTTCCCCGCTTAGCCTTTTGGGTCCCCCCCATTTGTCTCTCCCTGCGACAGTGTATTTGACTGCTTTGGTGGCTTGAGGAACCCAGCCCCACTGAAACTGAGTCCTGCAAGGTAGCTCCACTGGGGGTGAGGACTTGCAGAAGCGAGAGATACAGCTCCATATAGAAACACAAGTAACACAAACATCACATTGATAGAATTACAAAGACCCTAGAAACGTATCCCTAATAAATGAGCACACCCCAAAGTGATGGGCAAATCTGGTAACAACTTGAGTTGCAGCCTCACCAAGGCCACATACAACAGGAGAATGATATCCTGGGATTTACTTGAGAAGCATCTATGGAAGCAAGCCAGCATTTTGCTCACTTTACAAGCTGCAGCATCACAGTGATGGCTCATGTTCATTTTGTGGTCAATCATGACCCCCAAGTCCCTTTCGTCCATAGTGCTAGCCAGTGTAGGACTGCCGTGCCTACAAGCATGCTGCAGGTTTTGCTTCCCAAGGTGGAGAACCTTGCATTTTTTGGTGTTAAACACCATCAGGTTCTCATCTGCCCATTTCCTGAGCCTGTCAAGGTCAGCCTGGATTGCTCTCCTGTCCTCAGGTGTGGATGCTTTACCCCAAAGTTTGGTGTTGTCGGTGAACTTGGCCAGTGCACTTCTGATACCAATGTCCACATCATTAATGAAGATGTTGAGGTGTTTGGGGCTGTTTCAGCACCCGAAACAGCAAATCTGAATTGAAATGGAAGGCCATTTCCAAAATGAAATGAAGCATTTCAGAAATGTTTTGGAAAATTTTGGAATTTCAGAGCCAAGCTTGCAGGGAAACAGCTGTACGCTGCTACCTGCCGCGCAACTTGACTCTGCAGAGATCCGCGCTAGAAGTCTCCTTGCTGCTGCTGCCCGCCCTGCACTGCCCCGGTGATGAAGAGCTGCATGGGGCGGGCAGCAGCAGCGAGGAGACCTCAGCACAGTTCCCTGCTCCCTGCAGAGTCAGATCGTGTGGCAGGGCAATGCTGGTCCCTGCCGCATGACCTGACTCCACAGGGAGCAGAGATCCAGGGCTGCACAGGGTGGGCAGCAATGGGGAGGAGACCCCGGCGCAGATCTCTGCTCCCTGCAGAGCCAGGCTTCACGGAAGAGACCAGCACTAATTAAAGCGCCTAGAGCATCACATGTATCAGCGTCCCTGCACTACATGTGATGCTGGAATCTGTTGAAGCATGGTAATTACCACACTCCAGCAGACTCGATTAATTACAGGGTGTCGGAGCAGCCTCACTGCACATGTATAGGCACCCCCTGTGGGTTGCTCAGGCTCATTTCTTTGGCAAGCCAGTATGATCCCTGCTGCATTTATTTGCTAAACAGTTGGGGGGGGGGAAAGGGAAACAGGCTCACTTTTGATTTACATTTTGGCAAGAACTGAGAAGACTGTCTCTTTAGCCACAGCTTTCCTTTTCTGCATAGTGTCTGAAAAGTGACCTGGAAAAAAGATGGGTCTCAGCTAATTGCTGATTTTTTATGCATGAATTTGGTATGGAACTTTCTTATGCCTCTAGCCTGCAAAGTGGATGTTTCAGATGGATTCCTGTTTTCTTTATTTACATAAGAAATAGCAAAGACGCTTCATCTCTTTTGTTGAAAGATATGCTGGATACATGATAGAAGTGGACTGAAAACTTTCTCAGACCTGATTTGAGAACAAAGACCTTCAGTCTTGAAAAAAGAGCTTTCCTCCCATATTCTTCATATAGAACTGCAAAAAAAGAAAAGAAAAGAAAAGAAAGGAAAAGGAAATATAAGAATTACTTCCTTTCTCAGTTAATCAGATTTCACTGGTGTGGTTATGTCATAACTCTAGTTGTTGTCCAGTGTATTCAAAGGATCAAGATCTGAATTCGTAATGTAAAAATAAGTAGAAAAACAAAACACAAAGACAATAGGGAGTTGATGAAAAAGAAGCAAGAAGAATTCTAGCTAATGTCTTTTCATTTGCAGGTTATCTTTAAAGACAACACTAAGGAAATGTGCCTCATAAGACATTGAAGCAGGTTTAACCATCCACCGAGTTCCCTATCTGTTGGGGAGACTCACTGGCTGAAAGTGGACATCATATTCCTGGCTCCAGGCAGAACACCTGTGGTCCTCAGACAACCTTGTCAAGTGAGCTAATAAGGGAGTCATTCTTAGTTCATCTTAGCTGGAAGAAGAAGCTCTTTCCAAGTGATACTGATGAATGAAACAATGGCAGTGATTAATTTCAACAAATAAATTCTGGGCCAACTCCTCAGGTGTGCAGCTCAGCTGGAGTCAAAAGCTGAGTGGACTTACACTGAGTGGACTTACATCGTATGGACATATATTAAAGTAACTCAAAGGATACCATTACCTGTACTGAGGGGAATGTGATCCTGCTATGTATCTGGATAATTTACATTTTTAAATGTTATAATTAAGTGGGGTAGTTTTATTTTTCTAACATGGAGCAAGTACATGATTGAATGCCAGAATGCCAGTCTGTTACCTAGCAACAGGAATGTGTCAGAGCTATTGCTTTAGATACAATTAGATGAGGCAGGGTAGCTGGCATGTTTTATAACATGTGAGACAGGTGCAGTCCTTGATACCCCTTCTGTTAGCAAATAATTTTGTTTCTCTTAGTTTGACTCACTTGTGCTTCCTGTACCTTCCTTGTTCTCTCAGTGCATATCCTTGTGTGCCCTTCACGTTCTCTCTCTAAACTCCCACTCCCACAAAGCTTGTTTGTGCACTCAGTACAGTTACCTGTTTTTGATGAGCTTTTTTAAGGGATCAAAAATAGTAACTTCAATTATTTCATAGAGGTGGCACAGCTGCTGCTTCAGTCCGTATGTGGTTATTGGACAAGTGCTCCTTCCATCTAGAGCAAGCTAGCTCCTTTGCTTCCTGCCATTACAAGTGCTGCTTCTTCTAAACCTGAAGGAACTTGTCAACCTCACTTGTACATCAAGAGCTGTTCTATTGTTCACTTAGGATCATGACCTGCTGCAGTCTGGATGCAAGCAAATCCCTCAAAGGGAAAGGAGATTTGCTCCTAGAGGAACCCATGAGGCAACTATTTTCAGTAAAGCACTGTTACTGAATACTGAAAAGAATACCTCCCAAACAGGGAATTTGTAAAAGAAAGAGGTTTTGGCTAAAATATCACACCAGCTTGCATATTTTAAAAAAACTCAATCCAAGGAAACTTCATTGGAAAACTTAGCACCTCCTCATCACAAAGATATTGGAGAAAGTTCAGAGAAAAGATCAGAAGGCTGATAGGATTTGCTATGGAAAGAGGATTGAAATAACTAATAATTTATCAGTTGGAATAGTGACAGCATTTGTTTAAGGGTTTAACTAGCAGTTAGCAAATGACATTAAGAAATGGAAGTAGGCTGGATGTCAAGAAGAATGGACAGGATGGTGTCACCGTAACAGGGAGCAAGAGGCTTCTCTTATTTTAAGGCGATGCTGCAGCAGGCTACGTTTGCTGTGTGGGGCTGGCAGCTGGGCAAAGGTTAGCTGCCAGGAAGCAAGCCTGCCAGAAAAAACAGGGATAGGAGCTATCCTTGGGGAGTGACTATTTAGGAGCTGACCTATGGTAAAAAACCAAGGGTAGACATCTAGGCAGCCCTGAATTAGATGACATAGGCACCATCTTTTTTTTTTTCTGGTGGGTGCTTGCAGATGTAGAAAAACCCCCCAAAACCCTGGCACTTCACTTTTAACTTGGTGCATTTCAGTGCAGAGCCCTGCACATGCCCAGAAGAGGCAGCGTGTTACTTCAGCCCAGCTCTGTAGCATCTGTAAAGCTAGTGGGGCTTTTTGGCAGTTTTATCTAATAGCTGATTGAATCAGCTTTATCTAGAAGTGCCAAAAAGCCCCACTGAAGTGCCCAATCTTGACAGATGCTGAAGAGCTGTGTTGAAGTAACCTGCTGCTTCTTCTGGTAAAGTGTGGAGTGGTTCTTTGGTTTTGGTTTGGTTTGGTTTGGTGTTTTTTTGCAGACAAAATCTTTTGGGTAGATGTGATATCTTTTATTAAACCAACTAAATAGTTGAAACAATTGTTCTTTGCAAGCTTTCAGGCACAAACCCTTCTTCAGGTATAAAGAGAGTCTGTTGGTGTTTGTGTGCTCTCATATGTAGAATAGAAGCCAATATGCAAAATGAAGGTCTGTGAAAATACAAATGTGTGGCAGTGAGGATCTGAGGAAATGGGAGACAATAGGTGAGAGACAGGTTGGGGGCGGGCAGGAGGAATATAGAACTGGTGATAGAATGTAACTGGTAAAATGCAGACAGGTTACCTGGGGTTATCAGATGGCAGGCAGGTTATAATACACCAGAAATCCAATGTCTATACTTAGTTCATGACTTTTTGTATCCAGTAGATTTATGAAGTGAAGTTTGTAGGCTTTTCTATGAAAGGTGTTTTGTAAATTTCCTTTGAGGATTAGAATTTAGAGATTGGAGAGATAGTGATTGTCTTGTGAGAAGTGGGCACCCACAGGTACTTGGGTATCCTTGCCTTTGATAGATTTTCAGTGCGCATTCATTTTGGTATGCAGTTGTTGTTTCCTACATATTTTCCATCAGGGCATTTAGTGCACTGGATGAGATATATAACAGGTATAAGATCCAGGAATGGTGATGATTCTGTTGTGGGGTTTAGTTATTGTGGGAGTGGTGGAGATGTGTTAGCAGCTTTTACATTTTTTGCCCTGGCATGGTCTGGATGCATTCAGTATTCTTAGGGCCATAGGAAGTTTGCTTCTGGTGATAAGGTTGGTGAGGTTTGATGCTTGTGTAAAGGCTAGAATGGGTGGTTCTGGAAAGATCTCTTTAAGAATTGGGTCTTCTTCTAGTATGGGTTGCAGTTGTTTGAGGATTTAGCAAAGGTGAGCAGGGTGACCATGAGGCCAAAGCAGAAAATCCTGTGGGTGGCTGGAGAGCCACCTGACAGGGAGGGTTTGGAGTCACATATGTTCAGTGCCTGAAGCCAGGCAGTCAGTCTGGCCCTGTAGGCTGCAGGAAGAGGAGCTTCTGCAGAAGATGGCTGCAGTGGAGGGACTGACAGGCACCTGAGCTGTTCTATACCTGCAAGGAAAGAGCTAAGGGGGACTTATGGATTGCAGGAGAGGAAGTGACCCAGAGTGGGTGACTTTCAGTTGTAAAGCAGCTTGCTGATATTTATATTCTGATTCATTTTCAGACTGGAGGACTGGGTTGTGGCTATGAGGGAGAAACAAAGGCTATGGAGGGATGTCTGGTGGGCATTCAGTAGCAGACAGCCTAGCCCAGGGGTTTTCAACCTTTTTTAGTCTAAGTACCCCTCGTGGCTGGATGCTGAGTGGGGTGGATGGGGGAGGGGGGTGAGGCTGGATGCTGAGTGGGGAGGCAGGGACGGAGTGCTGCCACCTCCCAGGAGCAGTCAGGGAAGCTCACCGGGCTGGGGTGAGGGCAGTGGCGCCCCTCTGCAGAACAGGGAAGCTCACCAAGCTGGTGTGTGGTGGTGGCAGCTGCCACTTGCTAGCTTCCCTGCCCCATAGAGGGGCACTGCTGCCCTCGCCCTGCCACGGCCCTGCTCCTGGGAGGCGGTGGTGCTCCATCCCTGCCCACTCATGTGTACACCCTAAAACCGGTCCAAGTACCCCCAGGGGTATGTGTACTCCCAGCTAACAACTCCTGGCCTAGCGTACTGTCAGGGACGCAGAGGGAAGAGGCTGCATTAGGCCAAGAGTGGGAGAACTAAGGCCAGGGTCAGGCAGCCTAGCTTGGAATCAAGGACCAGAGGGTGGTGGGCTACTGCAGGCTGAGCCTAGAAGAGCCAAGGCCATTGGGAGCAGCCTGGTCTGGAGTCAGGGACCCAGAGGGATGAGATAAAATTACAGCAGCTGTACTGGGGCCAGGGGCCCAGAGAGTAGAAGGCTGAGGCCAGAGGAGGCTTAAGCCAAGAGGGCCAAAGCCTGGGGAAGGACTAGGGCTAGGGGCCCAGGGACAAGAGATGGCTTGATGCCCAGCAAGCTGACTGGAGTGTTTGACAGGAGGGCCAGAGGGCCCAGTGAACAACTTAAAAGGAAGATCTATGAGGCATGGGCATGGCTACAGGGGCAGAGGAAGGCCCCAGGGAACCCATAAGGCAACTGGAGCCCTGAGGCACTAATAGGGTCAGGAGAGCCACAGTGAAGTGTCTGAGGGGCAAGGCAGAGCTAGAATGGATTCACTCTGGGACCCTGGGGGCAGCTTCCCAAAATCTTATAAGACAACATTAAGGTGTGGCAGGAGAGGGAAAAAGGGAGGCTACCAGAGGAGCCAGAGTGGGAGCAGGGGTTGAGTGATCATGGGGGTGTCATGGCCACCCCAGGGCCCTGGTTCTGTCACAGTCACACATTCAACTTAACACTTACTAAGCACAGTAAAAACACAAGATGTATGTTCAAGCAGTTTAGCATATGCTAAGTGCCCTCCTGTGTTGTAAAGTTGTTCCCTTTCAGGGAAGAGTTATCTCTTAACACTTACTAACTTTAACAGGTCACTACATTCCAATGACTTGCAACTGTTGCAAGTGGTGTGACAAGGCCCTAAGATTGATAGGACTTCTAGCCATAGAGGATGTCTAAATACCATAGTGATGAAAGTGACAACTGTGAAACCTTTTCTCCAGTTGCCGTACCAATAGATGTATGTAGGACACTACTGGCCAAAGTGATAAAGAAAATATAGTAGGGAACAACTTGGTCCTGATATAGGTGACCTAACAGGTGAATTTCCTTTCTTCAATATCTATAAGGGTGGTTACAGTGGTTACAGTGGTGGCAGATAACAGAACAAGAAGGAGTGGTTTCAAGTTGCAGCAGTGGAAATTTAGGTTACATATTAGGAAAAACCTTCTCACTAGAAGGATAGTAAAGCACTGGAACAGTCTATCCAGAGAGGCTGTGGGATCTTCATCCTTACAGGTTTTTAAAACCTGAGCAGACAAAGCCTTGCT